>NC_051448.1:22323328-22331635 GCF_001649575.2 Kryptolebias marmoratus | reverse complement strand
ATCAGGTAAGTGGAGACAGGTGACAAGATTAACAGGCTTTGACAGGTGTGAGTGGGCGTGACAGGAATGCAAAGGGGGAAATAGACTGAGGAGGAATGAGGAAGTGAAAAAACACGAGAACAGAAACTAAAACACAAACCAATAAACTAAAACAGAAGTAAAACAAAACACAGGAAAAAACCCAAATCACCACAACCATCTAGAGTTAAAGGAATGCATAGCTCAACAGGGATGATACTTTTTTTTACTCTAGCTACAGTACTAAACAGAAACTTGGGGTTGTTCTTGTTCTCCTTCATTAAAGATGAATAATATACAGTTCTAGCTTGTATATGAGCAGGCTTTCTCTGCAGGTTAAAATTCTTTCATGTTCGTTGAGTGCCATTTTCTTTCCAACTTTTTTAGATGCTTGTTTTAAAGTACATAACTCTGAATTAAACCAAGGAGCCAGCTTCCTCTGACTGATCACTTTCTTTTTCAGAGGGGCAATTTTAATCAAGTGATAATATTACAACTTCAATCCAAACAGGATAACCTATATTGCTGCTCTCTGTTGCATTACTCTGCAAGATGGAGAAAAATAATAATGTAAGACATTCTTTAAATGTGGTTACAGCTTTCTCTGATAAACATTTACTATAATGAAATTCCCTCTAAGTGGTTGTGTAATGTAAACTCAAATGTTATTAAAAAATGGTCAGAAAAAACAGGATTGTGAGGATGCATTATTAGATGCTTACTCTCTATGCCATGTCAGAATTAGATCAAGAGTATGATGAAGAGAATGAGTAGATTTGTAGACATTTTGGATAAAACCAATTTACTATGAAATTATTAAAGGCTATGTTGAAGCTATCACATGATTAATATAACCCCCTCCACGAATATGAATATACTGTTGGACAAATTAGTAATGTCTACTGACATTGGGTTTAAGCCTAAACATAGCACTGATACAATATGTGGATATAGACCTTAAAGAAATTAAGTAATTATAAAACTAAAACCTCTACTGTTTTTATTTTTTTATTTTTAGAGGCCACCAAGGCACATGTGTCAAACTTTGTTCCTCGAGAGCCACTCCCCTGCATGTTTTAGATGTGTTATTGCTTCAAAACACCTGGTTAAAGTTAATGACTTTTAGACATGCTTCTGGAAAACTTGATGATTTGATTTAGTGGTAGAAGACAAAGGCTTTAAAGTCTTTGTTCAGAAACTGAACCCACAAATGTATGTTCTGCAACTTAAGTCTATGAAAGCCATGGTTGTAAAGAAGTATAAAGAGGCAAATGAGAAGGCAAGTAAAGATCTTGAGAAGGCAGAGTCTGGGACTGTAACTGTTGACATGTGGACCTCCATCAAATTGAAGTCCCACTTTGAGGTCACCCGGCATTACACAGATGGAAGGATGCAACTGACAGCTGTTCTGCTCAGTGACTGTCATTTTGCCTAGTACCACATAGGGGAAAATTTGAAAAATGCAACAGATTTCCTTCTAAATTAATGTGGCTTGTGGAACAAAATTCATTCATTGTCATAATGCAAGTTTCAATGCACTGATTTCATGTGCAATATTGCTGCAAGTTTGAAATGTTCTCAGTTTTGTTCACAGTTTCAATCTAGTTATGAAGTAGGATATAGATCAAATTGCAGCACTGACTAAAATCAGGTCAAAAGGCCAGAAAAATCCCTGTTGCATTTCAAAAGAACCCGCAACATGTGAAATCACACGTGCACACCACATACTACTGCAATCAGTACATGTTCTGCACATGCACGAGTAGATAGGAGTAATAATGGCCGAAAGCAGAGTGCTGTTTGTGCTACTCACCTTCTTTAACCTGTAGCAGCAACCCAACCTTGGTCCAAACAAGCATCCATGCATTCACTATTTTGGATGTAACTGTTTACATGTGGATTTGCGACTTGTCCAGGGTGTACCCCGCCTCTTGCACAGTGATGGCTGAATATAGGCACCAGCTCCCCATGAACCGAAAAGGAGAAATGGGTAAAGAAAATGGCTGAATGGATGGATGTTTTACATGCTCATGAGACTGGTGTTTGTTAGCAACCACCAGTAAGAGTGTAGAATACACTTAAAATACAAATAATAAAATTAGCTGTTTTGTTGTAACATTTTCCTTTTGATATTTATATTATATTAACCACAAAAATACACTGACACAGGTTTGGTTAAAGAACATGAGCTTTACTAAAAACAGAATGAAAGATGAAACACTATTACCTGTGATATTAAAGTCATGAACACCATGACAAAATTCAATACATGAAATTGCCAGCAGATGTCACTATTTCAGACTGCATTGAATGCTTTACAACAGTAGGTCACTTTCGGGGCAACTGTCTGAAAGTGTTTCAGTGTTTCAGGAAGCTTTGGTTTCAACACAACTAACTTAAGGAGCCAAAAAACATAGGAAGCAAAAACACTTGGAAACTAGGGTGTCAGGTTCACCAAATTAACTTTGACAAACTGATGAAGAATGGTGAGGTTGATTGGGAGTAATGAAACTCAGATGTGTCTTAAAAACCCAAGGCGAGAGGTGGCAGTATCTGCTAGACAACCTTACAACTGCATGTGCCTGCTCAGGCTCTCCATCTGCAGAGAAAAGGAGAAAACGGAAAACAAAAGAAAGGAACCTTGGACTCTGAAAATCCTGACAAGTGTTGTATTATTAAATTAATAATTAAATAGCTCTATAGTGTCATCATACCTGCAAGTAGGTTTGTCATGCTGTTGTGATCTATTCAAAATGCAACAAAAGTTGCACTATTTTTTGGTGAAGAAAACACTCTAAGATGTTTTTTTTTTTTTTTTCATAAGTGCCTTCCCTTTTTGTTGTTGGGAAAAACTATTCCAGTCGAAGAAACTTAGAACAACTCCCCTTTTCAAATGACTACAGCCAAAAACAAACAGAAGTGTGACCTGTTTTCACTTTTTCACCTTCATCTCATCGTATTACCTGTATCCATTTGCATTTTAGCACTGCAATCGCCAGAAATAAGTGAAAAATTAAAAGATGAATGATTTTGTTTAGAACATAAACAGTAAAAAAGTTTTTTTTTCCATATTGTTTTAGTAAAACAAAGTCTGCAGCCACAATTCTAAGCAAGTTTCAATTCCTGTCATCATCAATTGCCAGTGGAAAAATGCAGAAATATAAAAATGTTTGTTGACACACCAGAGGGTTTAAACTATGGTAGAAGTACAAGGTTTTCATAATCCCATCATTGTACAGAACAACCAATTAAATATGGATTGGGACTGACTTGTCCCAGTGGAAGGGTGGTTGTCATTCAACCAGTAGGTTGGGGGCTCCAGCCTCTGTAATGTGCAGTGCAGAAGTGTCCTTTGGCAAGACACTAAATTCTCCCCTGACATGCTTAAAGGTGTATAAGTGAGATCTAAAAGTGCTCCTTATTGTGTGTAAGATAAATAAATATATATATTATTAAAAGCACTGTATGTAAATGGGTGAATGAGAAAATCTATAAAGTGTTTTGCAGAAACTGGAGAGGTTAAAAAGGTGATATTGTAAGAAGTGGGCAGTTCAGTCTTGAGATTAAACCTACCATTTATCAGATCTCAACAACTGAAAGAGGACATTTGTTTATCACAGGTAACCCTTAATATCTTCACCTTAATCTTAATATTTACACCAAATAAGGAGGAAACCAAATTTTCTCTTTAAGATTTTTTTTACAAAATAAACTAAATCAAGAAAATAGAATCAACAATAAATAATTAAAACAACACAAAAATAAGACTAACACTAAGAGTTTAAGGAACATTTTTTAAGAATGACTTTTAAGCACTTACTAATAATGATAATCTAAGGTGAAATAGTGATTAATAATTTAACTCAGTGGTTCCCAAAGATTTTATTCTGGGCCCCCCCTATGGATTACAATACCNCACACACATCGTTCAACCAGACATAAACACATATTTTGTTTTCAAACTCCACTGAAGTTTATTTCACACTTCATTTGCAACAAAACAAACTACAAACCATCTTTACAGTGAAACACTTTTGTGTAACAGTTTTTTTTAGTTCTGCTGTAGAAGAATCTTTGCTGTCAGTGTTATTTGTAACAATATTTAACTTTGCTATCATCAATACATTTAAAAAAAAGCCTCTATGCAAAATGGGGTTAAAAACCTGTCCCTGTCAAAAACCTGTCCATTATGCTTAGTCGGGCACTGTTTTTTTTAGTTTTTCATTCATCCAAAACAAGGGGAAGAATGTCTTCACCCGAACACAAAAAAGAACTGCATAACGAACTGAATTGCAATCACCCACCAAGGCTTTCTCTTCAATTTATCAAACTTTGTTTGATAACAAAGAGAACATTCAGATTGCTTGGGCTAGAAAGTCCTTGGGGTGAGCAGAAAGGCTTTATCTCACGCTGCCCAAAGCTTCATTCAGTCATAACTAAATACAGTTCTCTTGTAAGACAAAGGAGAAAAACACTTGGATAATTCCTCATATTGAATATTTGCTCACAAATAAAGATCAATAATCATTTCTCATATTTCAACAGGTTTCATAATCAAATAACATCTAATTTTAACAAGGAATCATGTTTTTCTTCACAAGCCTTAGGAAAGCATATAAAAATTTTTGAAGAACTGATTAGGCATCCTTAGTGTCCCAAAAGAATCAAGAATCACTCAGGTCAGAATGAACTTCTGGTGAAAGATGACACTACAGTAGGTCATAGGTCATGAAAAAGGGGTGCTCCTTCATGCTACACTATACAAATATGGAGCACTGAAATGATGAAATGATACCAGTAAAGTACAAAATGTGTGTTAATGACACAAAACACAATTTTGAGGGTTCTTTGTTCTCCCTGTCTCAAGTGGACAAATAGCACAATAACACAATAGTGTAATCTAACTAAAAATCATGTTTTTTGAGCAGTGGCTGTTATAGGTGGCCTCTGGTAATAGCAACTCATGTTCTTTTTATGAAACATCTTCTGGGAATGACTAATACAGCTTCAAGATGCAGGTTTTGATAACATTCACAATTCTCAACATAGTTCATCTAAGCTCTGCATGATTTTAATGAATGAAAGGTAGTTGTTTACAGTTTTATCATTCATAAAATACAGTGTATGTTCTAATAATATCAGCTGCGAAGCTTTAGTTCTCTTCTTTCATGATTTTGTCTCTGTTTTGCTGCACTAGCAGCCTTTTTACAGTTTTGTTACAGACACTAACGCTCTATCCTTTCCTGCCTCTCTTCCTATCTGTTCTGTCTGCTTCCCTATCTCTGAGAAGGCTGGCTAATGACTCTCTTCCAGATGGCTTGCCTAGTGTGTGTGTCTGTGTGTGTGTGTGTGCGTGCTATATTTGAAAAGGATCTTTCATCTTCCTCTTCCCTTGACAAAAGAATCAGTCCAGTCAGCACAGCTGTCTATCTGTCGCCTCTTTTCCACAGCACGTCTTGATTAATCCCAGCACTGTGCTGCACATCCCAGTCTTGGTCTGCACTCTCCCCCATCACTGCAGTTACACTTGCTTTCTGAGCCTATCAGTCTTTCACACTGTTCCCTCTTGTATATCCGTTCCCTCTAGTCCTTGATTTCTCAGTCTCCGGCGTACCGTTTTGCCTCTCAATCTCCACCCTTTGGCTCCACTATTTTTACTCTTTTTATTGTGTATCTTTCTGTTTTTCCACAGCTTTGTAACAGAGAACCAAGTCTGACAGTTTCTGCTCTCTCCTCTCAAAAAGAATTACAGTCCTGACCCACTTCCTCGTGGACCCTCTGTAATGTCCTCATTGATGTGAAGTTATTTGTGTTTACAAATGTTACAGAGAAAGATGACAGTTCTCATATGAGCAACATAATATCAAATTCACAAATATGACAAACCATTTTAGCCTAGACTCCAAAGCACATGAAAGTTTACATGAGAATTTCAAACTAGAAAGATTTTAAAGACATTTTGAAGGGTTGCAGTGCAGATACTCTCCACAATTTTTAACATCCACTTTCTTTTCGAATGCCTCAGTAATAATTTGTGACCTCCTTTTGTAATAATCTAAGCTGACAAAATGCTGATGATTTAATGTATGAACTGTATAAAACGTGTACATTGAACAAAGATCAGAAGAAATATTAAAGCTGCTGACAATGGCTCATTAGGGTCACCATGGTAACCACACACCTGTGTCTGTCACTCCCTGAAAGCACACCTAATTAGACAGGCAATAAGAAACACAGACTAGAAAGCAGGCCTGAAACAGTCACTTTATGAAAACTACAAAATGTATTAAAATGTATTGAACTATAAAGGCAAAAGGTGTCTGATAAACATACATGATGTATAAACTGTGTCAACTAGTTAAATAGTGGATCATGCTTTTTTTTTCTCTCTCTGCTTCTCACTCGTAACTAGCTTTTGTCTTACAGAACAGTGTTTCAGTGCATCTCTTTTTTTTGAGTCTTAACCAAATAGTAAAAATGTTTTTTCCCCAAAGGGTTGAATTAATCCTAGTTTTGATTATCCTCTTAAAATCTTAATCACTGAAAAAGTCCTTTATAGCTCACAGGCTTTAAAACATTTAAACACATTACACTTGTTCTAAGATCTTTTCACTGGCTTCCTATTCAGATCAGAATCAATTTTAAAGTTTTACTTGTATATAAAGCATTAAATGGCCTTGCCCCACAATATACAGTATAAATAACACGTTAACTCATTATACACCAGTCAGATTTTTCAGGTCTGCAGACCATTGTAACTTGGTCATCTCTTTTCCAAATGAGAGGAAACTGCTTTGTGTATTTATGCTTCAAAAAAATGAAAGCCTTTCCTATGTATCTGAGAGAAGCCCACATTGTATTAAAAAAAAAAGGAAAAAATTATTTTTGTAAAAGCTTATGATTAAGGTTTTATGGTCTGGATTTTGTTTTAGCACTTGTATGACTCTGCTCTCAGAGATTTTCCTTCTATGCGTGTATGTGTATAAAGGTCTTTATTGCCCACAGCAAAAAGCCAAAGGTGGAGTGATCATGTTTTACTTGTTTTTGTGCATTTGTCCATTATCAAAATATCTCATGAATTACTGGAGATTTAAATGACAATTTAAGAAAGTTATCAGTGGATGCATATTTACAATGAATTAGCTTTGAAGTCAACTTGAATCAATATGGCCAACACAGCTGACTGATCTTTGGAAAAAACAAAACAAAACACCCAACAAAAAACTAAAACTTAGTTTTAACCCCATACTACGCGGCGGCCCGCCCACGGGCCGTTTTACTGCCTTTTCTATTCAAATCTGTATAGTTTTTTCTACATTTATTGTTTTTATAAACTCAAATTCCAAAATAGTGGTGTTTTGGCGCCACACTTGATTGACGTTTTGTCTGACCAACTGGGTTGCTCTCTGCCCCCCCTAGAGCCCCTCTAATTTCCCATGCGTAAAGTCATNGGAGATAAAATACACAACAGAAGAAGTTCTGGAGCTGGTGAAGAAAAGAAACAGCAACTTTTTAGACCGGGATGTAGCTGATAAAAAGAGCGATGCCTTTCTCGAAGGATAATACGTCCGTGATCAATAAGTACTAACTTTTTTTTTCACAAGTACTCATTGTTTATATGCTGCTTACTGCTTATATGTTACTCACTGTTTATAGACGGCGCTTTGTTTATCGGTGTGTGTGCTAAATGTCCGGATAGTTGAGTTAGTTTCATATTCGAACATAGTAACTTTATGTATCATGCTAAAGACAGATTTTGTGCGTTTTGAAGTACTTACTAAAGTATTACTTGAGAAAACAAGTCTCTGTCTTTTATTTACTTTTTAGCGGTGTCCGTTTTAGCTGTGTATAATGAGGTAGGGGGGTGGAGGTCAGTACCTTAGCATGTCGGTGTTTGTGTGAGAACAGAAACATTAGATGGAGCGGGTGACTCGCTGTGGAGACCCCTGAAAACAGAGCAGTCGACAGAAAAAGGAGAGGTGTTGGTGTGAATGTAAACGTGAAGGCTCGGATGGATGAAGAAGCTCTTTCTTTTTATTTTTTCCATGAACGGCGCGGTGGGGGGAGGGGGGCGGCAGCGGACATTTTGGTCAGGGACACGACGTAGCACCGCCATCTTGTTTTTCGTGTGGGGCGGGTGTGTGGGTGTGTGGGTGTGTGTGTGTGTGTGTGTGTGTGTGGGGGGGGTGTCGGCGGTTGGACATTTTGGCCAGGGCGGACACCGTAGTCATGACGAAGCACCGCCATTTTTGTGTGTGTGTGAATGTATTTATAACTAATGAATAACAA
>NC_051448.1:22301730-22322559 GCF_001649575.2 Kryptolebias marmoratus | reverse complement strand
CACCCTTCCTCCATGTACAGTAAGTTGATGAAAAAAAAGAAAAATCTAGGAGAGAAAAAAATGCTTGAAATCTCTGTGTTTTCACTTCAATAACTACTAATTGGTTAAAGTTACAATCATTTTGACTGCTCAGGCAAAACATTCAAAGTGTTAACTTCACATGGAGCCTAATCTTTAGTTTGAACCACAAAAGGCTGAAGAATAGCATCTAATTTAATTTGGGTACGTCTTTTCCAGGCTTCTTGAGCTTTCTGAGGGCGAGTGGTAAGGGGTTAAAGATATTGACCAACAATTTCATATGGCAACTGTCATGGTTTTGTTTAGGCTTCTGACCCACATACAGAGAAACTCTCAGGAGAAAACCAGGAATCAGATGAAGTATGTTTACTGATAACCAGCAAGAAACAAACTGTTCAGCGATCTGGAATTTACACGACATTGTGGGTGGTCAGGTACTCTGAAAGACAGAGACAGGATGTGAACGGATTGGGGCTGAAAGGATTAGCAGCAGGCAGCAGTCTTACTTTGAGGGAGAGAATGGTCCACTAGGGGAAGATGAGTGGAGTCTGGGGTTGTGGCAGCAGAACCGTTGGGTGGGCAGGCCATACAGGTAAGCAGTCTCAGTCCAAAAAGGGTATCCAGAAGTCCCACAGAGAGTGAGAAATGACCCCAAAAAAGTAGTGCTCGAAAGAGTTCTCGGCAGATTACCTGAGAATACACACAGCGATTACTCTGGACAATAGTGATGGGACATCTGAAGCCCGGCTTTGTGGCGTGTACCGAGTAAAAAGGGGGCGTGTCCGATGAAGCCCCACTTCAGAGCTTGTGTCATATTGAGCAAAATCACGGAATCAACAATAAACGAGGCCTCGCATTATATCTGCCACGTCATTGCTTCACTTTGCGTATCGTTTTTCAAAATAAAAGCGCTATGAACCCTGTTGCTCCGTGGGTTGTAGTAGGTGGTTTGGTAGCACGTCAGTAGAGCAGTTTTCNATTCAGAGTCTGCCCCAACAATCACTCAATTCCCAATACACTAAAGTGCAACATATCTTCATTGTCAAATAAGTCCATGACATAAAAGAAAACCCAACACAACCACTGATGGTCAAGATTAGATTGGCTACAAATCATTTTAATAATTAAAACATGACAATTAAATATGATTTAATTGATTCTCCTGTTACTAAACATGAGTTTAATGAAAGCTTTGTGACAATATTGCATTTACAAATTTTTGAAAGTATGATCCAACTGAGTGACAATGCTGTTACAGTTTCACCATCAGATGTCACTAGTGAGTGATGAATGAAGCATCGAGTAATGAACCTTTTTGTAAAGCAAAGTGTTGGAAAGATTCATTGCTTCATGAGGCTTCATTTGCCCATCACTACTGGACAAACATAAGTTTAAGTCACAAGGAGGCTGTGAGTTACCATGTAAAGGGTACATTCCAGCAAAGACTGGCTGGAGAACTGCTCCTCTTATACAGCTCTGCTGAATGAGGCAAATTATCTGCAGGTGTGAACCACACACACCTGAGTTTGACATTCTGCAACATTGCATGAGATCGTACATAACAATAATTTAAATGTTGGACCAAACTGGCTACAATTCTCATCATAAAATGATCTTAGTTTAAAACTCTGGCATTAAAGGCATTGTAGGCCTTTAAGTTTTTTTTGGATAAAACACTGGACTGCTTTAGCTTGAAATGTGTTTTTATAAATAAAGTTTGACTTTATTTTGAATGTCTTTTTTTTGAAAGCCAAGCATGCAATAATTGTCCCCTGACACCCACTCACCCATACACACAATCCCTGTAGGCCTGCCAGTGTAACATGGATCAGTGCTATATTCTGTGAGTGCCACATTTCTCTGGATTCTGTGATTTTTGCAGAATCTGTGACTCCTGCAGTTTCACACCTCACTCTCACCGTCTGGTTTTTCTTTCAGGTGAGAGAACTCCCCTCATATGCTGCATATTTTCATCTACCACTCTCAGACGAGCCAAGAATGCTGCCGTGCTTTCTGTGATGTCAAAAAAGGATCTGGAAGTGTAATTTGTGAACCTCTAAAATCAGAATTTAAAGCTCTGCAGGAGCAAGGCTGCAGGCAGTTGGAATAATTCCTTTTGGCTGACAGCTGGTACGTTCTGAACGTCTTACTAGCGGCTTTTGAAGAAGAAGTTGCACTTTGAGTGTTGGCAACAAAGAATACAGACATCTGGAGGATTGAGAGTTGTTTAGGAAGTGGGATGACAGCCAGAACAGGTAAGCTGCCCTCAGTACAAGGAAAAGAGTTTGACTCCCTTTAAAAGAGCTTCATCTGTCTTACCTTTGGATTTTTCCTATTGGATTAGCTTTCAAGTGCTGAGGCAGAAAAAAAAAAAAAAACTTCAGTCAGTTAATATGACATAATAATCAGGAATTAACCTTTTTTTTCCCCCCTGATGTCTATTTTTGAGAGTGTTGGTGCAGAGTGTGAGAGCTTGAATTGTTGCTCAGGTTTCCTCTTTGTTTTCTGAAAAGGTTGTTGCACTTTAAAATTTTTTTTAAAAATTCATTTATTTATTTATTTCTAATGTACCTGTAATTCTTTGCTGAAATGAAACATGCAACATTTTGAAGTATTATAAATGAGAAATTGCTAAATCTTTTGGTCTGTAAAGTTGTATTTCATAGCTGCAAAATGCTCCTTCAGCTGTTCATTCGTATCACTTTTACAGCCTTTTGTTGCCTGTTCTGACTTTTTTTTAGATATGTAGCCATAAAATTCAAAACTACTTTTTTGTAAAAAAACCCCCCCCAATAGTACAATTTCTTAGTTTTGATATTTGACTTGTTTGCTGTGTTCCAATGTGAATAAAGTATAGGTTTATGAAATTTTAAAATCATTGCATGCTGATTTTATTTACATTTTACACAACATGCCAACTTTTCCAGAATTGTGGTTGTATTTAGAATAATTTTAAACAACTCTCCCCCCTTTTGTATTTGTATGTGTAGTTACCATTAAAATGATTGTTACATGTATTTTAAGTCCCAAATTTGTTAAAAATTCTCAGAATCATAATTAATATGTCAAAGTATGTGCAGCAGTGGCTCAGGAGGTAAGGGTTCATCCTGTAACAGGAGGGTTGCCGGTTCAAGCCCCCTCTCCATCAGTCTCAGCTGTTGTGTCCTTGGGCAAGACACTTCACCCCCCTTGCCTACAGGTGGTGGTCAGAGGGCTCGGTGGCGCTTGTGTGATGGCAGCCTCACCTCTGTCAGCCCGCCCCAGGGCAGCTGTGGCTACAATGTAGCTTACCGCTATCAGTGTATAATGGGTGAATGATTGTAGTGTGAAGCGCTTTAAACTTGGACTAGATAAAGCGCTATACAAGTGTAAGCCATTTACCATTTATCAAAGTAATATTTCCTATTCTTGCTATAACTTCTACAGGGAAAATGCAGCACTTGTCATGGTTGGTATTGGTAATGCCATGTATGATGCAGGCTGTGGTGGGCTGTCCTAGTGTCTGCAAATGCTCAAAAAAGTCAAGCCCAGAAAAGTCAGAGGTCAACTGTCATAAGAAGGGGCTTCGCGCCTTCCCTTCCAATTTGCCTGCTGATGCTTGGATCCTCAAACTGGGTAAGTACATTGTAGTTGATCAAATAATCCCAAATGTTTTGTTGTTATCTCTTGTCACCAAAAGTGAAGGAGGAGTAACAATGTTTTTGCCTGTGTCTGTACTGTTGTGTTCTGAGGTGTACACAGTGAATGCAGTTTTGTTACTGTTGTTACTTCTGATTAATAGATGGGACTGCTGTAAAGAGGCTGGGTTAAGTAAAACTGCAGAGGAGAATGAGACTGGTAGAGAGTGAAGCAGCCCTATAATAACATCTGACCTGATAGTATGCATGTAATAAAGTTCAGGAGTTTTTACTGGCTATCTCCTTATTTTGTTCACAACTGCTTCATTATGTGCGTGTTTGTTTGTCTGTACTTTTAGCAAAACATATCATAAATCACTGAACAGAATTTAAGGAAACTTTTAGAAATGAATTATTGTGTTGAAATCTGAAACTTCTGAAGTCAGCTTGATTAAAGATTTGCCACTACAGCAAAGCGCTCTTAAGAGAACACAAAAATGATAATAACTCAGTCAATTTACAGATATTGAGCTAAAATTTGGTGTTGTAGTTGCTGAGAGTCATTTACAACAAGTGATTTTTGTGGTTTTAGAAAGGTTTTCTTTGTGGATATAAATTGTTCCAATGCTATGCTAAGCATAACTCCTAAGCTTCCACTTCAGTATCCGATGATATTTAACATTAACACGAACCGCTGTAGTTTTCGGTTTGTAAACATGACGGTAGCAATTTTTGACGGGTAGCATCGACCGTTAGACATAGCTGTTTAGCCGTGCTACGGTAGGAAAATCTGACGAGGAAGCCTTCTTGCATTTAGCAGCAACTCGAGCACATTGCTGCCCCCTATATGTCAAGAGGACAAATAACACCTTTTCTGTTCAAATTGCCAACCCGCCACAGTGGCGTGTATGTTGATCAAATTCACCTGCCACTTCAAATATTTACCCGCATTTGGCCGGTGGTGGGTGCTAATTTCCACCCCTGTTTACAACACATATTCCTAGTCAGACCCTCCAGGATTTCGAGATATTGCGATCGCAACTATTTGCAACTTTGTCTAAAACAACGCAACTTTCCCGCAACTTTAACCCAATATTTATTGTTTCTAAAGTGATTCGGCACCGTTTCTGTGGTCTAGTGTCTTCTTTGTGGGTTTGAGTAGTGTGGAATACAAAATAACGCCAAATAACTCACGAAGAAGATACATGACATAACTTCCTGTTAACATCAGAATGCCGGGAGCATGCAGGAGCAGCGACCGAAGCGAAAATGTGCGCTAATGCTTCACATTTGCCCACAAAGATTTCAGCAAAGGGCCGTGCAAAACACCGCAGTGAAGTTAGTTTTAAGTTGGATATTGGATATTCGCGCTCAGCAGAGTTAGCGGCGTCTAGCTCACGGCTGACCCGAAACAGGAATGCTAATGTCGGCCAGCCATCCCTAATGCCCCTTGTCCATTGGCTCTAAAGGTCCCGGCTCCACTCTACTCGGCTCGCTTTGCGAGCCTTTCCACTGGCCTTTTTCGAGGCCTCGTCTCCCCCCTCCCACATACACAAGGAGGCGTTACTCTGCTACCGAGCAGACTGGCGGGTGGAAACGCGATGCATTGTTTACAGAGCCAAGCAGAGTAGAGTAGAGTGGAGTGGAGCGGGGCTGCTCAAGTAGAGCCAATGGAAAAGGGGCATAAGTGAACCACCGCACGTGAGAGAAGGGGCCGGCAGAGAACGGCTGGCCGACATTAGCGTTCCTGTTTCGGGTCAGCCGTGAGCTAGATGCCTCTAACTCCGCGGAGCGCGAATATCCAGCATCCAACTTAAAACTAACTTCACTGCGGTCGCAAACCAGTTTCCTCCCCAGCTGCACGAGAGTGGGGGAAAGCTGTTTGCATGTCCTGCAGTGTAATCATCGCACATAAACGCATCGACAAACACTTTGTGTCTGCAAAACATGTGAGGAGAGCTGCAGACGAGGGACAATCCAGAAATGGTCATGAATGTCAGTTTATAAGCGATCAAAGTTCCCAAATAAAGCACCTTTTGATAATGTTAATGTTTGTTGGTAATTATCTTACAAAACTAGTAGGTATTTTTGGTTTATATATTAAAAGTTATGTTTTTTTATTGATTTTAGTAAAAAAAAAAAAAAAAAATCGCAACTTTTAGGAAAATGCCCCCCGAAATCAGGCATTTTAGCCCGCAACAATCACAAAAAATTCCAGCGAAATCCTGGGGAGACTGCCTAGTCCTAAGTGACCCCATAAGATCTGTGTTTAAAAATCTTGGCATTAACTATTGCAGTCCAATCTGTCCATCTGTTCGCAAAATATCTCATGAACCACTGGATGGATTTTAAGGAAACTTTGGAAATAATCATTACAACGGATCTGCAGCTACTACAGTTGTACACCTACAGCTGATTAACTTTTGAAGCATACCTAATTCAAGATGGCTACCACAACTATTCAACAATAGGCAACACAAAAATGGTTTTAATTTTACAGATATTGACCTAAAACTTGATGTGGTAGTAGCTAAGAATTATTTAAAACAATACTCTGACCATGACACCTCACCATATTACATGAGATTGAAAATAATGTTACGAATAAGGTGTGACCAAAATGTCTACTGTTAGGATCTGGGTTTTTGAATTATGTTTTGTCTTCATGTTTCAGTTCGAGTTTATTGTTTGTGTTACTTAGTTGTCATCTTCCCTGTGCCTCAGCCACCATTCACTTCTCCTCAGTCACTCTCTCTCTCTTCCCTTTTCTCACCCATCTACCCCTGCCTCTAGCTCCATAATCATCTCACCTGTGCCCACTTCCACTAATCACCCTCTGCCTTTAATACCCGGTCACATTCTCTACCTCTCTGCTGGTTCATTGTCATACTCTTGTCTCCCTGATGTGCTGTCCCTTTTTGCTCGTGCCTCGTCATCTCCCTTTGATTCATCTCTGGTCTCAGGTCTGTTCAGCTTTTGTTTAGTTAGTTAATGTTTTTGTATTTAGTTTAGGTTTTGCTGCCACGTCAGCCTTTGTTTTGGGTTTGCCTTTTATTTCTAAATAAATTAGTTTTTTTCAACATGAGTCTGCGCTCAGGGTTCGCCTCCTTCACCCCAGCTCATGACAGCTACAACTCATTTTTCAGTACAAGATAATCTTTGTCTACGTTTAAAGTATTAAAGGTGGCAGGCAATATGCATTGCTACAAGGAATGTTAAAAGTTATTTTAAATTAAAAACCCTTACACTTAAGAAGTTTTTTGCAGACATAGTTGCATAAGTAACCTTATTTTCTTACTTCTGCTATAAGGTGAGAATGGTATCACAAGCCTTAGGGCCAATATGCTGAGACCAGTACCCAAGATTGAAAGCATCAACCTGGAACGAAATGCCATCAACGCCATCCACCTACAAGCTTTTTCTGGTGCAAAGGAGCTGATGCTTCTCAACTTTAATGGCAACCATATCACCATACTTCCTCCAAGGGGATTCCAGGTAAGAACTTTAAAATAATGGGCAGAATATTCATATTTACATTGCATTAATCTAACAACAGCATTGACTTTTGTCTACAGGACCTTCTGAACCTTCGCTTTCTGATGCTGGGGCAGAACCAGATTGGAACTCTCAAATCTGAGATGTTTGCTGGCATGAGGAACTTGTCAGATCTTGACCTTCCTCTCAATGCGCTGACAATGCTCCCATCGAATGCCTTCAAACCTTTAATTGCCCTAAAGGTTTTGGACCTTTCACTGAATCGCATCCAGAAAATCTCTTCTAAGGCTTTTACTGGACTCAGACAGCTCTTGTTCCTCAACTTGGACAATAACAGGTCACAATAACATATGATTTTTAAACTTAAATATAATCCAGTTTTCCTGTTCTATGCACCAAAACCTATCACACCTATCAAGGATAGTCCAGTCAATTTTGAAATGATGTTCTGTCTAATAGTTCTAAATAGTTAGTACCTTATCAGCAGTATTATCAAGCACGGAGGATGGAGAAAGAGGCTAGGCTAATGGCTTGCCAAACTAAAGCCTTTTTTATTTTTCTAATTTTTCAGGCTTATAAAACCATTTCCTCAAACACAACATAATGGTGTGAAGAAACACATTTGCATAACACTGTTTGTTCAGTTTGTTACTATTTTCTGTTTCCTGTTCAGGCCGTCTAGTTCAGTGGTTCCCAACCCTGGTCCTCAAGGAACACTATCCTGCATGTTTTAGTTATTTTCCTGCTTTGAAACATCTGATTTGAATGAGTGATTAACAGGCTTCTGCAGACATAAATACCTGCTGAAGAGCAAGGAAACAATGAAACCATGCAGGATAGTGTTCTTCAAGGGTCAGGGTTAGGAACCACTGGTCTATTTAGTCCAAAAATGTACTCAACTCCTGGCAAATGGATACATTCAGCAGCCTCAACACCATTGGCTTATGCAATACATAGTCTTTCTACACTCCACATTCAGGTAGTAACATGGACATTGTTTGGTTTGAGACAATATCAACAAACTAAGTAGGCTGTAATGTGCTAAAGTGTAGTGATTTAATATTAGCCAGTGTAGTGTTCCTTCACACCAGTATGTCCTGTTTGAGAGAGTTGTTTTATAAGCCTAAAAAATGCTAAAAACCTGCCACTCATCTAGCCTAGCCTTGACAATGACTCTTGCTTCTTTCCCCAACCTCCGTGTTCTACGACTGATGTCACAGCTGATAAGGTACTAACTGTTAGAACTATGAGACAGAACATTACCTCAAAATTGACTGGACTATCCTTTAATACAATTTTTTTGTTGGTAGGTCAAACAAAAGGAACTAAAGCCTGACTTATGAAGCTTTTAATGATTCTTAAAATGTAGTAAGTTAATCTGTCAGCAGAGAGACAACATCAAATATTCCTGCCAAGTTAACTATTAGCTGCCAGTAGTAGGACTGGTAGATGGGCAAAATTAGCTGCTTGTAAATTCACTGAGTTTATGAGATGAATGAGGATGCTCCCCAGCACTTGCTGCTGTTCTAGATGCTTGGATTATGACTATTCACCTGTTCTTCTCGTTTACAGCTCTGAACATGACTTAAATGTGTTGTTCATGTATGTAAAACTAATGTAACATATGGTGAAAAAAATCTTACTGCAAAGTCAAAAAGTCTAAAGTTTTAAGATCTCCAGATATATGAACAGCAGAAAATGAAACCTAACACCTCAAAAGCTGAAGAAAAATCTGAACTATGGAATTCTGAGTAAGGAGGCCACCTATACAGCCTTTTTGTAAAAACACATGATTGATAGGTAGTCAAGTACAGTTTTATAATTCTTGGTACCATTTAGAAAAAAAAAAAAATTTATTGTGAAAACTACTGTACATTAAGAAAACACACACACACAAAAAAAAAACCCAATGGAAAACCTAAGAGTAGATGCTAAGTTGTCATGTTTTTTACTGAGTGAAGGAATATCAAATTGTGTGTTATCAATGGCCCCTTTATTCCTGTAGGATGCTATGAACAATAGTTTCTCAAAGTGCTTATAGAAACACTTTGTTTCTCCTTATCTAGCCTGAAAACTATCCCTTCTGGAGCATTCAGACCTCTTTGGTCTGTAGAGATGCTGGTTCTAGACAACAACCTTCTGACTTCACTGAGCCAGTCAGCTTTGGATGGCCTAAGCAACTTGCAGGTAATATAATTATTACCCACCACCAAAAGGCTAGCGATGACGAATTCTAATGAAACTTTCAGAAAGCAATCATTGGCTGTATATATACAATTGATTAATTTGGAGTCAATTCAGGTCAAGATGGCATGAGATTGTGCATAATGTTCTTTTCAAGGAATGACCAAAACAGCTACAGATCTGTCGTTTCTCAACATAACATGATCTTAGTGTAAAACTCTGACATGAAACGTGGTGGTAGATATGCATTCCTTAAAAAAAATGCTAGGCCTTTAATAAAAACTAAAGGCCTAGCACTGTTCAAAAGAACAGTTTTGTCAAAATAAACAGTCAGGTAAATAGCCAACATACTTTAAGTTCATTAAAGTTAAAATGAATATTTTGGCCACTTTGAAGTGATTTTCTGTGTAAAAGTTACAAAACATTAATGCCTTACTTATTGTAGATACTTCTTTAAATGACAGAGTTTAGGTTTGGTAGGACTGAACAACTAATGTTTAATACGAATACAGCCTAGACCAAAGTGGACTGCTGCTAACTTAAAATAACTCTAATTTCCAAAAGTGATCCATGTGGACACTATTTCATAGACTTTAAAATATGGTTACTTTTTCATTACAGTTATTTACACATAAATATATGGTAATTTGCAAGTACAAATAGCCACTGCAGAATCAAGCTGTCACACTTCTGATGTAACCTGGGGACACTCCTGGCAGACAAAGGTGATCTCCTTTGTAAACCTGATTTTTGTCCCTTTGACTTTACTTGGAGCTTCTTCTGTGTTTGTTCATTTAAACAAACATGAAGAATTAAGAGTTTACTTCTTACTGATCCAGGAACTCTACCTAAGGAACAACGAGCTGGAGCACCTGCCACCCAGTGTGTTCAACAACATGCCCAAGCTTTCTCAGCTGGGACTCAGTGGAAATCGCCTGAAGACAGTAGACGGAAACATTTTCAGCCATATGCCAGGTTGGATGGCCTCCTTCCCCCTCACCCCCCGTTGATACAAACTCACTGATTAAAGTTGCAAACAGGACTTGTTCTTAGTGATTTTCTTTGCTGCTTCCCATCAGAGCTGAGGAACCTGTATCTTCATGACAACCCATGGCAGTGCGACTGTAAGATCATCTCGTTGGTCAGGTGGATGGGACAGACCAAAGCCACCTTGTCACCCAGAGATGCCGTAAAGTGTATCGGCCCACCACACCTCAGAAAAAAGAGCCTTGGAAGCCTGCAAGCTGGAAAACTCATCTGTGGGGCCTAATGCAAAAAAGCAAATAAAATTTTAAAAAATCACAAGCAAAAGACCACAGCATTAGCTGTAAAGATTTTGATAAACATTTAGTTAGGACATTCTTTCTTTGTCTTATTTACTTAGTATGTTGGACTAGTGTTTGTGAAAAGCAGCTGCTTTGCAATGTTTCTGTAGAACAGTATACATTTACTTTATGAGCAACATATTAAATAAGCCAATATCTTTCATTAGACATCTCCTAATACAAACTTAATAATCACCATTGTGCATATTCTAGGGTTTTTGAAAATTTGAGGTAATTTGACAGGTAAAACAAATCTAGATCCCTTACAGTAATAGAACTCTCCAAACTATCAGTAATGAGATTTCAGTAAGACAAAGAGAGTTTCTTCTCCATCATTACAGAACAAGCCTGATGCCTTATCGGTAAAATCAACAGTGAGAAAACAAAATCATATTTTCAAATGTCCTTGTACATATGGAAAGTGGCTGATTACATGCAATGGGATTATATTAATCCAGTCTTTTCTATTTGAAGCAGAAAATATAAGAATTCTGATTTGGTGTTGGGAAATAAACACCATTAGGATTATGCACAGGTTGTACCTAGAGAAAGCTGCATTTAATATAAAAGCTTATTTAGTTTATAATTTCTATGTACAGCTAGAAATAAATTTTGAAAGGCCCCACTGCAACTCCAGGCCTCTCAGGATTTGGGTCTTTTTGTGAGTTATTTTTTTCAGTTTCTGTTGTATTGGGTTTATTATTTTGTGCTTCTTTAATTATGTTTTATTTATTTCTTCCTGTGTTTAGTTTTAGGTTGTACATTGTTGAGTAGTTTCTGCTCCCTGTGCCCTCTGTGTCCCCTGTCATCATTCACTTTTTCTCAGCTTGTTACTTGTTTGCCTGCCACACCCATCTGCACTTGTCCCCAGTTTGTAATCAGTCACCTGTGTCCACTTACCAATCACCCTCTGCCTTTAATACCTGGTCATATTCTTCTCATACACACTGGTTTATTGTTGCTGTCATGTTCAGCCTGGTTTCCTTGCGTCTTCCTCCTCGTGTTTCTGGTTTGCCAATGTTTTATGTTTTTGTTGTTGAGGCCCTAATACTCGCACTACACCCTGCGCCCCTCTATGAAGTGTGTACTCAGTCAAAGTGCACAGAAGGGTTTATGTGCGCAGGTTACAAGCATGCAAAAATTAGAGAATTGGGATAATATAGGTTACGTCATCTGCGTCGTACCTGCGACATTCAACAAATGGTTGTTGTTTTGGCATTTTAAGAAGGTGCTAGTACGATTTTAAAAGTACAGGATAGGTATTTTTGCTTTCTAAAGTCATTGCAGAAGATATTTGTCTGTTTAAATGTGTTTTGTTATGGCTTGTTGAATACGGAGCATAGTGTGATAGTATTCACACATGTACAGTAGAGTGAAACAATAATTATTTCAATACTTTAAGTAGGAAAACTGCTTTTTTCATGACAGATGCAGCTTGTTCTGTCACCACTGCCATATTTCTGCCTTTTAATTCAAAACCCTTTTATTATCATTAAAGATAATAATAATTAAAAAAAAAATTCAAAACCTCACATGCAGGAATAAACTGAGTAAATATTTTGCCGAAGTCAGCCTGGATGCGGGCTTAGCCAGAGGGCAGATTTAATATGCAAAGGGGGTGGGGCTAAAGACCAGTATGTGAATTGGGACACACTACGCACTCAAACCCTTCAGCATGAATATGCATTTGAAAGACACAAGGGTGGAACAACGGTGGAAATGCGAGTATCGGGACCGGGCCTTAGTCTGCTGCCACGTCAGCATTTTTATTATGTTAATAAATTGGTTTAAATTTGGAGTTTCTTAGTGTCTGTCTGCATTTGGGTCCAGATCCTCTTCCGTCTACTCCTCGCACTTGACAAGGCCACAATTTTAACATGCATCAGCTTTCTTCCATAAAGCCCAATAATCATTTGAGACTGACCCTTTTACATGGGCTCTAAAGGTCCAGCTCCACTCTACTCCTCTTGCTTTGCGTGTGTTTCCATCAGTCCACTCCGGTGTGACCAGATGCAAGCATAAAGAGCGAAGGGTAGGAATATAAACAACAGCGTTAGCTTACCCTGCAACGTTTCTGCTGTCTGTCCCCCAGCTGAAGGCGCTGTAAAGCCTGAAATCTCCGGCATATAACAGCTGTCCTACTCCGCGCAACAATCACAGCATCCAGAGCATTTCTTCCACTGCACCTCTCTTCCTGAAGTCTCAGGAGAATCCCCATAAGTTTAAAAAACAGCAACAACACAGGGCCAACGTTGTCCATAGCGCTTCTGTTGTTTACACAACTTGTGCCATGTTTTCGTAGCGTAGTGAAAATCAATGGCCCTGAACAAACAAACACAGAAATTAAGTTGCCAGAATAAACAGATAACAGAAATATACAAATAAACAAACTGAAAACCTGCTGACAAACAAGAAACTATAATGTCAGGTTCAAAGACACTTTCTGCAAACCCAGAGAAATGGCAAAGAGACAGACACAATTAAAACACAACAAGATCTTTAAGCTTTAAGTTTTACTTGCGCAAGGGGAGAGGAACCAACTCTTTTTCCAGTCAGAACACATCTCCAAAAGACCAGCTTTTATTGTTTTCTCTTAAGTTTTACATAAAAGTGGGCGCGGCTAACATCTTATATCTACACACGAACATTAGGGGAGGCCCAGTCCAATAACAAAAACTTGCCCTCTTCCTTCTTCTGCTCTTCTTCCGGGAGTGGTCCCAGCTGCAAGCTTCTAATACAACAATAATTTTAACACGGTACAAGCAAAACAATCTTAGAAAATACATCATTCTCTCCTCCTTACAGCAGCTGCAGGCTATAACAATACCTGGCTTGCAGGGCTCTGAACAACAGGAAACTGACCCTTCCTCCTTACATGCTTACTGCAAAGGAGTAGTTGGTCGCGATACATAAACAGAACACTTAACTGAGAGCATTCACTATAATAGAGACAGCATTTAAAATGTAATAACTCCAATAAATATGTCAATTATATATATATAAAAAATTTGGAAAAAAAAAAAGTATCATGATGTCCCACAAAATGCTAATACCGAACCTGTGTCTGCCACTCCCTGAGAGCCCTTTTCATAAGACATCTATCCATCCATCCATCTTCTTCCGCTTATCCAGGGTCGGGTTGCTGGGGTAGCAGCCTAAACAGGGAGACCCAGACATCCCTCTCCCCAGTCACTTGGGCCAGCTCCTCCAGGGGAATACCAAGGTGTTCTCAGGCCAGCCAAGAAACGTAGTCTCTCCAGGGTGTCCTGGGTCTTTCTCTGGGCCTCCTCCCAGTGGGACATGCCCAGAATACCTCACCAGGAAGGCATCCACCAATAGGACCACATCATCTACAAAAAGCAGAGACACGATTCTAAGGCTACCAAAACAGATCCCCTCAACACCTTGGCTGCGCCTAGAAATTCTGTCCATAAACGTTATGAACAGAATCGGTGACAAAGGGCGACCTTGGCGGAGTCCAACTCTCACTGGAAACGAGTCCGACTTACTGCCGGCAAAGCGCACCAAGCTCTGACACCGGTCATATAGGGACCTAACAGCCCATATCAAAAGGCCTGGTACCCCATATTCATAGAGTACCCCCCACAGGATTCTTTGAGGGACACGGTCGAACGCCTTCTCCAAGTCCACAAAACACACGTAGACTGGTTGGGTGAACTCCCACGCACCCTCTAGGACCCTGCTGAGGGTATAGAGCTGGTTCAGTGTTCCACGGCCAGGACGAAAACCACACTGCTCTTCCTGAATCCGAGGTTTGACTATCCGAACCCCCAAATAGACCTTACCAGGGAGGCTTAAGAGTGTGATCCCTCTGTAGTTGGAACACACCCTCCGGTCCCCCTTTTTAAATAAGGGGACCACCACCCCGATCTGCCAATCCAGGGGAACTGTACCCGATGTCCACGCAATACTGCAGAGTCGCATTAACCAACACAACCCTACAACATCCAGAGCCTTAAGGAACTACGGGCGACGCTCATCCACCCCCAGAGCCTTACCATAGAGAAGCTTTTTAACCACCAAAAAGGGTGGGTAATCAGAACTGCTGTTCGGCGCATAAGTACAAACAACAGTCAGGACCTGTCTCCCCACACTTAGGCAGAGGGAGGCTACCCTCTCATTCGGCCAGGTAAACCCCAACATACAGGCACCAAGATGGGGGGCAACAAGTATGCCCACTCCTGCTCGGCGCCTCTCACCGGGGGCAACTCCAGAGTGAAAGAGTGTCCAATCCCTCTCAAGGAGACTGGTTCCAGAGCCAGACTATTTTTGTAGCCAGACTATTTTTTGCCGGAACCTCTCAACCTCACACACCAGCTCAGGCTCCTTCCCCACCAGAGAGGTGACATTCCATCTCCCAAGAGCCAGCTTCTGTAGCCGAGGATCAGACCACCAAGGTTCCCGCCTTCGGCCACCACCCATCCCATGTTGCACCCGACCCCTTTGGCCCCTCCCATAGGTGGTGAGCCCATGGGAAGGGGGACCCACGCTTCCTCTTCGAGCCATGCCCGGCCGGGCTCCATGGGCGAAAGCCCGGCCACCAAGCGCACGCCAACATGCCCCACCTCCAGGCTTGGCTCCAGAGTGGGGCCCCGGTGACCCACATCCGGTCGAGGGAAAACTAGATCAAAAAACTTTGTTCATCATAAGGAGTCTCTCTAGGCGGCACTTTGTCTGGTCCCTCACATAGGCCCTGTTTGCCATGGGTGACCCTACCAGAGGCATGAAGCAGTGGCGGCTGGTGCTAAAAAAACTGAGGGGGGCGCACACAAATAAACAAATGAAAAACAAACAAAACAAATCTTAAAAAATAGCACTATTTGAACATGAATTTTGCCCTCCTTTTCTTCTGCCCTGCAAATTTCTCAATTACATTCTTGTTAAAGTCAGTCATCTCTGTGACTAGTCTTTTCTCCATTGACAACATGGCCAATGCATTCAGCCTGTCCTGAGTCATTGAGTTTCTCAGAAAAGTCTTGATTCTTTTCAGAGTTGAAAAGCACCTTTCAGCTTCTGCTGTGGTCATGGGTGTGGTGATGAGGATCTTCAAGAGCGTGACAGTTTCTGAAAAGACTTCTTCTAGATTGTTTTCCATAAACAGCTGGAGTAGGCCCACAGCACCACAACATGCTTTGAACTCTTCCTTGCTGTAGATGAGAGTAAGCTCTGTCTTCAGCTTACCTCGATTGAGCACTGGATAGGCTTTTAAGGTGTTGCTCAGTGCATCTTCAGGAAATGCTGTGTTGTATTGTTCAAATCTGTCCCCCTGCAGGAGTGTGGCACTAACAAGGTGGTTTGTGAAAGAAAAGCGCTCCCTGGTGTGTCCCAGTATGATATTGCAGACCTTAAGAGAGAAGGACAAACATGAAGATTATGATTTTATAATCACATTTTTCATTCTAAATATGAAATGTTATTTTGTTCTTTCTATTAAGTCATAGAAAGAAGGAACACATTTTATTTATAAACTTACTGATTTTAATAACATTTGCTGCCATTTTTTAAGGCTGTGTTATGAAATGTGTTACAGCATTTTTGTGGGACAAGATTATACAAAATTCAGTAACCAAATGTTTTATTCCCCATTACCCATAAACTTCAGTACAACTTAAATAATAAAATATCTTGCTGACAAACATTACATCAACATACCTAAACCGCATAGACACAACTAAAGGTATTTCTAACTACAACACACATCTTCCTAATATATTAAATAACACTACTATAAACCAGTGTAACAGTGATTTTCCACAACAACTCACCTCTGCAGCAATCCTTTCATGGTCTTCTATACTGAGTGTCCAACGCTTCTTCACTGGCTGACTACTACCTTCACTGCTTTGTCCANCTGTCTTTGAATAAAAGGCAGCTCACTCGCGGCTCGACTTTTCAATCAGGCGAACTTTCTGACAGCCGGATGTGACGTCAGCCTCCATGGCGGGAGTCCCAACTACTCCACTTTGCAAACGTAAACGTGAATCGACCTAACGAACTGCAGCTGCGCTAATGAGTCGAATCGGGGATTGTCCAATCACACAATGTTTTAAAAAAATTAGCCAGTACTGACACTCTACCAGTAATGACACAACAGAATGGGTGTGTCCGGGACGCAGAGCGCTGCGCCCTGTGGAAAACCTTAAATAACCAATTAAAAGTCAGCCTCAGATCACCTGCTTGCCAAAAGTTGATGCGCCTACATACACTCTCATTAGAACGGCGCCCTGCACATAGGAAGTGTGCACAATGTGAGCAATTAAATAGAATTATGTATTTACTATTTTAATAAATTCTAACATGTCTATTGGACACACAGTATGAATAAATACATTTCTAAGTATTTTGCAGTTCAGAATTAAATCATTTATTATCTAAACAATTTAAAGGGGGCGGCGCCCAAGCGCCCCCTACTGGCCAGCCGCCACTGGCATGAAGCCCCTGACAACATAACTCCTAGGATCATTGGGACACTCAAACCCCTTCACCATAATAAGGTGGCAGCCCAGGGAGAGGCCTTTCCATAAGAAATGCAAACAGAAATGCAACAAAAAAGTAAGTCTTAAACAGTGGGTCCATTAGAGTAGCGAATCAAAAAGTATTCTGAAAACAAAAGATTATTGGACAAATAGTAGTAAGTATGCATCAGTGCTTATGCATTGTCATCTCTTACAGGGCTGGAAATAAAATATATATAAAAGAGAGACAAACAGTTTTTTATGGAACTGAATTTTACAGACACAAATAGTTAAATTATGTCAGAGCAGGGAGCTCTTCAAATTGTTTTCTCGGTCAACAATTACCCTCAAAGTCAAGTGTTTCTCGGAAGCCACAATCAGACCAGGTCACTTCAAGTGCACAGGTTTTCTCTGAACGGTTTAGCACCACAATACATTAAAGATCTGTTATCGCTGTACCAACCGTCTAGACCCCTCAGATCTTCTGGTTCTGGACTGCTCTGCATCCCCAGAACCAGAACCAAACGAGGAGAAGCAGCATTCAGTTTCTATGCACCACAAATTTGGAACAAACTTCCAGAAAACTGTAAAACAGCTGAAAGACTGGGTGCCTTTAAATCTCAACTTAAAACCCACCTGTTTAGAACTGCTTATGGCTAAATTAGGGTTAGAGTGCGAGTTTTTGTCTCTTTCTTACTGTTTGTTCAATGTCACATGCTGTTTTTATTTTGTTTTTTTTAATTATGTAAAGGACCTTGAAATGCCTTGCTGCTGAAATGTGCTATAAAAATAAAATTTGATTGATTGATTGATTGAAGATAAGGATTTCATCAGACCATTGTGAATGGTGTTTTGTGCTTCTTTTTGAGTGCAGAACACAAAAAAGGCACTGTCTTTTTTATGTTAATCAATTATCACACCAAGGGCTGTAATTGCCCTAATGTTAAGGATTCTAAATTTCTTTTAATCTTTTCTTGTAGTAGTTGAGGGTAGCATTAAGAAATCATGTCAAAGCCTGTTTCTAGAGAGTTTACTCTCTCAGTAGTTTCAAGTGTTAGTGTTTTTCCTCTAGAGATGTTTAATAGTGTTCAATCTGGGCTCTGGCCAGTCTACTTTTGCTGCCACCACCATACTTCACTGTGAAGATGGTATTGGGCAGGTAATGCACTGTGCCTGATTTCCTTCAGAAATAATGTTTAGAATTGAGGCCAAACAGTCTTCAGTCTTGGTTTCATCCAGAAAAGTGAATCTGGTTTTTCACAGTGTGAGACTCCTTCAGATGTTTTTTTTTTATGAACTCCAGGTGGGCTTTGAAAGTTTTTTGTAATGAAAGGCTTCCTTCTAGCTACTCTGCCATTAAGCTTACAGTTTTAGTTGTCTTTCTGGAGCTCAGTCCCATCTTCACCTAGGGTCTGTAAAGCTCCGTCAGAGTGACCATCAGGGTTTTGGTGACCTCTCTCACTAAAGGTCTTTTACCTTCAGCGTGGCTGGGCAAACAGGTGTTTTAAAAGTCCTGGTTGTGCCAAATGTCGTCCATTTGGAAAAAATGGAGGCTGCTGAGCTCTTGGTAACCTTTAGTACACCCAAAATGTTTGTGTAGCCTTGAAACAGTCCTGTCTGAGCTCTGCAGGCAGTTCCTCTGATCTCATGACAGGCCCTCTATAGAGAAAGTGTGCTTTTCCAAATTATGTCCAATGTAAATGCAAAAGTTCAGTTTTTTAATGTTAATAATTATGAGGTACTGAGTGTAGTTAACAAAAAAGTCCCTCAAACAAAGAAAAAAAAGGTAACTATCACAGTTATTACCTGCCATCTTTGGAAGAAAAAAGGGGAATTTGAGAGAACAAGAGGTAGACTGAGAGAAAGTGTGGTTCTATGTTCTTCTTGTAACTGACATCAGAACTCCCATCAACCTATTTGCAGTGTCTTTGACATAAAACTGCCAATGTCTCCCCATTCAGCAAGGAGATAATTTTCACCTGCAATAAACTTGCAATTATGAGAGAATGCAGTAGAACAATGTAGTAGTTAGGCTTTGTTCTGCTATTGTCTCTGTCGGCTCATGAATACGAGACAGTAAAGTCAAATAGATTATTTTTTTCCTCGTGTATCTTTTCTGATGTGTTTCTCTAGGCTGCTTTAAAGCTTTTGCTTAGGTCATTAACACCATAGAACAAGGGACTAATGGATTTACGTGATAATTATCCGACATTTTGGTGATCTGATTCCAGATTGATGTTATAGTAAAAAATTCCAACTGAAGGTGTAATGTAGACATATTCTTATGAGAATATATTGTGAAACAACATCTTTTTCTTTAAAATTGTGATTTTTCTGTAATGTTATTTTTCTTTTTGATACCTTTAAAGGCACAGCGAATACTACTTTACTATCCTACTACTTCTAGGATTCCTGTAAAGTAGCAAATAAAATTTTGTTTACAACCTTTTAGTTTTAGGTATAATCTTAAAGTGATATTTCAGGCATTCTATATTGTGGTTCTGCGGAAAAGGCATTAACAAATAATCTTTCCTGTTGTAGATAGCTCTTTAAAATATCTCAGTCTGGAGGAAAAAAAAGCTCAGTCTTTTATCAGATGAGGTATTGGCTAGTCCAAGCAGGGACAAGACCAATCTTAATTGCTGCTGTTGTAAAACAACTCTGATTCTAAAGATTATAAAACAGTTCATGTAAATGCTATTTTATAAACAGTACTTCATTATTACATCAGAAATATTAAAATATTAATGCCAGAAGTACCTCGGGTTGCACTGTAAGTGCTACAGCTTGGTGCTGCTGCTATTTGTTCTTGCAAATAACCACAGAATTCAACTGTGCAATGCAAAATTAACAGCAAAGTAAAAGTCTACAAAATAGAGTTTGCATTACCCTTTATGAAAATAAAGAGACTGGAATCGTTTTAAGTTTTTTTGCTTTGTTCTTGGTCCCATTGGACTAGCCGGTAGCTCATCAGTCCTTTCATAAATAAACCATTTTCTCCAAAATGACATGTTCAAAGAGCTATCTACAAAGAAGATATCAAATTTTTCTAACTTTTCCAAAGAACCACATTAAAAAAACATTCTAAACTATTGCCTTGTTGAATACAATTTGGTATCTGTTCATTTGTCTGTAGCTTTACCAAAATGTCTTATGAACCACTGAATGAATTTTAATGAAATTTTTAGAAAATCACTGGATGAACATCTACAACTTAGTAACTTTTGCAGTCAGTCCAATTCAAGATGACCACCACAGCTAGTTAGCCAACACAAAAATGGCTATGACACATTTAATTTTACAGATGTTTTCTTTTATGTATCAGTTTGGGTTTATTGTTTCTTTTATTTTATTATTTAGTCATTTTGGTTTAGTCCTTGCAGGGGTGGAAATTAAAAATTTTGTCCACCAGCCACTATGGCTGATGGACAAAATTTTTACCAGCCATTATTTTCTGTTGTGACATAAAGTAATTTCATATGATGAGGATGATGGAAGTGGGTGGAAACAGTTGTGGTGCCCTACAACTCCTCTTTCTGGACACTGCATGGAAATAACTAGATTTTTCTTATTCTATTTTTTTTATTTTAAACCATTAAAAGATGTGGAGTTATTTTGAAGTATTTTTGTAAGTTTTTGTATGTAAGTTGTAATGTTTTTCAGACACTTGCTGCTTTTAATGCATATATCTATTTGTGCTACCCGCTTATATTT
>NC_051448.1:22282824-22301564 GCF_001649575.2 Kryptolebias marmoratus | reverse complement strand
TATCCGATGATATTTAACATTAACATGAACTGCTATAGTTTTCTGTTTGTAAACATGACGGTAGCAGTTTTTGATGGCTAGCACTGACCGTTAGACATAGCTGTTTAGCCGTGCTATGGTAGGAAAATCTGACGAGGAAGCACAGATCGTCAGAACACCGGCCGTAGGCGCGAACGCACACTGCTGACCGACAACATGACGTCATTGATTTAGTTAAAAAAAAAAAAAAAATGTTGTTTAACTTTCGGTTCTTCCCTCGACTACTCTTGAAAAACATTTTTGCTGTCTGCCACCCACTTAACTCCCGAAATGTTACACCACATCGCTAATGCTACTCCTCAAATTGTTTTTTCTTCTTCTTCTTGATTTTTATTGTTGGTTGGTAAACAACTGAAGGAATCAATACGGCCACCAACTGGTAAAGAGTGTCTGCTAAACTTTTCTCCTTCTTGCATTTAGCAGCAACCCGAGCATATTGCTGCCCCCTATATGTCAAGAGGACAAATAACACCTTTTCTGTTCAAATTGCCAATCCGCCACAGTGGCGTGTGTGTTGATCAAATTCACCCGCTTCAAATTCACTTCAAATATTTACCCGCATTTGGCCGGTGGCGGGTGCTAATTTCCACCCCTGAGTCCTTGTTCTTGTTGTCTTTGTTGCTTGTCATTCTCCACTTATCCTCAGTCAGCACTGTGGCCATCTGCCATTTGGCCTCCTGTGGTTGCTCCTCCTGTTTTTTCCTGATTGGTTGGCAGACTAATTAGCCGCAGCTGCAGCAGATCAAGCTCATCTTCTCTCGGGTACTTAAGGCAGTATGGAGCAGTATTACCATTGGTAATCAGTCTCAGCCTCCTACTAACTTTGTTTGCCTGAGTTATCCTAACTTATCTTTGTTCCTGTACCAGTCCAGAGTACCTGAATCCTGTGAACCATTGACTCTATCTGTTTGAAGACTCCTACCTGCAAAGTATCCAAGAATTGCTTATCTGCCGAAGATCATCGCTGTAACTCCTGACCAATCCAGGAGTTACTGACCTGAGCACCATCCACCTGCACGACTACCACAGAGATTCGGGGCCTCACCTCCGAACCCAAGATTACTCCCACCACCCACAAGACTATTAACTTACAACGATTTACTCCCGCAAGTAAATTTCACAGACAAACCTGTCACTTACCGATCCTTGCTCTCTTTCAGACCCTGCCTAACTCTCCCGTTCAAAGTGTAAATAAAGACACTTACCTTGTACCTGGTCTCCTTGTTCGCTGCTGGGTTGCTCACCTTTGACACTCCCGTGTTTGTGATAAGCACTTGTTTACCTGCCATGCCCATCTCCACCTGCCCACATTTGTAATCACTCACCTGTGCCCACTTCCCAATATTATCCTCCGTCTTTAAAACCCATCTCCTCCACTTACTCTGTGGTTCATTGTTGCCGTTTCGTGCTCACGCTCACTGCTAGTCTCCATCCTTTGCCTTGCCTGGATTTTTGTATTTTTGCTGCCATGTCAGCTTTTGTTTTTGTTTCTGTCAAGATGTGGTGAGAGCGTGGCAAACCCAATTCGCAGACTCATAATTGAAAAACAAAAAGATTTATTTTTAAATAACAAAACTGCAAACAAAAAGCTGACGTGGCAGCAAAACTAACAATAACAAAAATCCAGGTGGTTAACAGAGGCGGGACAAGGCAAGGCAAAAACAGAGAGACCAGAGACCAGACTAAAATCAACACGAGCAAACAACAATGAATCGGCAGGGAGGTGGAGAGGAAGACCAAGTTTTAAAGCAGAGGGTGATGAGGAGAAGTGGGAGCAGGTGTGTGATTAGAAGTGAAGACAGCTGGAGATGGGTGTGACAGGAAACCAGAAAACTACTGAGCAGAGGACAGGTGAATGATGACAACAAACATGAACAGGAAAAACTAAACTGAAACAAGAACTCAAACCAAAACAAGACAATAATCAAAACAACAAACTGAAAACACCAAACTATGACAGTTTCTTTTATTTTTAAAATAAATTTTTCGTTTTTTTGTCTGCGCTCAGGGTTCATCTTGCTCACCAGCGACCTTGACATATTAAGCTAAAAATTGATGTGGGAGTACCTGAGAGTCATTCCCAACACCGACTCCAAGTGCAACATGTTGCACAAAGTTTTTGCTTAAAACTTTGGCATTACATTGTGGTGTTAACCCTGTTTCTCTGTAAGCAAAATATCTCATGAACCACTCGACAAATTTGAGTGAAATTCTCTTAACATAATTACTGTAGAGGATGAATATCTACAACTCATTAGATTTTGGTGTGAACCCAGTTTAACATGGCTGTCACAGCTAGAAAAAAATGTTAATTATGGATTATTCATATATCACAGGCTGCAAACACCTTTTCACATTTGAGCACTTCCTCACAGTTTAACAAAACATGACTAAGTGTTAGGTTTCACGGAATAGCCAACAGTGAGCAGCTCGGCGACAGACAGACTCAGGAGAGCAAAATAAAAGGTAAGTGACTTTATTTACAGTGACCGTGGGAAACAGAAAACAGGATCTGTAAGGTAAGGCAAGGGGTAAGTATTGGTTTGGTTAGTCATAAACTGCGATAATGGAGGAGTGGGTTTTGGTTGTCGTGGTCTTACAAGTGGACAAGGGAATCCGGCATGGAGGAGAGTGGTTCAGGCAGTGGTCTCTGGTGAAGGTTCCCAGGTTGGAAGGTTCCAGATGGAGAGGTAAGTGTTTCCGGTAGGTAGGTTTTCGCAGGAGGCAGACAGGCAGCGGTGCAGGCAGGCTCAGGTGAGTGGCTTTCAGGTTTTGCTTCAGGCGGTTGCCAGTGACATGGATCAGACAGGACCACAAGTAACAGGTAACTCTTGGAGCACACGAACAACACAAAAACATCAGTTCACTCAAGGAGTTTCAGTTTTATTGGTAGTCGGAGAAGCTTTACCCAGGGCAAGCGATGCTCCAGCGCTGATCTGATCCACACGGCAGCCATAAGTACACAGCCACGCTAATGAATCTGATACTCTGCAGCTGCGGGTGATTGAGTAGCCAACCAATAGGAAAACAGGAACCAGAAACCAGGAAGCAGACTCACAGAACACCACACTAAGAAAGTAACTTGTAAATAAATGAGAAGGAACTGTTATTTCGTGGACTTACTGCTTTAATCTGTCAATCAGTAGCATCTGATGGACTCAAGGGGAGAGGCTAAATTCAGTGTTATGTTTAAGTAACTTTGAAAAATTGTCAATTTTTGAGCAGCAGAAATGAATACATTAACAGTATTAAAATATCAGTCAACAGAAATGTCAAAATGGAGAATTTCTTTATTTAATTATAATTACTGTAGATAAAACTGTGTTATAACTTTTTTTTGTGAGTAGTTAAGTGCTCTCAGAGACCTGGGGACCCTAACCAGTTGGTTGTCTTGGGCCAGCTATGGTTACAGTGCATTTATTTGGCATGTCTGATTGTACCCCTATCGACACTTAGATTTTGTGCTATGAAACATTAAAATGGTACTGAAACATTCATGAGAGATGTTCTACTAATACAGTATGATGTAATTTTCACTAGTGCAAAATACATTATGGATTTATGCAAAGTATGGTGTGGGGTTCATTGGTAAGAATGTGTGTCGGTAAAGGAGTGCTAAATAGTTCATGTGACAAACTGAACCAATCAGGTGGTTCATATGAGAACGTCAGTAATCCCGTGACCAAGCCATGCATTGGCACAGTGGTTTGATACAGTACATTTGCTTCACGAGCTGCATGTGCTAGAGGTGATAAATTTGGTTTACTTTATGAAAGAAGAAAAGTAATTTAAAGCTGTTATGGTATTCAAATAGCTGAAGATACACTTCAAACCAAACTGTCCTTCAATAAAATAATTTTTTTCTCTCTCTCTCTCACCTCAAAATGGCAATTGTGTATGGTTTTTGTTTTTGTTCCCGATTTAATAAAAGAGAAATTGAGTTTCTTTTTTGGAAGGAACGGAATTTAGGGAAATCTGTGGAGACTCTTGGTGTTCCCAAGAAAATCTACTTAATGTAGAGATGAAAAAAATCGCTAAGTATTTAGATTAGGTTGTGTAAATACAGATTTAAAATTTTAAGTGGTTTCAATCAAGATCTGTTCAGGCTTTCTGAAAGTCTTTCAAATCTTAACTTTAGGCATTGATTGCCTTTTATTTAGTCCTCACACTAACCTGTGCCGTAACAGAGAAACCAACTTTGTACCAAAGTGTGAAATGTGTCACACTGAGCTCCAGGTTAATTTTATGACATTGATATGCAACAGTAAATAACAGCTCCAAGATTTCAGCACAGTGTGGTTTAGCACAGTCCTGCCACCCTGGCACAGCTACAGTCACTCACTGTTGTCTATGTTTGCATTCACATCAAACCTTGCACACTGAGGGAACACACTGCAATTGAAAAAGGCTTCTGTTCACACAGATTTTGACAGGAGATGAATATAAACTAAAAGTCTGCAAAACAAGTTAGGTGCTCAGTGTTACACTTTTATGTTGAATCTCTTCTGTAAATGCCCCAAATAAAGGATATAGAAATTAAAACTATTTGAACTATCCTATTTAATTTATTTATATAGCACAAATTCTCAACAAAAGCCATCTCAGGGCATTATACAAAGTAGTAACGATTCCAAATTGAGTCCCCAACTCAAATCCAGTTACAATACAGTCACATGGTACATCATGAAATACTGATAAGTAAAAAAACTGTTTTATCTAAAAACAACAAACAAACAAAAGAAAATAAAGATTGATTTCACTTTGTCACAATCCCCATCCTGACCAGCACGTTGGCAACAGTGAGAAGGAAGAAATCTCTACCAGAACCAGAATGAACGGCGATCTGCCTCAACTGGCTGGGGCTTTAAGTGAATAGTAAAGAGACAGACAAATTCATTGGTTCAGGTGTAGTTTGTATTGGAAGAAAATCTCAGGTTAATGGCAGCAATAACTGCATGTACAAACATTGAGAGTACAGAGAGCAAAGTGAGGAAACGTGGTCAGTCTGTCCTCCAGCAGTCTAAGCATATAGCAGCATAACTAAGGGATAGCTCAGGAAACCCCAACTGCAGGATTTATCAAAAAGGAAAGTCTTAAGCTTAGTCTTAAAATTAGACTACCGAGTTGTCTGCTGAGTCATGACTGATGTGAAGTTCTGAATAATCCTTTAAAGTCCTCGTTTACTCTTGTTCTTCTTGCTCCCCATTTCACCACCTATTCCATGTTCTCAATCACCTCACTTGTTTCCAGTTACCAACTTTCATTATGTATATATGCTGCTAGGCATTCAGAGTTCTTTGTCAAATCCTCTTGTATGTATTGTCCAGAAGTGCCTGGTTATTTGTTTTTTTTGAGGGGCCTTTCTCATGCTTGCCCTCTGCCAATTGATAGAAGGGCAATAATGTTTTTAAATGTGTGATCTCCATCTATGTAACTTGGACTGCACAGTAACTACGGTTGAACCTTCCTAGCTTGCATATTTGAAAAAATAAAAAATAAATTTGCAAAGCCAGAAACCATATTTGCAAAAACACAATGTAATCTGCTGTTGTTGGTACTATGGCAAATTTTACCAGCAACGCATGAGCATTGCTGGGAAAACCGATCTGCACAAAGATGCAAGAGGTGACAAAAAAGGTGCTCAGACCAATGCTTGCTTGGTGCCAGGTAAGAACCAGCTCTAGCATTAGCACTGGAACCCCGTTAGTGGAAAAACTCCCACAGTAACCAGCATCACTCCTGATGTGTTCCAAGGATTGCACTAAATGCATTTAAATGTATGTTCTGTTACTTCTTGTCACTGGGTGGTGCTGCTGTGACAGCATGGGGCACAGGAGGGTGTGAGTGCAGAAAATTGAATGAAAGCATGAATTAATATTTTTATTGTCATCATACAACAACAGTGCATGATGACTTTATTAATCTGTTATTATTGCACAGATGTTTTTAGATGTGTGTACCTATTGAATATAGAAGAATGAGACTAAACAGTTTTTTTTCCACGACACCTGGTGTGATAACACAACAGCAATAAAGTTTGTCAGTTTTACTGGCAGTCTCCTTATTTCATTTACAACTACCACAACAAAAGGATGAGTGATCCAGTATCGAGTCCACTGCTGTTTCTGCATCATACTGGTGAGCCTCTTACACAGACTGAATGGCTTCTTTCCAGATTAAATCAGGCTCATTAACTCTTTCATAAATTAAGAATGTACACCACTCAGGCAGCACAAGCTACACTACATTTCAGTATCTGGAAGTCTGCAGTTACTGAAATGCTTCACAATTACAGGGGTTCACCTCATCCCACAACTTATTTAACCATTTCCAGGTTCTCAGAGGAAGACCAATGAGGACAAAACTGGACATCTTGCCTCCACCTAAGGAAAATGGACAGTGTGACCATGTTATGCCCCTTTCACACGGACCCTAACGGTCCCGGCTCCACTCTACTCGGCTCGCTTTGCGAGCGTTCACATCTGCATTTTTTCGCACTCGGTCCCTGCTTTTTCGGTACCTGCTTCGGAGTCGGGCCAGCCCTGCTTTGGTGGGCGGCGCAAGCTTAGCTCCTGTTCACTCATTGGTCGTGGGTGTGACCAGATGCAAGCATAACGAGCGAACGTAGGAATATAAACAACAGCGTTAGCTTACCCTGCAGCGTTTCTGCCGTCTGTCCCCCAGCTGAAGGTGCTGTAAAGACTGAAATCTCCAGCAGATAACAGCTGTCCTACTCCGTGCAACAATCGCTGCATCCAGAGCATTTCTTCCACTGCGCCTCTCTTCCTGAAGTCTCAGGAGAATCCCCATAAGTTTAAAAAACAGCAACAACACAGGGCCAACGTTGTCCATAGCGCTTTTGTTGTTTACTCAACTTGTGCTAAGTTTCAGTAGCGCCCCTCCCACACCGCAGCCCCGCAACATGAGGAGGCGTTCCTGTGCTACCGACCAAACTGGCCCGTGTGAACGTGATGCATTCTTTTTAGAGCCGAGCCGGGTAGAGCTGGATTTCTGAATTAGGGGCCGTGTGAAAGAGGCATTAGAGAAGGTGTTTCTGCAACAATCCAAAAGCGCATTATACACAAACAAAAAGAGAGGATCCAAAGTCAATGTTCTTGTCACAGCTCCATCTGTTCCTGCCACGCCTCTTGCCACAGCCACTTAACTTTCCACAGTCCTACAGTCCAAACCACGCCCATGTTGCCATGCCCACACAATCACCTTCATCTGCTTCACCTGTTCCTGTCACTATAAAGACCCACAGCTCCCAGATCACAGTGCCAGATTATTGAAAGCCTCACAGCGAGTAAATGTCCAGTGTTCATGTCTTGTTCATGCCTGATCTCGACCCTTGCCTGTTTTCTGACCACCGACTTTTGCCTGCTCCTTGCCTGATACTTCTTTGGACTCTGATCTCTCGGTACCGACTTCGCTACGCTCACCTGGACCTCGCTCTTTGGATTTTCCCTCTCTGGATTTGGCTTCGGACTTCTGACCCTCTGGTAACGACACCTTGCCTGCACCTGGACTTTCCCTCTCGCCTCAGCCCCTTTCAGACAAGCCTGTCTGCAACTAGTAACCAAGCCAAGAAGAACTTGCCTGTTCCGGTTCCAGTCCACGACGGTCACGTGAGTGTCCTGTTTAGAGTCACAGGTCCTGCTCCTGTCCAGTCCACAATAAAACTCTTAAAACTTCGTTGTTGTGTTGCGAGTTTGAATCCTGTCAAGTCCTGCCTTGTCAGTTCTACAGTTAGAGTGAAGACGCCTTTTCATGTGGGACAAAGAGAGAACCAATACAGTGATCCTTTGTCAGTACAGCAGCAGACTAAATTCATTTATCGTCTGTGACAGGAAATGATAGAATATAGCTCGAATGTCAAATGACAAAAAACCTTTATAGCAGAGGAACCCTTCAATCTAAAACAGACACCAAAACAAATTGTTCTGAGAAGGCATGCACCATCACGGACAAAAGAATGTGTGATGAAATAAGTTGTTTGAAAAAAAAAAGTGAAAAAGTGTCAACAAATGTCTTTTGATATTGAGCTAATTTTTAGTTGTACGTATTTATGATAATGTTTTATGTAGAAGACTTTATTCCTATTTAATAACCCTTCTGCCAACTTAAGGTAAAAGATAAACTGCAGAGACATTATTTTACATTACAGTAATACTAATCTTTCTAAGTGAATGCAGATGTTTGTTAGGGTAACAGGGAGATGTTGTGTAAATGCATTTGTGTATATTGGGTTACTACTTGTCACTGGATGGCACTGCTGCGGCAGCAAAGGGCAGAGAAGCATGTATTAGGAGTACAGAAGAAGAATGAGACTAAACACAGTTGTATCATGGTGCGATAGCATGCATCCCCTCATGTCTTTAGAACAGCTACATGGCCACATCAGTTTCTGTAACAAAATCTTTTGAGCACAGTTGTAAAGGTTAAATTTTGTTTTTAACCCCATAGCATAACCTTTTACTAAACTTATCCTTACCATGGGTTTATTCAAAATCTAACCAGATTGTAGGATTAAGGATTGCGGGTGACATGCAGTTACCAGTGCATAGCCTTTTAGCTTCCTTTCCAACCTGTTAAGTTAGTGGCTGACATGAAGTCACTTAGAACTTCACCCAAAAATAATATTCCACCATCAGGACTGGGCTTTGGTCTCCTTACGGCTTACAGGTTATGACAAGGTAGTTGTTTATACGAGGAAAAAAAAATCCTGAAGAGGCAACTACAACCAAATCCAAACACATACACACACTGCATGTCAGCAAAAAGAGACAAAAATAGTGTCTGTTACAGTGTTGTACTAGTAACAAACAGCAAAGTGACAGATGATTCAAAGCTCTCTCAACTAGAACACTGTTGTGCCAACTAAACACCACCACTTTCTTTCTGTTCCCATGGCAACCCTTGCTTATGCCACACCCCTTTAGAAGTATATGTGTTGTTTTCTACTAAGCTTGTGGTCACATGCTTTGCTGTTAATGCCAGGAGGAAAATCCCTGCTTCAAGGACAGCACATGGAACAGATTTTGTTCCTCAATGTGCTGGTTTTATGCGAACCTGCACACAGGCTTTATTGAAGTGAAGCTTTTCAGGGTATCCTCATGTTCAGACAGTAAGACAGCTGCCAAAACATTAATTTAGGTACCAAAAAGTAAGATGTACACACAAATTAACACCCAGTGACTTTAGCGTTTGCACATACATGCTGGAGTGTGTGCTGCTTTAAAAACTCCCTACTTCTTAAAGCAGCACAACATCTGCTGAATGCTGACAGGGGCTGTAGAGGCAAAGGGGAAATTTATACAAGGCAATTAACCAAGTAACTCAATAATAAAGTAAGATGTAGTTGTACAGGATTCAATTTGTGGTCACAGTTTTAAAGATTTGTGACAAAATTATTGTGAAAACCACTGGTTGTCCAGAGAGTGTAGTTTCCTTACAACTTTGAGCATAAAAAAAATCATTGTAAAAGATAAGAAATGGCTTGAATTATACTTTCTATTGCTTTTTACAAGTTTTTATGTATTGTTTTGGCAGTGCACATGGCAGCCTCTGTGCATTGCGACATAGTACTTGTGAGTTTTTGTTTTGCCCAGTCTGGTGTAATTTTTTCCACAACAGATTGTATTCTACGAATTAAACAACTGAAACTAACTAACCCTTTTAATGGTGTTCAAGTATTCAGATGCTTTGTCTCCTTGTAGCATCAGCAGTGTGTCCCACTCTGGACATCAACATGGTCTACACTACAGCTTCAGCTTTTTGCCAGGTGTAAAAAGAACTTCCAGTTCTGGGGCTGTGTGTTTCACATAAACCTGGGTGAATGGCACCATTTGGGCTCCTTCCCTGACAGGAATTCTAGCAATTCAGAGTAAATTCTGAACTGATTTTTTTGGGGAAAATGAGGTGGTGTTTTTATTTTTTTAAATCAATAAAGAGTTGGTGCAAAGATGCTACTGTGTTGAATAAATTGTATTGTCCTGATTTGGAAATGCTTTTTATCAGCTACAAATATTTTTCTAATTGCTGTGCAAGTGCTGCGTTAGGGGCTTTCAGGTTGAAAACTTCAAAGGTAGTGCTGTGCTCTGACACCCATTCATTTGTATTTCATGCTCTGCGCAAAAAGAGTTTTGTGCTACACTAAGTTTGTTGCGGTCAAAGTGCGCTGTGACACTCGTTTGTGCGACCAATAAACACCAACTGGTTCCTGTATTGACTAAAAGTAGCAGGTCACTGTGGAAACACAGCTCCTTCATCAACTTGAATTGTCCACACCACTCTACTCTCAGATCATTTGATCTCATGTGTAGAGATATTCACTGCAGCTGAATTTTTTCCCCCTCTTCTCACAATGATTGATAGGAAAAGCTTTATTTTAGCCTAATTTTTTAAAAAAGCCATACAGGTGTAATCTAACAGACATCACTGGATGTTTTGAAAACTGCCCGTTTTGTGCTGAACTTCCCAGGGAGATGGAGAGTTGAAGGGATAGGTGTGAGAACCCAGCCACAATTGACAAAAGGATTAAACAGGGAAAGAAAATGCCAGGGTTATTCAAAATATTTTGTGCATTTATTTTAAAATAACCCAAAAACAGATATTACAAAAGTTTTATACTACCAATTTCTGTAAGCGTTAAACTGAGTCCTTGTAAGACTTTGAGTATGACATCTTTTTTATGATAGGCGTCACTGATGCAGAATCTTGACTTACCTCAGTCTTGAGGCAGTTTATGTCCCATTGGTTCTTCTTTAAATGGTGATTAAGTGAATATAAAATGTTATTTGGTGTTTTTTATATATTGCTACTTGTGTTACTTAAATTTATACATTAATTATGTCAGACACAAACTCACAGCCCTTTGAGAACAGTAATTTATGACTTTGCCAGAGTAATTGAGTCAATGTTAACATTCTACAAATTCAAAGTAAGAACATTTTAAACAAAGTACCAACCAAAACCTTTCAATTAAAAATAAAGAAAATTTTAGTTAACATAAGCAAAGTAAAAGGCAAGATGATAGTTTTATTTTTACAAACAAAAAATCTGAAAAGTGTGGAGCAAACTTGTAATCAGCTCCCCTCCTTTGTAGAACCATTCTGTATTGCAATTCCAGCTGCACGTCCAGAGACCAGGCATGGCTGGTTCATAAAGGCAGGTGGGGCACAGCCCTACCAAAACAAACAAACAAATTTTGTTTACCTCACTAAAAAGTTCCTAAATTATGTAAATTAACAACTTAGGTTGTGTATTATTTTTTTGTTTTATCCCCCCAAGTATTTGGACAATTTTAACTGGAATGCAAAATGACTTTTAGAGATTCATTCTCAGTTTTTATTTATCTGCAGTTATGCACCAGAACAGAACACCGCACTCATTTGTCAATAAATTTGATATCTCTCTGTTGGCAGTGATCAGAACCGCAAGCAGCTCCAATAAAGCCTCATTGGGGTTGAAATAATTGCCCCGTGGACATATCCTGCTGGTTTCTACAATTGTTTTTTTTTTTTTAAATAGATAGATATTGAGCTACAATTTGGTGTGGTAGTGACTGAGTCATCCTCAACACATACTCTACACATTAAGACATCTTTCAAGATGTGGTTGTTGTAGCCAGTGTGAATAAAAACTTGGGCGTGGAAGGCAGCAAGCAATTTGTTTCTTCAAGGAATGCTAGGCTTTTAGTTTCTGTTTGTCATCTTTTTGTAAACAGACCCAACAAAACAAAACATTTTTTTCTTCACAATGGCTGTAACTGAGCAAAGATGGTGACCTTTGTTCCTCAGTGACAGAACTCCAGATAATTAGATAAAAAAATTGAGGTAAAACACAGTAAATATAAACCGTTATTGCAATTTATGACCGAATGAGTTTATAATCTTCATCAAAATTCATACCCCCCCCCCCAACCACACGTAATGAAACCAAAAGTGCATAGTAACTCCGATTCCTGCATTAAACACCAATGCTGACCCCTCTGCATCAACTTAGCACCCAGAAGGAGAAAGAAAAAAAAAAGAAAAGAAAAAAAACAGGAGACAGAATTAGACACTACATTTTCACATGACTGTTTTGCAGTTGTTGTTCTTTAAGATCAAAACAAAGGGTCAAAAATGCTGATTTTATTTGCATATCAACTGAGAACCTGTGTTCCTTGAGTATATACACTAGCAAAAATATGTTATTTTCTGTGAGATTTTATTCCTCTGCTTTCTTAAACTGTAAGGTGAGAGGAAGTTATATACTGAAGAGAGCTACCTTCATCTTCAGTTGTGTGTGTGCTCTGCTGTTTTAGAACTGATTTAGTGGCTGAAAATTATAATCATATTTGAATTAGGATGAAGAGGAAATACCTGTCAAAAATAGAGTATTGTCAAATTTAGAGTAAAGTCTCTATTAAATGTGCTATGCTTGCAAACAGGAGAAGAGAAAAATAAGAGAAACTTGAAGTTAGATTGTCCTTTTTCTAAGGGTGTATTCACACCAGGAAAGTCTTTTGGTCCGGGGGCAGCGGTTGGAGCACAGAGCACAGACCCAGAAATAAAGATAGAAGTCCTGCGTGCTGTATTTGTTATGTGCACATTCGTTCTGTTGGTACAATTACAGTACCATTTTGAAATTCAAGAGCAGCTAATTCAACGTCGGTTTAATGACGTTTTACCTCTAATTTTGGAACGGCGCTGGTAAATGCGTGCCGCAACTCGAAGAAGCAAATAATGCTATTTGTTCCATGATGCTTAGCAACGGTGGCCCGTGAAGTCCAAAAAGGTGCACGCTTTACGTAGTTAGTTCGGTTCAAGTCCGGTCTGTATTCACACCAGAAGCGAACTGCACCAGAGTTCGTTTGGAAGCGGACCGAGACCACCTCAAAAAGCGGGTCTCGCTTTTTTGTTTGATCTGCACCGGAGTTCGCATGACTGTATTCACACCTGCACAAAAAGTCCAGACCAACGCTGGAAACAAACTCTGCTTCGATTAAAGCGGACCAAATGTGTCAGGTCTGAATACGACCTAACTTAAACTGACTGAAGAAAAACAAAAAACAAACAAAAAAAAAATGCTAGATGGCCAAAAGTATGAATATAGACTAAAAAATAGGAAACATATTTAGCACAAGTGAAGCATTTATGGTAGCACTTTCAAATAGATTTTTTTTTGACAAAATTTAAAAGGGGCCTCCAATTTTGGGCATTTAAAGTGAATGACAGTTGCTCTAAAAGATGATCAGTTGTAGACAGGCATCATAAAGGGCTGATTCTTGACACATGAGGAGTCCAGCTGTGAAGTTTGACCTTCCCACTGTACACCATTTCAGAGCTAGAGCATACAGGTTCTTGTGACCTTGACCTTTGTCTTTGTGACCTTGAACTCCAAAGGGCAATCCCCTTGACCCATCGGCAGTCCAACTGTGAAGGTTGACCTTGTTGCGTTACACAGTTGCCGCGTTGAAGCACGTACAACTTTAGGTTTGAATCTTGACCTTGTTAGGTTTGGTGGCCATTTTATTTTTTAGCATTCAGTATGTGATGGGGCTCTGTCTCAGCTACTACCACACCAAATTTCAGCTCCATATATTTAAAAATGACTGTTGAAGCTGAAAGAAACTTTGAGTACAAAATGGCATTGTTTTTGTGAATTAAGTCGCCACGGTAACTTGAAATGACAATAAAAGTAATAGCCCACATGCAGAGACCGAGCTGGTCATTTTGACATAACATTTGTGTGTACATTGCTCTGTTCTGGATGCATTAACAGTGACGGAAGAAAGAAATATATAAAGAGTCCAGTTTAGAGGTGTAGAGCAATAGGTTACTGCATTGCATGCAATCCCCAATAAGGGCTGTAAAATTGTGTGTTGTAAATGATGAACTGACCATGGACTAATCAGGACTTACAGGTAAAGACTCAGGTTAGAGTGAAATGAACCCAGTATGCAGACTCATCTAAAACAAACAAATTCCTTAAAATAGAAACAAAAAGGTTGACATGGCAGCAGTGGCGCTGTATATGGAGGGAAAGTTAGAACAATTCCAAGAGCCTCTAACTGACAGGGGCCCCAGAAAATAGGTCAAGATATACATTTGATAAAAATTAATGACAGTAAGTAGCCTATGTCAGCCTGCATGTAAATTACAGCCAATATTAAAACAATCCAGTTTGATTGGTTTAATGGGGCCCAAAATTCCTGATGCTGCCACTTTGTGGCAGCAAAACAACAAGAAACTTAATACAGAGGATCACAGGGACACACTAGGAATTAACCTGACTACGGTGAAGACCAAACAATGAACCATCGAAGATGAGATGGTAGTGATTAATATAAAAGGGCTGAGAAATAGAATCTAGGCTTAGGCAGTCACAGGTGGAGCATGTGTCACACATGATTGACTGGTGGTGCGCAAGTATTCCACATGGCAGTGCACTAACAAAACAATCCACTCAGCTTTAGTTAAATCTAAAGCTTAAATTCTATCATGTCAAAATTTTTATGAATATCTAAACCCCCATGCATCAGTTTAAAAACATTACAAAACTCTAAAAAGTTAGGAGTATTGGAAATTCCAAACTTTTATAAATATTATCTGGCACAGATTATAATATATCTTAAGATGGATATGGAAAACTCCTTCAGATAGTCTATGGATAAAAATTGAACAAACACTAAGTTAGGAAATTTGTATTCCAGATATTCCATTTATCAGCCCTTTAATTGACCAGCATGACTGTTTTAAAAGCATTAACATAAGGACAATTTTGGCAGCCTGGTGGGAACACCAAAATGAATAGGTCTTTAATTCTACCAAATTAATGAATATCCATTTGGAACAACCCAGACATCCTGCAAAATAAAAGGGTTCCAAATTTTTTAACATTTGATGGAAGTGATTTTATGCCCTTTAATGTTTTAGAACAGGGGTGGACAATCCTGGTCCTGGAGGGCCACTATCCTGCATGTTTTCCTTGTTTCCCTGCTCCAACACACCTGATTCAGTGGTTAAATTACCTCTTCATGTTCTGCAGAAGCCTGTTTATCACCCATTGATTCAAATCAGGTGTGTTGGAGCAGGGAAACAAGTAAAACATACATGATAGTGGCCCAAGGCATACTTGGCATTTGGGTGTTTCCCTGGGGTGGCGGTAGGTCTAGCATGGAGGTGCTGATGGTGGGCTCACTTTGATTGGCCAACTCCGGTCCTCCCAGATGGCTCCTGACGGAGGGGTGGTCGCTCTGTGGGGGCTCCCCCCTGATGTCCTTGAGGATCCCCAGTGGTCCCCTGACCTTGGTCGGGACTGGATTGGTATACCAATTGTTTTTCTTCATAAGCAAAAGCATTTCTGCCTTGTCACCAGATAGTTTTTTTTAATTTAGCACATGTCCAGCCAAATTAAACAAGCGCTCATTGTCAATGTTTGTACAAGGGGCTAGTGAAGCCAGTACAGGCAAACAATGTTTGTTATTTTTCCAGTAGGTCTGAATTTTCTTTTCCATTTGTGACATGAGGGAAGTGACCCTTCCAACTGGTAAACCTCTCAAATAATACTAAGAAGTACCCAAATAGCTCTGGCTCAAATGACAAGCAGAAATAGTGTACAAAATACGTTTTATTTATATTTTTCTGTTTTACAATATTAAAAAGTAGACCGTTCAATATTAAAACCCAGTAAGAAACAGCAACTGAAGGCAAAATTAGTTATAGTAGTTTGGAACTTAAAACAAAAACCACTACAAACCAAATTAGTATCCACACACAATAACCCAAAACAAAGTTAGTAAAGAAAACAATAAATCCCAAATTGCATAAACCAAAATCCTACAGAGCTGTATACTTAATTGGCATGATGAAGAAAGATGCTCTAAAAAAGGGTAGTTATAAAGTGCTAGTGCTAAAGTGCTAGTGCTAAAGTGCTGGTTTTAAAATGCTAGTGCTAAGCGCTGATTCTAAAGCACTAGTTCTAAAGCTTACAACCAACCTGACACACACTCCAAGTCACCTAGCAGCAGATGGACCTGAGCCAGCTACATGAGAGCATATATGGACCCACCCCCCAAAAAAAAAAAAAATACAAAAAGGAAACGGTGAGAGCATAATAAAGCAACAGCAGTAATCTGCTGTACACAAAATGACAATTAATTAAGTGCCTGCTGACAATAAAAACCAATACAAGGTGAAATAAAACATGCATCTTAACAATCAGTCAGAATCCCATCAACAGTTGAATCCAAACAGTCACTGTGGAAATATGCTACACACTGGCATACAACCTAAAAAGCAATCAGACCAACATGATAGCAACCATATACAGAGCAGCACCAACATCAATCTGCTGTTCAAAAGACGCCAAATGTTACCTGCATTAGCACACCAACAGCCATAAATGACTAATCAAAAACATTTACTTTTACACTTACCAGTATAGATGTCCAACCTGATGAGCATGGAGCCAACACTCATCCAACGAGACTCCCACACCTGCAGCCACACAGGTAGATACTGACCAAACAGCCAACGCCCTAGAAGATAAATTGCTTGGCATGCACACCTGGCACCCACATCCTAATGAGCCAGGCAACACTGCAAACCAAAAATGGAAATATGGCATTAATCCATGCTTTCATGGACTCAACATACATGGGAATTTACAATCACTCCTACATAAATACCATTTTAAGAACTGACAAACCACCCAGTTACACATTGATTGACACTTCAGAAAGGTAAATTTGTACCTGCACAATTAAAGGTACAAATTTTCACTGTCGTTTGGTAGCAGGTTCCTCAGATCCAGGTCTAGTGGGCTCCTCCAATATAGTCAGCAGTGCCTGTTTCACATGATCTCTGACCTCTGTTGAGAAGAAACAACTCTTGTACCTTTAACACAAACAAAACTTGATGAATGACTGATTGTGTTTTAGTTAAGAACAGGCAAAACAAAACAGCAGTGATAAATAAAAAATAAAATATCAATCATTATAAATTAGTATTAAATATCACAATTTTAAATATGTTTTATGGGTGCAATTACACCCCAGTCTAATTTTAAGTTTTCAAAAACATATGATCTCAAAATAAAATGAAAAACTGTAACCCTAACCCTAACAATATACAGTATGTAAAACTTACCGTGGATCAAGAAGTGTTGCTATAGTGAACAACGGCTCCTTATCAATGTTGTTGAATCTTCTCTGGACTGCCTCCAACAGTGGCTTTTGCTGTGCCAACTCCACGGTCTGCCTCTGGTTTTTTTCCCCCCCAAATTCCTTCAGTCTCATGATGGATGGGCTTATGTCTGCAGCTTTTGTTGTCGAGGAGCTTATTTCTTTTGTGAGTTTCTCAGAAGGTGCAAGGAGACTCAACACGGTTTCAATTATTCCACACTGATGCATGTTTAGTGTGATGGGTAGCTCATGCTTGGCAGCGTATGCTCCCAAATCACATCCCTGCTCAATCAGTGATTGCAGCATATAGAAGGTGCTATTCCATCTTGTTGGAAATGTTTTTTTAGGTTGGCCCAGCTGCCCCTGGATTTCATAAAGTTGTGAATTAGCAAGCTCCGAATGCTTAAATTGTCTAACAATCTTACTTCCAGTTGCCACAGAGTCAATAACATTTTGCAAGGATAGAAAACCCTTATTCACTCATTAGTCCATCTGAAGTGTGTGCACCAAACATGGCAAAATTGCTAATTCACCCTCATTCAGTATTTTGATCATATTTCTAATGTTGTCTCGCAACAAAATTTGAACTCTATCCTTTGCAATGCTCCATTGTTGCAGCATGGTATTAAATATTGCAGTCAAGCTGTCCCTCCATTTGGCAAGCTATCTGGCCTTCAAATCAGTAGTGTGTGATTTCACCAACCATATTTTTTCTTGTACCAATTAGGAGGTACTTTTTTCCATTTGTTAATGCTAATAGAAACCACTGGAAGTTTCTGGTTAATCATTTTAGTGCTTGAAATGATAGGCAAACTCCTTAAATCAAATCTGTGAGTTTAATGTCTACTCTTAGATTAAAAATTGTAATTGTATTGTCATTTGTCACTACATGAATGCTGTCAAAATGGTTTTTCTGTTGGATTCTGGAGCAAGCTTTGATTGAGTAACCTTAATCACAAGTTGCAGTAAAGACATTTAGGTAAATAGTTTCTCTGTTGTGCTAACACTATGTCTGTAATGTTGGTCTTTTTTTATCCCCCTGATTATTAGAACTTGAAAACCTGCTGAAGAGCAGGGAAACAACTAAAACATGAAAGATAGTGGCCTCCAGGACCAGGATTGGACACCACTGTGCTAGAAAAATATTTTAAAATTACAATTACATTAATGCTTATAAAAAGACAATTGCATTTGAAAACAAAATGTTGTTCATTCTTGAAATTCCTCCCAGTGGTTCCTGCCATCAACTTTAACATAAACAGAAATAACATGAGGAGAAAGAGAAATGAAATGGTCTTGAAAAATAAAATAATTCATCAGCTTAATAACCTAAACATCATTTTGGTCAAAATAAGTAATAATATATATATATAAATAAAATTTATTATTAAATAGAAGAAAACATAAGACAGAATTGTTCATATTGTTGTGGCAGCAATAAATGAATTTCCAGGCACTGTTAGATGAAATCACTCAAGCAGGTTTATTTATATAATGTGCACAGAATATAGAGAGCATTAAAGACAAT
>NC_051448.1:22281082-22282724 GCF_001649575.2 Kryptolebias marmoratus | reverse complement strand
GAATGCAAGACAGCATTCAAAACCCCTCTCGGACACTTTGAATACCTGGTCATGCCTTTCGGTCTCACAAATGCACCTGCAGTTTTCCAGTCCCTCATAAATGATGTACTACGTGACTTTCTGAACATTTCTGTCTTTGTATATCTAGATGATATTCTGATCTATTCCCAGGATCCAACGCAACATCGGGCCCAAGTGTGAGCAGTCCTCCAACAACTATACCAGAACCAATTATTTGTGAAGGCAGAGAAATGCGAGTTCAGTGTCACCACCGTCAGCTTCCTGGGCTTCATTTTCAGACAAGGCCATTATCGGACCGACCCGGAGAAGATCAGGGCTGTTGCCGACTGGCCTATCCCCTCTGACCGCAGACAACTACAAAGGTTTTTAGGTTTCTCAAATTTTTATAGAAGGTTTGTTCAGGACTACAGTAGGGTCGCCGCTCCTCTCACACAGTTGACTTCCACTAAACAAACTTTTGTCTGGTCTGCTGAAGCCCAGTCCGCTTTTGATGAGCTAAAGTCTCATTTCGTTTCAGCCCCTATACTACGTCATCCGAACCCCGAACTTCAGTTCATCCTCGATGTGGACGCTTCGGATTCAGGTGTTGGGGCCATCCTGTCTCAAAGGTCCTCCGAGGACAGCAAAGTCCACCCTTGTGCCTACTTCTCCCGCCGCCTTACGCCAGCGGAGAAGAATTACGACGTGGGCAACTGGGAACTTCTAGCCATCAAGCTAGCGCTGGAAGAGTGGAGGCACTGGTTAGAGGGGTGTGAGGTGCCGTTCATCATCTGGACGGATCATAAGAACAAACAGCTAAGAGGTTGAACTCCTGACAAGCTAGGTGGTCCCTATTTTTCGGGAGGTTCAACTTCACAATCACATTTAGGCCAGGTTCGAAAAACGTGAAGCCAGATGCATTGTCCAGGCTGTGGACTAGTCCGGATTCCCCTGAAGAAGAGGAACCCATTATTCCTCCCTCGTTAATCGTAGGTGCCTTAACCTGGGACATCGAGAGGGAGATCCAGGAGGCCCAACGGAGGGAACCTGACCCTGGAGGGGGTCCTCCTGGTAAAACATACGTCCCTACGACTGCGAGACCCAGGGTTCTTGATTGGCTACACTCTCAACAGTTCACTTGCCATCCAGGTATCCATCGCATGACCCAGCTGACGACTCGTTATTTCTGGTGGCCTAGTCTGATTTCGGATGTTAAGGAGTTTGTTTCCGCCTGTTCTACATGTGCCCGTTGTAAGGGTAGTAACCAGCCCCCAGCCGGTTTATTACAACCCTTAGCCATTCCTAACCGCCCATGGTCTCACATCGCCGTAGATGTTGTCACGGGATTACTTCCCTCCCAGGGGCACACTGTTATACTCACCATAGTTGACAGATTCTCTAAATCCGCACATTTTGTCCCTCTCGCCAAGTTACCTACCGCCCTCGAAACCGCCGAAATAATCACGCAGCAAGTTTTTCGGCTACATGGAATACCAATAGACATTGTGTCCGACAGAGGGCCACAGTTCACCTCTCAGGTTTGGCAGAACTTTTGCAGAGGATTGGGAGCCAGGGTGAGTCCCACGTCAGGGTACCATCCTCAGTCCAACGGTCAGTCTGAGCGCTGCAATCAGGAGCTAGA
>NC_051448.1:22276003-22280234 GCF_001649575.2 Kryptolebias marmoratus | reverse complement strand
AGCATCGAACCTCCTGGGTTAGATTCGCAGCCACTGTTTCTAACCTAAGTTGGTAATTTATTGACTACGTTCTCTGTGCATCTTGTTTATAGATTCTTTGCCACGTCACGGAGCTACGGTTTCACGGATACTTACCTCGGACACTTGGATACTCACCTGGATAGGATTACTGGCTTGTCGACTCCTGGATCACCTAAACACCTCCGTCATCTCCTCCTCGCCGCTGGACACCTCCTGGACCTGTAAGAGCAAAAGAACATTAATTAAGCCACCTTGCAGCGCTCGGCTGATAGTAGGATTGGTACCCGAGACTCACCCTGTTCCTCTTGCTTTCCAGATCATTCCACGAAGAACGCACTGTAGATAGTTGTCACCTGTAAATAAACACACTTACCTTCAGCTGTTGTCTCCATGTCTGGTTTTGGTCTCGCTCTCTGGACAAATTACCCTGCGCTCATGTCAATAAAGTTACAATGCTTTAATCATTTTTATAAGTATTTAGTATGTATTATGTCATCATGGTGAACAATAAAAAGTTAAACAGAACATTTGTGGAAGTAATGAATGAGGATTGATTATTTTGTTGAATTCTTACAGATCCAATGCAACACATGTAAACACTGGTTCCATGAGTGTACTTGTTGTTGGACAATAACTTCTTGAGTAACACCATAAACAATTTTTATTGTTGTTTACTGTAGTTTAAGGTTACCTACGCATGAACAAAACATGTGTCTGTCATAATTTTATATGTATTTTACCAGAGGGTTTGAATACCTAATTAAAAGAATCCAAAACAAAAACAGATTGTTAAGAAAAGTTTTAATTGTTAAATAAACTGGGAACCATGAACATAGGAGGCAAATGCAGTTCTTAGAGAATGGACAGGGAAAACAGATTACTCTGCACTTGTTAACTGAGGTAATGCAGAACAGAAGTGATCATAGAAGGATTTCTCACAGCTATGGTTTGGTGAGGAGTCAGACTTCTTTGAAGGATCTTCCACAATGAATATCAACAAGGAGTTCCAGGAGCACACGAAGGATTCATGTAATTACAAATCCAATGAAGAGTAGTGGTTCAGCTCAACCTTAAATACTCCAGTGGTAATCAGGAGTCATAGAAGACAGCTCAGGCAGGTGTTGCCCATGGGCAGCCTACCCAAGCATGAACTCAGCATTCCCCCAATGATGAAAAACAGAATTAAAAGGGAGTTTGTTCTTCACCTGTATATCCTGGTTAGTTCATTAGTTACAGTTAATAACTTTTAAACCAAGTGTCACCCTTATTTGGAAGTGCTACTGCATTTTTCCCCCTCTGGGGGAAAAAATAAAAACAAACATCCATCCATTTTCTTTACTTTCCTCTCCTTTCAGGGCCGTGGTGAGCTGGTGCCTATCTCCAGCCATCACTGTATGAGAGGCAGGGCACACCCTTGACAGGTCACAAGTCCATCAAAGGTACACATAGAGACAAACAATCATTCACATTCTTACTTACACCTAGGGACAATTTATTTATAGTTACCAATTAATCTAACATGCATGTTTTTGGTTTGTGGGAGGAAACTAGGGTACCTGGAGTAAACCCACGTGAGCACAGGGAGAACAGGCAAACTCCGCCAAGAAAGGCCCCAGGTCTTGAAGTGATCCTGCAACCTTCTTAGTGGGAGACAAAAGCTCTAACCACTGTTCCACTGTTCAACAGACTAAAACTAACAAAGCAAACAAAGAAAACTTTTTTTCCTTTAATGAGAGAGTGGAGAGTGTTGAGAAAACCAAGTTTTAGTATTCACTCCTTTCAGAGGAATCTCATCTGACCACTTAATTTCTCTCACTGGATCTTTTGATGTTGCAGAAAAGATGGACACACAAAACGAGTCCAGGCCAGAGGTTTAAAAACAAAATCATACATTTATTCAAACATTCAGCTGAATGGAGACAACAAGAAGCAACAGCAACACGTTCCCAGTTGTGTCTGAAGTAATAACCCCTTCACTTCTTTTTATACTATAAATCATACTATCATATCATGATGTCCTGGAACCTTCAGACTCCCTCACCCCACAGACACACTGTTCTTCATGATTATTCTATCATAAGCTAAGTGTGACCCCATTTCAGCAATCAAATCATTTTAGTGATATCAAAGTTTGTTTATATTTTATCATTGACTAAGCGTAACCTCATTTTTTAGCAATCAAAGTATCAAGGTTTGATTATATTGTACAGTTTCAATTGCATTACCATTTAGTATTTATACAAGCTTTAAATATTGCACTTTGTGAGATCCCTTTGAATGAAACATGTTATAGAGCTGTAATGAGTTCAACAGGAATGAGAAATGAACACAAACCATACTTTATAAGAGCCAAATAATCTCTGCACAACAGAGCTACTGAATTTAAGCAAATCTAAAAATAACTGGAACATTAAAAACACAAATATACCATAACCATGTAACATTTGAGAAATATTTTGCTTTTTGACTCGTAATTGACCCTCCCTCCATTTTCTTGTCTTTCAGCTTTACTTAGAATCTGCATTAATGCTCTGCAAAACATTTTCCTTGGGGGTTAGTTTTAATGACTGGAACAACAAAAACAGGAATTAATGGTTCTTAATGAGAACAGATGTTTCCTGTTGTGATGTAGCCTTGCACAAACTTCAGTGCTCTGTACCACACTGTTATCTTCTGCCCTTATGTTACATGTTATGAAATGGTGAAAGTGGACTGATAAAAATGTGACTCTTAGGAGTAAGAGTAGATATCTTGTCAAAAAATTATTTATGGACCCTTGTCAAGACAGAAAGTAATAAACCTCGTAACAACCAGGAGGGTGAAGAGAAACTACGTAGTCTTTAAAGAAATGCTGTCAGTACAGATCATCAAAAGGTTGGCATAGATGTAGGAAAACAGACCATGTGGATTTGTTTTGAAATCAAACATGGATTAATTTAAAGATCATTACAGGATGCATATTTGTTCCACTCTCACATGAGAACGCTTCTTGTTTTCATCAAACAGACTACAGGCCCCAGTGTAAATTCCAGCCAGTCAAATTCCTAATCTTGTCTCCATAGTAACAAGAAGCCTCCATACTAAAACAATATCCTTTATTTGACATGTGGCCCTGACTACATGAAGTTCCTCACTGTGCCTAACTTTCAGTGAAACTTTGAATGACCACAGAACTAATAAAAGCCAAAAAATATTATTTGGTCATTCTTGTGTTTTTTTGTACATTACATCATTCATGGTTTAAAAATGTGTATTTGTTTTAATCACTGGTGTGTCACCTAACACCTCTCGCTTCAGCATATGAGGTTGAAAAATTAATCTTTAATGAACTCTTCTCTCATATTCCCTCGTTTTTAATCTTTACATGTGGTGCTGTGCTGTTTAAAATTATGTTATGGTGCTCAGAGGTTGGAATTTTATTTCCCAGTCAGAAACTTCTGCTAAAACACCCTACAAAAATTTGAGCAAATCCACCAGCCCTGACATCAGGATTCAAGATGGCTGCTACTCACAACAACGGTAGGTGAAAGTCTGTGACTGTCATATGTGGCCTTTGTGTTTGGTATAGCACTTTTTCTAGGTCTATGATTGTATTTCCTGGATTTGTTATCCCTGTGTTCTCTCCTGAGTTTTTATGCTGCACACCTGTTCCTGCTTTCTCTCCCCAGGTGTCCATCTGTTTGTAATGAGCTTCTCGGCTATTTATTGTGTTCAGTTCCATTCGTGTTGCAGCAGTATTGTGGAGAACTGGTGTCTGGTAGACTTACCTGCCTCTATGTAATGTTCCTAGTCTTTTGAGTTTGTTTCCCGAGGCCAGTTCAATTCCCTTGTATTTTCGTTAAGCACGTTTTTGTACTCACGATTGGGGATCTGCGTTTTTGGATTCATCCTTATGAAACGTAACAGTTACTTTTACTGTTAATAGCAATTTTGTATTATTTATTTCACATTTAGCAAGTTGTACACAAAGTACTTTTCAAGGTTTACTTGAAGATATGCTTAACAATCGAAGCTCCAAGTCAGTGGCGGCTCCAGAGATTTTTTTCTGCAGGTGCTGAGGGGGTGCTAAGCATTTTATTGAGGGTGCTAATGAAGGATTATTTGTTCTTACAGTTCTCAACACACACAGACGCAAGCACAAACATATATAATCATATATATATGGTATATAAATGAAGAACAGAATGAAATATACATATGTATCTGTGAT
>NC_051448.1:22275754-22275903 GCF_001649575.2 Kryptolebias marmoratus | reverse complement strand
GGCCTCACTGGGTTCTGCCACGGCCTCACTGGGTTCTGCCGCGGGCTCACTGAGTTCTGCCGCGGCCTCACTGGGTTCTGCCGCGGCCTCACTGGGTTCTGCCACGGCCTCACTGGGTTCTGCCGCGGGCTCACTGGGTTCTGCCGCGG
>NC_051448.1:22262051-22266391 GCF_001649575.2 Kryptolebias marmoratus | reverse complement strand
AAAATCATGAATTTAGTTTTATCTAAATTTACAGATAATTTATTGTTTTTGAGCCAATGCTGTAATTTTTCCATTTCTGTGTTGACCATTTCTGTGAGTTGTTGAATGTTTTCTCCAGTACAGAAGAAACTTGTGTCGTCTGCAAATATAATGTATTTTATAAGTTTTGATGTATTGACTATGTCATTTATATACAAATTGAACAATTTGGGAACCAAAACTGATCCCTGCGGAACTCCACAAGTTATATTTAGTAAGTCTGATTTCTGACCATCTAATTCTACAAACTGTTTCCTTTCTCCAACGTAGCTTCTAAGCCAGTTTAATGCCACCCCTCTAATTCCATACCTTTCCAGTTTTTTTAATAACATGTCATGATTGATTGTATCAAAAGCTTTTTTGAGATCCAGAAATACACCAATTGCAAATTTCTTTTTATCGATCTTGTCTATAATTTCTTCTGTTAATGCCATCAGTGCCATTGAAGTTGATCGATTTTCTCTAAAACCATATTGACAATCAGTCAGAATTTTTTGTTTTTCAATGAAATTATCTAACCTTTTACTAAACACTTTTTCCAGTATTTTTGAGAATTGACAAAGAAGGGACACAGGTCTATAATTACTAATAACATGCTTATCGCCAGATTTGAATAGAGGAATAACCTTCGCTATTTTCATTGCATTTGGAAATGTTCCAGTTATGAATGACAAGTTGCAGATGTAAGTTAGAGGATCTGCAATATCATCAATTATCTTTTTTATAAGTGACATATTAATTTCATTCCAGTCCATTGATTTTTTATTATTACATTGGTTAACTATTTCCTTAATTTCGATGTTGTCTACAGGTTTCAGGTACATAGATGATGTATTTATACAAATTTCCAATGTGTCCACATCCAATGGGTTTGATTTATTTATTATTTCTGCTAACTTAGGCCCTACATTTACAAAATATTCATTAAATCCATTTACAATCCCAACTGTTTCATTCAGGGTTTTATCATTATAAATAATATAGTTAGGGTGTGTAGTATTAGAAGAATTATTTCTTATCAAGCTATGTAAAGTTTTCCAAATCCCTTTAATGTTTTGTTTATTATTTTCTAATATTTTAGAATAATAATATTTTTTACATTTTCTCATAATAATAGTTAATTTATTTTTATAAGTTTTATATTTTTGCTCTGCTTCAAGCGTTTTATATTTTATAAATTGTTTATATAGGTTATTCTTTTTCTTACATGCATTTTGTAATCCTTTAGTAATCCATGGCTTATATTTGTATTGCCTGTAATTACAAGGTACTGTTGCACAGTTTTTATCATAAAATGCTTTAAATATTTTGATAAATATCTCAAAAGCTTTATCGATATTTTTTTCTTCATACAATCCTTTCCAGTTCTCTGATTGTAAATCGTTTCTTAATGCTCTTATTGAGTCCTCTGACATTATTCTTTTGTATGTGATATTGGTAACCTCATTTATTTTTCTGCAAACATCTTCTAGGATAACAAACACTGGTAGATGGTCACTGATGTAATTTATAAGAAGTCCACTTCTCAATTTACTTTCCATATAATTAGTAAATATATTGTCAATCAGGGTTGAACTGTGTGTTGTAATTCTACTTGGTTTAGTAATTAGTGGATATAAACCTAAACTATGCATAGTATCGATAAAGTTAGATGTACTTTTAACCTTATTTAGATTCAACATGTCAATATTAAAGTCTCCACAGATGAAAATGATTTTTTGATGCATCTTAGCAAACAATGTTTCCATGTAATTTGTAAAGACTTCTGTGTCAGATGCTGGTGCTCTGTACACACAGCTAACTATTATATTTTTCTGCTTCTCAAACTGGATTTCAATAGTAATGCATTCCATTACTTCATCAACTGACACTGACATTTTTTCTACTACCTTATATTTGAGTTCATTTTTTATATACAAAGCTACACCTCCACCTTTTTTATTCTTTCTATTTATATAATTGAACTCATACCCCTCCAGTGGGAAGTCTGCTCCCTTCTCAGAGGTGAGCCAGGTTTCTGTTATTGCTATGACGCTGAATGACTTTTTTAGTTGATATAAATATTCTTTGATTTTTTCATAATTAGCATAAAGGCTACGGCTATTGAAGTGAATAATTGACATTTCTTGCTCCGAATTAAAGCATTGGCTATAGTTATCATCAGTGTAGTAATGACAGTTGTCATTCAAATAATCAAGGAAATTGTAGTCTGGGTCAATCTGTGTCTATGTTCATGTGTATATTTTCATTTTATTACTGAAAGCGTGCTCGTCTTGCTATATCTGCGTTAATTTTGGTAAGATGCTCATTTATATAAACATTGGATCCTTTTAATTTCCTCCCTTGTTTTAAGAGTTCATTTTTGTATTTCCTGTTTGTAAACCTCATTACAAAAGCAGGTTTAACTCCTTTGTTTTTTTGAGGAAGTGGATGGCAAGCTTCAATGCCGTTATTATCAATGCTGATGCCCTTGTTACTGAAGAATGATGTTACCTGTTTTTCAAAAGTTTCCAACCCACTAATTATAACATCATTCATTCGACTGTATTGTTCTAAGTCAGCCACACGATGTTCCAGGAAGGCTATTTGCTTGTCTTTCTCTACATTCTGTCTCTTCAATTCTTTAACCTCCCCCATTAAGTTCATTATAAGATTTTGTTGTTGTGAGATTTTTGTTATCTCATCGGAGATCCAAGGATTTCTTTATCTCCTCAAACTCTTCCTCTGTCATAGATCGGTTTTGATTCGTATTTCTTTTCGACATTTCCGTTTAATCTGATGGTCAGGCATTGGAGTCCAGCTCAGGAGTTGCAACAGCTGCCCAGCGTTGTAGCCGTAGCTCGGTATGGAAGGCCCACCTCAGTTGTTGTAGCCGCAGATCTGGTGTTGTCGCCGCAGCAGCTCAGCGTTGTAGCCGTAGCTCAGGTATGGAAGGCCCACCTCGGTTGTTGTAGCCGCAGACCTTTCATGAGGAGAGTTTCAGACTAAGATCATTTTATGTTGGGAAACGATGGAGCTGTAGCTGCTTTGGTTAAACCTTAAAATATATATATATCTTGTGATGTCATTTTTATGCGACACACAATGGCAAATATGAAGCTTGTACTTTTCATCGCCCTCTCTCAAAGGAAAATTTAAAAAAGCAAGAGAAGGCTGTGTTCTGGAAGAAGGGTATTTTCTTTTGCAAGAAAATGTATATAAAAAGAGTGTACAAGGTTGTACAGCAGTATCATGCTGAAAATGAGAGGGCAAGACAACATAGAAAAGTAAGCTAATGATAGCTTGGTGCAGTTGTATATTTGAAGTTGTGGAAAGGCCCGAGGTCCAGACAGCTTGAGTCAACACCTGATGCTGAGTCAAATCCACCCGCTTGCTTTGTGCTCACGGTGAATCCAGCCTGATGCTGGGAGGTCTGCGGCCCACACCTTTCACCTACTGTGAACCACCCAGACGTCTGACAAGCCTCAGGTTACCGTGACAGACTTGTCAGACTACCAGATGAGTAGGATTTAAAATAAAAGAAAAACAACGATGCAACTTGACCGATTGACTCGTGGCTCCAGATGGTGAATCACTGCTCCTTTAGCCAAGAGGCGGCCCGAGGACCCAGCGAGGACATGACAGGCCAAACGGAGCCCGCGCCCGCGATGAGCCACAGATCCCCTCTGTCACTCCTCTCTGAGGCTTTTAGACTGGAACCGGGAAGGGGGGGTACCCTGGCACCCCTAACTTAGCTTAGCTCGTGCCCTTTTCGTGTCACCACACCAGGAATGAACCAGCAGAGAGAGAACGCACACTCAGGAACTTACCGAGGACGCAGGAAAGAACCCAGGAGTCACCTATCAGGTATATGCCTCACGGCGTACACTTTATTGAAGGTGTAAAAATTAGATTATATCCCAGTTACAGGTTATATTATTAAAAATGGAAAAAATAAAAGATAAAAATTAGAAAAATCAGTAAATCCCGTTTCTCAGCGACACTACGTCAAGACGTTATCCCCCAAGAAGGCTGCAGGCGCCCAGGGGTCCCTGGGTGGGAACCCCAACTCCCCAAAAATGACTAGCTTTGCTCAGACTAGCCCAAAAGAGACTGCTCCCTCCTCCTGTGACAGAGTTTTATTAAACAACCCTTCATGATTATGCAAAACAACTTTTAGCTACCTCCTTCTTCATAACTTGAATAAAGAATGGACTTAAAACACGCCTTCTACTGATGATTATGCATAACAGGGTAAAGTTACAACACCCTCCCCATCCTTGGTGCTGAGAAAGAAAAAAGAGAAGAGTTAAGCATGAATC
>NC_051448.1:22248462-22260780 GCF_001649575.2 Kryptolebias marmoratus | reverse complement strand
AAGTCTTGACCATCCTCCCCGGTCACAGCAGGCTGGGTGATGTTATCTTGATATGGAGGGTTGCTCTCCCCCTCCTGACCAGATAGGGCCTGAGTTTCCTCACTGTGAGGTCTCACTGGGTCAGGTTTGTGACTCGTCTTGTTTCCACCATTTTCACCTTTCACAACAGAAGTCATGGCCAAAACTGTAATCAATTCAAGTTAAGGCTAAAGGATATTATAATGTGTATGACATGTACTTTTTCCTCAGATGGCACTCTTCTAAATGTGCTGCTGCTGCAAATTGTTGGTTTGTACCTTCAACTGATCCACCAAGTCGTGGGACATTATTGTTCTCTGCTTTACAGATGCACAATTAGTGCAGATCTTTAGGATGTCAGAGGAAACTTTGAGCTACCTATACAGAAAATCACATCCTGCATTGGAGCACCTAGACAGGAGTTTCTGCAGATGTATGATGTTAAAGAAGAGAGTGGCTATAGCACTGTGGAAGCTTGCTATGGGCTCTGAGTACAGGAGCATTAGACATCTTTTTAGTGTAATTATCACAACTGTCTGCATGTGTATCCAGGAGTTTTGTGCTGCAGCAAAGAACTTGTTTTTGCCAGAACTGATCCAATTTCAAACTGCAGGTAGGTTTAGAGAAATGGCAGCCTATTTTGAGGACAAGTAGAGTCTCCCACACTGTAGGTGCCATTGATGGCTTCTACATACCTATCATTGCACCAACTCTGTCAGAAGGGGGGGAGACAGAGGTGAACCCAGAACGCAGACTCATCTTTTAAATGAAACTAATTTATTAAAATGAAATATAAGCAAAACAAAAGGCTAGCGTGGTAGCAGAAACAAACAATAACAAAATCCAAAATGGCGAGACACAAGAAAGACAAAAACCATGGCAAAAGGAAAGGAATGACCCAGTGGAGAATGGAGAGACAGAGACCGGTTTTAAAGGCTGAGGGAGAGATGAAGATGGGTTGCAGCAGTGGACATGACAAGGAGCAGGTGTGGTGGGTGTGGCAAGCGTGACCGGAAAGTTACTGGGGCGGTGAATAGTGATCAGACATGAAGAACACAGAAACTCAAAAGACAACCTGTCATAAACCAGGGAAGATTTTTGGAGCAGTCCGGCAGCAAACAGACACAGGAAACTAGGAGTGTACCGGGAAGTGATTTATTTACAGTGCAGGAAAGATAATTTACAGGATGAACGTCGGGATCTGAAAAAGCGAAACACACGGTAAGTATGGCGGAGTGAAAACACAAGGAACCTACGAAGGGCAAGTAATGGTTGGAATTTAAAGTCCTTACGACAGGGCGGCGGGTCCAACACTTGGAGAAGCAAGCAGTGGTGAGTTCGGGTTCCAGGGTGAGAATCCTTCCAGGGTGAGAATCCTTCCAGTGGTGAGTATTCCTTCCAGAGGGTATAGTGAAGCAGACAGACAGGCACGGGAGGCGTTAGCAGAGGTCTCAGGGAAAACGAAAACCAGACTGGATCCACGAGGCAGAAGGTAATTCCTGAGGCACACAGCGAGACAGAGTTAGTCAAACTCGGAATAACAAATCTTATTAGTACAGAGGCTCAGCGACTTTACCACAAGCAGGTAATGCTCCAGCGCTGGTCTGGTCTCTGCCACCGCCTTAAATACACCTGTCCTTGCCATTAGTCAGATCACTTGCAGGTGAGGAAGGAGGGTTGACGAGACGTCAATCAGTTGTCTGGCCACGCCTACCAGGAAGTACTCACAACACAAACACAAACCCCAGAAAAACCACCCTCACCACACAACCAGATAATTTTGTACAGAAAGATGTTTCCCCTCAATAACTTATTAAACTATACTTTTAACCAATATAACAAACAGAAAGCAAATCCACCATTTATTTTGGCAAAACAATACATTTATTGAAAGATGCCTAAGGACTGGAGTAGTGGCTATAGCATGGCTTCAGTAGGCATATCTTCAAGACCATGTCATTGGGCTTGTGGTATAAGCCCCATCTTTGAAGTAGAAGACCCAAAATCAAATCCCGAACAGATTCACTTTCTTTGGCTGGCTATCATTTTATTTTTATGGTTTCAGTACTGAAGCATCAGTTGGTCGCATACTTGTGTACTTTCTTATACTCTCGTTCTGCATAAATGTATGTGAATTACTAGTACTTTTTTTTGTTGACAGTGAAATGTTATATGCAGATGTATAGTTATTCAAAATCAAAATTACTTTACACAAGTATATCTTTGTATTGTATTGCAGGTATTTTTTAAGATAAATAAAAGAGAATTAAAATCTTCTTGCATCTTCACATATCGACTTTTTAGATAACAACTAGCCAGAACTTTAGTGTTCACAGGTTTGGATGTACTTGCATTTTCCTCTGTGCAATGAGAAATTAAGTACTCATCTGAATGTTTCATCTGAAATGATGACATTGCTTTACAAACGTTTTATTGACTCTGTTTTATTGTTTTGTATTATTGCATGGTACGGCAATCTGTCTCTGGTCAACAAAACAAGGTTGGGCAATCTAGTTAAAGTGGCTGGTAAGATTTCAGGAAGGACTCAGATCCAGCTTGTGGACTTGTATAACAGGCAGGTGCTGAGAAAGATTTTCTGCTGCTTCCTTCTGGTCGTCGGTATAAAATAACTGCTGTGAAGACCAAGAGACATAGAATTTCCTTCATAGCATCAGCTATTGCTTTGCTCAATAACTCAAAATTGTAAGTTTTCTTCTAAATGCTAATGTATAACGCACTTTTGTTTATGTTGATTGGTTGATTTTGGGTTTTTGTTTTTTGCACTTTGTGTGTTGTTTGGATACGTGGACATGCTGTTAACTAATTTTACATGGGGGACACTAAAATTACCATTATTTGTGTGTACAGACATAGTGCATCATGATTCTGCAGAATGATCAATTCTGATAAATTCAAGAATGACATAATCATCTTGTTAACTAATATTGTACATAGAGAGCTACGAAGTATATGTTTACGCAAAGAGGAACTAGTTCATCATTGTTCTGCTGATTCATTACTTCTGATTCACATAAACCAGAGTAGCAGCCATAACAACGGAGCAGAGACCAGACATGGAGACAGGATTAAAGGTAAATAATTATTTTACAGGTGTCAATATTTACAGTGCAATGGTCAGGAGGATCTGATAAACAGGAAAGGAGCAAGGTGAGTCTCGGGTACAGATCTTTGATCGGCCACAATTCCAGAGATGTGCAAAGAGTAATTGTTTGTTTTCTTTACAGATTTCGAAGAGTGAACAAAGCCCAGAGGCGAAGCAGAGTTTTTTCAGGAGTAGTCCAGGTGGTAAGGTGTCCCGAAGTCCAAACAGGTAAGGTAATCCGAGCAGTACAAAGGTAAGTCCCAATAGGCAATGGTCCAGCAACAATAACCTGAGACAAAGGGCAAAGCACAAAAAAACAAAGTTAAACGTAGCTTGGGAGCTTAAGCAGTAGAACCTGGCGGCTGAGATTCTAACCAAAATGGCGTGATGCTCCAGCGAAGATCTGGAACCAGCCGGAGGCTTAAATACAGGAACTGCTTGTCACTGGAATCTGCAACAGCTGGGGAGAGGGAGGTTAGAGGCAATGCCCATGGGGCGGGCAGATTCCAGATCCTCACACTGATGGCCTCACTGACAAAAATAAATACAAAAACAATAATATGTACATGTAGGACAGTTGATGAAGGCAGACAGCAATTAAGCTAACTACGTAAAGAAAACCTTTTGACCTGCAAACTATAAATTACTCAAAAAATATTTATACAAAGTAAAATAAATGAAAATATTGAGATATAATTCACAATTCATGTGTAAGTTTATTCAGCAGTTAAACATGGCTTTTAAGCAAAATGTGCATGTACAAAGGCTTTCTTGCCAACGTGCTACTAGAGGGCTGTATATCGTCAATTATAAGGTTGGTTGTTACAACAGGGCTTTCTTGCATGATCACAGTCATCATCCATCTGAAATCAGTGAGAAAATGCAGAACTAAAATAAAAAAATTAATCAAGCACTTATCTTTCTTTTCAGAAAAACTGTAGCTAATCTACACCCACCACAAATGGACACAGGGTAATCAATGCACAGCACGCCAATGCTATCATATCTACCAATGTTACATTTGCTGATTTTACACAGCCAATGACACACTCTACTTGGATTTTTTCATGGGCTATTTGCCTTGTTTTTTTCCACATCAAGAGGGGACAACTGAGATCTGTGCTATCATACTCCCACTAGTTGCATCAATATCAAAACCTCATTCTGCCAGAATTAAGTCACCAGGGAGAATATGATCCAAAAATACAGTTTTCAGTAATTATTTGTCACAGGTTCTGCCCCTCATGCATGTGAATTGAATGAAGCTGTACCCTGTGGAGTGATGCCGATAAGAAATTTCACTGTATTGTGGTGTTCATATGATGACTATGTCTCTACTGTCATGATGCGGGGTGAAGGAAGCGAACCCTGAGTGCAGACTCATCTTAAACAAAATAATTTATTAAATAAAGAAAAACCAAAACAAGAGCTGACGTGGCAGCAAAACAAACTAAAGAACAAACTAAAACCAACATGCACAGGAACGGGGACAAGCGGGACGGAAAACAAACAACCAGTAGTGAAACAACAAACAGTAGACATCAAACAAACCTTAGACAATGGACCAGCGAGGTATGGAGAGAAATGACCGGGTTTTAAAGTGCTGAGGATAATCAGGTAAGTGGAGACAGGTGACATGATTATAATTGCTCACAGGTGGAGATGGGCGTGACAGGTAACCAGATGACTAAGCTGGGGGAATGAAAATGAAAACAAACACAGACACATGAGACAAGAGCAGAAGGAAACATGAACCAAACTACAAGATAACAGAAAATAATAAACACCAACTGAAACATAAAGCAACTAACTGAAAACCAAAAACCCAAATCCTGACATCTACCTAGATTTGATGGTTGATCAATAAACACTTCAAAACATTCAATGACTGTAAATGACTGTACATTTATTGCCAAATAATTTTCTGAATTGCAAAGAATTGCATAAGCCAGAAACTTTGATGAAACATTTAAATACAGCCTCATTAAAAGACGAGAATCATAAGTTTGAATTTGTTTAGTGAGTTTTTTCAGCTAAATGTGCACTCAGGAATGTGAAAAATGAAAACAGAATGTGCCATTTTAGTAGGCCAGTAAAGAAGAGCACTTTTTTATTGTTTCCTCTAAAACCACGGGCCTCACTGGGTTCTGCCGCGGCCTCACTGGGTTCTGCCACGGCCTCACTGGGTTCTGCCGCGGGCTCACTGGGTTCTGCCGCGGGCTCACTGGGTTCTGCCGCGGACATCTCGGATTCATCCACGGGCTCACTGGGTTCTGCCGTGGGCTCACTGGTTTCTGCCGTGGACACCTCGGATTCAGCCACAGGCACTTCGGACTCAGCCCACTCGGAGGGCGGAGATGAAAGGAACGGGGCCCAGCGCCGGGAACGCAACCAGTAAACGTCCCACTGGGCCTCGCACAGAAGCTCACCCATCCAGCTGAGTTTCACCAACCCCGGATGACGGAGCGCCATGTCCAAAAGGGCGTAAGTGGCCCAGAAATGCTCATTGACCTCTCTGGCTTGCTGGGGACAGCCGCTGATTCGCTGGGGTGGGGACAGCCGCTGACTTCTCAGACTCTGCCGCGGACACACTGGACTCTGCCGCGGGCTCACTGGGTTCTGCCGCGGGCTTACTGGGTTCTGCCGCGGGCTCACTGGGTTCTGCCGCGGATATCTCGGATTCAGCCACGGGCTCACTGGGTTCTGCCGTGGGCTCACTGGGTTCTGCCATGGACACCTCGGATTCAGCCACAGGCACTTCAGACTCAGCCCACTCGAAGGGCGGAGATGAAAGGAACGGTGCCCAGCGCCGGAAACGCAACCGGTGAACGTCCCACTGGGCCTCGCACAGAAGCTCACACATCCAGCGGAGTTTCACCAACCCCGGATGACGGAGCGCCATGTCCAAAAGGGCGTGAGCAGCCCAGAAATACTCATTGACCTCTCTGGGGCTAAGCGAAGAACCCGCAGTACCTGCTGACACGTACATGGAGCCAGCAGAGGACCTCCCGAGAGAGGCCGTCGAGAGGAGAAAAAACTGCTGCCAGTTTAATCTTGGTTGGGTCCTACTGTTGCGGTTCCAGGAAACGACAAGAGGACCTGAGTGCAGCAGTGGTAGCAAAAAAACTTCTTTATTTGAAGATAACAAAACCTTGGATGTAGCCTTTAAGTGTTTCCAGCACAAGTTCATTAAAAACTGTTGGACATAGCAAAAACCTGAAACATATACATGACGAGGACCCAACGACAATAACAGAAACGCAGGCATTTAAATACACACAGACATAATCAGACAACTCAGGACAGGTGTGCAAAACAGACAAGACACGTGAACAGAGAACAACCCAAAACCCGGAAATGGAATCCAAAAAGTGAGATCCAAAAAAAGTTATATGGACTGAGGGTGATGAGCAAGTGGACACAGGCGGATACCAAAACTCAAAAAGAAACAACAAACCCAAGCATGGGAGGGCGGTGGGGGGAACATAACCAAGACACGTGAACAGAGAACAACCCAAAACCCGGAAACGGAATTCAAAAAGTGAGATCCTCACATAGCACACTTCACAATGGTAGCATTAGATATATTGGACTGGACAAGTTTTTCTGTCACTACTGAAATCAAACTCAGCTGCATGTGTACAAGACGTTGTCCAAGAAATCTAGGGGCTCGAGACAATATCCACTTCCTTCCTGAGCTAATTCCCCATAAAATAAGACTTGCAAGTTACTTACCACTCTGGACAGGAATAACAGTCCCTGTCTTCCAAAGCACCAGCATCACAGCAAGCTCAGTCAATGTTGAAGCAGAGTTAAAAAAAAAACATGTTAAGATTTGAGTTTTTTAAATTAATTTTTGAGGAATCTTTAGTCTTAGGTTTATTGTTTTCATTCACATTTCTGTAGTTCTATTTTATTTTTTGTGATCTATGTGTTTGGTCCATTCCCCATGTAATAGGAAATAAAATTGCTTCATGATTATCTGCTGCATGTAAATTAAAGAACCGGAGCCAGGACCTGAGGAGCAGAGAATGAGGTGAGTATGGGATCGGTGAGGAGAGGAACAGCAGGTATGGCGCAGGTAATATTCCTTGTGATAGCTCTTACGGAACAGGGACGAGTCCAGAACACAGAAGAGAGGACGAGATCAATCCTTGCCCAGCGGTGGTCCGGTGTAGGTTCCAGAGAGCGGGGTCCAGGTGAGGTGAGTATTTCCCGAGTGCAGGTAAGGTGACGATTCAGAAACCGACTGACCAGTCTTGGGATCCAGGAGGCAGTAGTAGCAGGAACAGGCAGGTTCAACTGTGCAGGTGAGTGCTTAATCAGATGGCAGGCACTTGAAGGCAGACCAGACTGGTTCCAGATGGGCAGGTAATCCTGAACACAGGTTTGAAGATACAAAAAACAAAGACTCGGATTACAACAGGGAGTACACGAAAAAACACAGCTAAGTCTCTCTCAGGCTCTGCACTTTACCGCATGGTAAACAATGCTCCAGCGCTGGTCTGGTTTTCACTGCAGCCTTAAATACTCCACTTCTTATCAGCCTGATCAGTCAAAGGGGTGAGAGGAGTGGTGACGAGGCATCCGTCACCTGCTCAGGAGACGCCCACCAGGAAGCACTCACACACACACAAAACCACCAAAAACCACCAATCACCACAGTTCCCTGTGCCATTACTCTCTCCATCGGTCAGTAGTTTTCCATTTCATTCTGCCTCACCCATCTGCACCTGTTCGTAATTAGTAATCAGTCACCTGTGTCCACGTCCTCATCACCCTCAGTCCATATAACCTTTTCCTCAGCTTAACTTACTCACTGGTATGTGTGAGTGTATGTTTAGCCAGGAGTTAATGGAGGGATTAGGTAGAAAGCGAAAGTTTATAGACCATCTAGAACCACACTCCATACCGGTAAGTGCCGGTAATGCTACTGAAAGTTTGTTGCCAACCGCCAATAAAAACCAAGAAGAAGAAGAAGAAGAAGAACTTACTCACTGGTTCATTGTTGCAGTAATGCTCAATCTGGTTCTTCTTGTGTTCCCCATGATTCACCTTGTTGTAAGTTTTTTTTATGCTGCCACATCAGCATTTGGTTTCGATTTATTAATAAATTTGATTATCTTTGAGATCTTTGTGTCAGTCTGAAAATCCTCCATCTCTCCTAACCCTGATAATATAAAACAGGGTCTTTTCAAACATGAAAACTTGACTGTTCGAATTGGTCACTTCATTGCTAGTCATTTTTCCGTCATTGAAGGAAAAATGCAGATTTGTTTTGCAAAAAAAGAAAGAAAAAAACAACAATGAGGCAACATTGAGATCAGTGACAGTCATAGAAGCCCATCCAGCTTTCAGGACTACCCACAATGCCGAAGGCAAGATAAAACTAGATTCTAGATAGGGTGACCTTTTGTGGAATCTGATACGGCTGTAAACATTTCTCCAACAGATGAAGATGTGGTTGAAAACTAGATGGGCCTGATTCTTCCACTCAAAAACTGAAAAAGACTTCCGACCTCTCCTTGTACTGAATGGCTCCATGCAGATCCATCTTTTGGGGCTAAAAGAGTGAAGTGGGACCATTAAAAAAATGGAAACCTGTATCAGCCGATTAGACTTAGGAAATCAACAATCTCTGTGCGGAATACCTGGGCATTTGATGCCTTTTGTTAATTCTTATGCTGTACTTTTTCCACTGCTGTGGAAATAGGACTCTTCCTTCCAGAGTCTCCCTGCCTCAGGCCACTCCTGAATGAATCTCAGTGTTCATCACAGTTCAAAACAGTAGACAGCACCTCAGGAAATGTGCTATGTGCAGGGACAGTTAGTCACAGCTACAGCACTGGAGAAACAACAAGGATTGACACTGACCTTGCAAACCAAACTAAATTTTCCTTGAGTGAATTTCCCTCATATGGTTCTCCAAGGAAAGACAGTCACTTTAAGGGCAGTCATCGCTTTCCAGGGAAGGTTGACCAAAGATGGCCTGGGGCATTACACTACATACTGCAGGAGAGCTCTGTGTCTGGGAGCTGTATGATGACCTGACAAATTGAGTGACAACAGCATCTGAAAAGAAAAAAATACAACCTTATGCTGTTATACAAATTATTGAGGATTGTTGCTATGAATGAAAAAGTTAGATTTTTGAGAGGGTTCGTGGTTGTGAATGAATAGAGAAACCCAGATCAAAGGCATGGATTGTTACCCCCACTTAGAAATAAATTCTGTTTTTAGTGACGCAATTTTTAATTTTTGCTCGCTGAGGAGGGGTGTATATATACTTGCTGCATACAAGACAGCAGTGGTTCATGTCCAGTTGCCATCAAGTCACACACTTTTTGTTGTGACACAAACCACATAGTTGTGTGAATATAGGTATTCTGATTAAAGATTCTATACCTTTTGACTTAGAGAATTATTTGAGGATAGCAATGGCTGGGTGGGGGTCTCAACTCTATATGAGTGCAGTCTAGTTTGTTAGCAGGATTACATTTTGTACACTTAAGGGATTTATTTGTATGCACTCACAGTATTAATTAAGTGACATTTCAAAATGTTGCCACTTGTAGCCATACTTTTATGATTAATTTGGTTTATTACAGTTACATCTGTTTAATATGCCTATTTAAAATTTTCCATAGTTTGGGTTATCAGTATGTTCAATTTTGAATATGAAGTAAATTTTCCAAATCAGAAGTCTTCTTTCCACTCTTTTTTTAAGTCTAATGTACATTTTATTTTAAAACAATGCCTTTCTTCTTTAGCCTCTTAGAAGTCATGGTTATTTTTTTTCTTAACTATATGATCATGTGCTGACCTCATGGCCTGCATGATTTGGAATATTCACTTTTCTTCCAGTATGTGGCGACATGAACTGGAACAGAAACATGAAACAGAACAAAATACCAATGAGGAAAAGCCACTTTCAAACAATAAAATACCTTTTTAAACTGGGTAAAATTAAAATTTCAACTTTTAACTTCAACTGACATTCTATAAAGTGTTACTATATTATTTAGCTGTCATCTTAACTATATCAGGCAGTTTTTACTGACATAACGACTGAGAGTGTATTTTCTGTGCCTACCTATCAGTACGTTGCAATTTTGTCTCATCCATAATAAAGTTATATTAGATCTCGTTGGCTTGTCTAAACTTGATTCTGGACTAGTGTAGAAATTGAGTCAACTGATAGATCTACATAATTGTCAGGAACAGGAGTGACGAAGCCGAATTATTATTATTATTATTTCTTTATTATTAAATAAAGAAACACAAAACAAAAGCTGACGTGGCAGCAAAACAAAATAAAGAACAAACTAAAACTAACATGAACAGAAACAGGGACAAGCAGGACGGAAAACAAACAACCAGAAACGAAGCTACAAACAATAGACCAACCTTAGACAATGGACCAGCGAGGTATGGGAAGAGTGACCGGGTTTTTAAGACTGCGGATAACGAGGTGAGTGGGAACAGGTGGAACGATTACTGATTCGGGACAGGTGAAGATGGGCATGGCTGACAGACAAATGAATGACTGGGGAAGAGTGGAAATGAGAACACAAACACGAGGAGGACAGAACCAAGAAGAAAACAAAAACCAGATAACTACAAATAAGAAACCACCCTCGAAAGAGGAAACCACTTTAAATCTAGGATTGCTGAGGCAACAACAGCCAATAAAAATGGTTGGGTTTAATAAAGATTTATTTTCTCTGGCAACATGGTTTCCTTTTTTTAAACATTAAAAGTAATAAGAGTATGTGTCAGTGCAGTGCCTTAAATTAGACTCAATCCCTGTAAAAATATTAGTAATAATATACAGAATAAGACAAAATACCAAAAAGGATGTAACTAAAGTAATAAAGTAAAAGTTACACTGTGGTCAGGCTCATGATGAGGAATCATAAGCCTCTCTGTGACTTTCACATATATTGTGAAGAGCACAACAGATCAACACCATGTCTTTCACAAGTTCTATGTCACAATAATTTCAAAAAAGGTTAAAAAACAAAAACAACTGAATTTCTATTCTGTAGCTGAAGACATTTCGCTTCTCATCCGAGGAGCTTTCTCAATTCAGAAATAGAGAGTGAATTTCTGAACTAATCACTGCCATTGAATCTGCTATTAGGAAAAACAACTTGATGGAAACGGAGGCAGAAGAACTGAAAATAACAGCAACCCTCTCCGGTGCCAAGCCACCTCCTTCAAACCTCTCACCACAGGAAACAAAAGCTGTAACATCACTCAGCCGGGACCAGAACATCACCATTTTACCAGCTGACAAAGGAAGATGCACAGAAGTCCTCAACACTTCTGAGTACCAGGAAAAATATTAAGATTACTGAGTGACAGCACCACCTATGAGACCCTGAAGAGAGACCCAACCAGCACCTACAAAAAGAAGGTCACGGATTACCTGCAAAAACTGGAAAAGGACAAAACAATCAATCGATCATTGTACTACAGATTATACCCGTGGGAAGCCACTCCTTGTCTGTACGGACTCCCCAAAATACACAAGGAAGGAACACCTCTCAGACCCATTGTCAGCAGCATGAACTCAGTGACATATAACATAGCAAAACATCTGGCTAGTATTTTAGCTCCCCTTGTTGGAAACACACCCCATCACATCAAGAACTCTGTTGACTTTGCCAACAAAACTCAACATTTGAAGCTAGCTCCAGGAGAAACTCTGGTATCATTTGATGTTACTTCTCTTTTCACTTGCATACCTACATCAGAAGCAGTGGAAACCATCAGAAAATGACTCCTACAAGACCATGAATTGAACAACAGGACCAACTTCACTCCAGATCAGATCTGCACCCTGCTGGACCTCTGCTTTTCCACCACTTATTTCAAGTTTAATGACAGTTTTTACTGACAGAAGCATGGTTGCACAATGGGATCTCCAGTGTCACTGATTGTGGCTAATCTATACATGGAATATATGGAAAAGAGAGCACTGAACTCCTTTGAGGGAGCTACACCAAGCCATTGGTTTAGATATGTGGACAATACCTGGGTCAACGACAATAAGCTGCCTTTTTTGGACTGTCTGGTTCACATGGAAAGAGAGGACAGTCTCAACATTGAAGTCTACAGAAAACCAACCCACACAGATCAGTACCTTCTGTTTGACTCTCACCACCCTCTGGAACACAAACTCTCTGTCATCA
>NC_051448.1:22231760-22246147 GCF_001649575.2 Kryptolebias marmoratus | reverse complement strand
TAATCATCAAAATTAAACGAAATAAACATTTGAAATATATGAGTTTGTATGTAATGTATGAATATAATATACAAGTTTCACTTTTTAAATGGAATTACTGAAATCAATCTACTTTTTCATGATATTCTAATTTTATGACCAGCACCTGTACATGACTTCAAATATACAACTGCAACAAGATAACATTAGTTACCATAAGCTTATCTTCCTACGTCGTCTTGCCCTTTCATTTTCAGCATGATGTTGCTGTATGGCCTGTCATCTGACGGGAATTGTTCCCTTCAGCTTACCTACAAAAGTTAAAAAATCAGCCTCGGGGCCCGGGTATTGCCCAATTACACCACTGATGGTTTTACATAAGCTGACTGCAAGGAGTGGATAATCCAGACAAAATTACGATCTTCTTCCCTGGGTCTCACCCTGCTTCCCTTGAAGGAAAAATCATTCAGCAGCTGAGAATAAATAATCCCTCAAACCGTCTAAATCCCAATTTATGACAAACTGGTTGTTTTCGAGATCCTGGAAAATAAGATCTCAGGGTAATATTTTAATAAATCACTGTGCTGAACCCACTTTTGCAAAACCTCCCATAAATTACTGAACCAAGATCCTTAAATCTTCAAATTGGTGAACATTCTAGTAAATTGACTCGGGTGAACTTAAGAAAATTGGTGGAAATGCTTCCCTTAGTGTCATGTCTTTTCTTGGGTCTTGTAACCGTGATCTGGTAGAAACTCTTGGTGAAGTTGGTTAAAAATCCCATGTGTGATCCATAGACTTGAGGGAATCTAGGAAAACTGTTAAAAATCCAGTAATGTTGATGAACAGTCCGAAAACTGATAGAAAAGTCTTGTAAAAAATCTGTAAACTGATAAAAAAAAAATCTTGTGAATAAATCCAGTGAACTGATGGAGAGATCCTGTGAAAATTCAGTAAATTGATAAAAATCCTGTAAAAGGTCAGAAAACTGAAAAAATTCTTGTGAATAAATCTGGTCAACTGACGGAAAAAATCTTGTGAAAATCCAGTAAAGTGATGACAATGTGTTGACTACCCCAGAAATGTTGATATATCATATGAAAAAAGCCTAGAATAATGATGAAAATCCCATGGAAAAACCTCAGTAAGATGATGATATTCTCATGAAAAATTTATTAAATGCCACAGAGATACTTAGAATAATGCTATAGACTAACCATATTTTGTCTTTTAATATGCTTTGCAAAGCTTTATTGGTCTTAAAGGTAGCATAGCAGTTTAAATCAATTTGCAGAAAAAGGTTAAATTTAACTTTGACAAATACAGCTTAAATCACTCTGATTAATCTTGCATAGGACATACCAATCATGTTATCTTAACATGAGACCACAGCTACATTCTAATCCAAATGTAACAATTTAGGTTAGGACGTATTATGAAAGAGGTCTTACCACTCTCCGTTTTCTCTTAGTATTTAGTTGCCCCTCAGACGGAGAATATTTGGGTAAGAAAAAAATCGGTCCAAAATGACCTCTCTTCTGTCTGAGAGACTTAGAAGTTGGCTGTTGAATTATAAAAATCTGGCCCGGCCGTCTGTCTCCAGGTTGAAGCTTGCAGCGGTGGTGTGATAAATCGGAGTTTTTAGGCTCAGATTTTGACAGCTACAGCTTCTAAAATAAGCAGAGCGCCCATAAACATGTCCTGCTGGAACCACTGTCTTCAAAACCTAACTCTCTCTGCTCCGTATACCTTTTTTCCTCCAACTGCACTTCCTCTTTTTGATCTAACTTCTGCTTTCTTCAACTTACTTTTTCCATTCTTCCTTTCTTTTTCCTTACTTGTTCACAAAATAATATAGTGTTGTGAAGTTATATAAAATGTAAAACCATGAAGTTTCTATTTTGCCAGAGTTCAGAGCCTAGAAACAATGTACAGGGTGAACAGTCAGGTCATATAGATCAAGTGATGGCCTCACGAACTCCAGGAAACCCGGAAGAAGGTGCGGTCTGTGTAGTTCGGGAGTGCGATCCGCCTTGTTAGGATTCGGTTTTGTTTGTTCCCCTGTGTTTGATATTTGTGTTCTGGTCTCCTTTGGGTTTGGTTTTGTTGTGTTCATGTTTCTCTGTGCCTGTCACTATTTACTCCTCCTGTTGAGGAGACAAAATATTACCAAAATGAAACTCAAACTTTAAAAAAACCTCTTCTCACGACGGACTGGAAAATGCACAGAGAAACCAGGAGTCAAAAATGGTCATAAACAGTATCTTCAGTTTAAAAGATTTATTAGCCTTAGTAGTAAGGGAGACACTCCTTACCAGCTCACAGCAGGAACACCAGAAGATGTCTGAGCTAAATCACTAAAACATAGCATTTTAACCTAAACAAAGAGCTGGCCCATCCTCCTTCAGTCATCTTTCCGGAACTCTGTATAGGGACTTGTTTTTCTCTATCTTCTTCAGCTGGTTTTCTTCGAGTGGGTTTCGGTTCCTAATTAGCTGACTCCCCCAGATCGCGTTATCTTCGTGCTTAGTACTGGCAGTCCCATAAACTCCCATGACCTCGCCAGCCAGTGCAGAGTTACACTCATCCTTAGGTTAATACAATCAATAGAATTACAGAACATTGATACATGGTTCTAACTGGTAAGGAGTGTCTATATTATAGACTCAGGAGGTAGGGGTTTGTCTTGTGATCGGAGGGTTGCTGGTTCGAACCCCCGCTCCGGCTGTCTCAGCTGTTGTGTCCTTGGGCAAGACACTTCACCCGCCTTGCCTACTGGTGGTGGTCAGAGGGCTCGGTGGCGCCGGTGTGATGGCAGCCTCACTTCTGTCAGCCCGCCCCAGGGCAGCTGTGGCTACAATGTAGCTTACCACCATCAGTGTGTGAATGGGTGAATGTGAACAGTGGGTGAACAGTGAATTGTAGTGTAGCGCTTTGGGGTCCTTGGACTAGATAAAGCACTATATAAGTGCAAGCCATTTACCATTATAGTTTTCACTTCTTTGGTCTGCCACGTCCACTTCACCTGCCCCAGGCCTGTGCCCACTTTCCATAATTACCCTCTGCCTTTAAAACCCGGTCACTTTCTCCATTTCCTTGCTGGCTCATTGTCGTACTCTTGCCTCTCCGATGTGTTGTCCTGTTTTTCCTGCCAGTATGTCTTGCCTCCTGTCTGCCTCCCGTGTTCTTATGTTTAGGTTTTGTTATGTTTAGTTCTGCTGCCACGACAGCCTTTGTTTTTGGATTTTGATTATTATTTTAATAACTTAGTTTGTTTTATCACGAGTCTGCGTTCTGGGTTTGCCTCCTTCACCCCACACCATGACACGCCTGGCTGCAAACTGCTGGTAAACAACTCCATATAAGGGATGGAATATTATTGGAGAAGACGGCCGTCCAGGTGGGGCCAAAAAAACTGATAGAAAATACATTGAACGAGAAGTTAGCTTCAGACGTAGGCTGAGCTTTGAACTTTGGTAAGCGTCTCCTTCCAGCGCTGAAAGTTAATAAATGTTACTCAAACTTTAAAGTGGACTCTTTGGCTGATTTTGACTCTCTGACTCCATGCATCTTTTCAATCTCGAGTGAGGAGGTCTAACAGGTTTTCTGGGTTTTTGTGAGTTTTTCTGACCTCGTCAGCTTCAAATAAACTATAAAACACTCACCAATTTTTAATAAGGCTCATATTTTTACTAAAATCCTGTTATCTGATGCTAGACTTAAAAAATTTCATAGCTTCTGGAAAAACCCTAACATTAACGTTACACAAAACTGTCTTCTCCCCGTTTTTGTAAACAACCGTCCTTAATTCCGAGCAACGAGGAGAAGTTGCATAAACTTGTCCTCACACATTTTGTCGTAAACGTTTTTCTTCACTCCTAACCTCTTGACCATTTTAAGCTGTGGTCACTTCGTTAATGCTGTCACATAATGCTCATTGATCATTCACACTTGAATCACACTCTTAATCATTCTGTATGTATCTACTGATTAAATCTTTTTAAAGACACAAGTCACCTTTTATATAGGATTATTTAATGATTATTTTTTTAATTGATTGCCTGTTAATCTGTTTTTAGCTGAATATGCCCTCACTGTGACCCTATCTGGTATGTGCAGCTTCAAACTACTTCCTCATTTTACCTCAACCGTTCAGGACCGCACCTCAACAACCTGTCTTTTGTAATTCCCATCAGACATGCAAAATGAGCAACTATTTGTACTTCCTAATTTTAAATAATCTTAGTTGTGACTAAAATACCTTCATTTTTATGCCCAATCATGTCCTGATTGCATTACGTATACACACACACACAGTCTCTTTTGGGCTGACCTCAACTCACATCCCTTGACAGGCTTCGAACACTGTTTATTTCTGTTGTACTTCCTCTTGGAAGAAAAACTCTTCTTGCAGCATAAAGCCTTCTCTCGCTCTTATGAAACCTTTTCCTGTCAAGACAGACAACAAAGATGAAAAGCATGAGCTCCATGTTCGCCATTGTGTGTCTCAAGAAATGACGACCTATAATAACAATAATATAATATTGCCCCTCAAATATCAAGTCAGTTGACTGCAGGCACAGTTTCAAGAGTTCCAGTTCAAAGAGATACAGGAAGTGGTTACAAGAAGTTGATAGTGTTTGAAACATCGGGAGCAGAACAAGGCTATTGACCGTACTCTGTACCACAGACTGTACCCAGGTGAGGCCACACCTAGTTTATATGGTTTACCCAAAATTCACAATTACAATGTACCGTTAAGACCTATTGTTAGCATGATTAACTCTGTCACCTACAATGTTTCTAAATATCTGGCATCTGTACTCAGCGTTTTAGTCAGCAGCTTAGAACATTACATACAAAATACCATAGACTGTGGATAGGTTGAGAGAAGTCATAATAGAGATGAATGAAACAATGGTCTCCTTTGATGTCACGTCACTTTTTATGTGCGTTCCTGTTTATGATGCAGTGGAGATGGTCTGTTTAAGGTTAAAATCAGACACCATTCTAGCAGCAGGACTCCTCTTCCCACAGAGGAACTGCAACCTTGTTAGATTTTTCTACCTGTATTACTGAGTGTGCATCAGGACAAATGGGGAGAGTACAAACATTGGACAAAATTTTCCAAGTAAGCTGTAGCTACCTATTTACTGCCATGTTTAAAAAAGTAGAAGTCTCCAACATACTGTTATTGTGTGAGAGAGTTAATTGCCAGTGAATTGTTGATATCAGGTGGTGCTCTTGGCAGCACATTAAAAGCCTGTTATGCGTTTGCATGCCTGTTAGTGGGTTAGCATGAATGCAAATGTTTTAGGCCTATAAATATGTCAACTTCTGTGTGAGGTAACACTACCCCTTACAGCCGGTGCTACATTGTTTTACCAGGCATAGCTATGAACATGAACATCAAAACACTGCACAAAGGGCATACAGTATGAACAGCACATCCAAAGCAACAACTATGAATGACAACAATGACTAGATCAGGCAGAGACTTAAATCAATTGAGCAAGTTAGGTTTCCATTACAAGTTGCTGCTGTTACAGACTGACAGTCTATGACTGTTGTGGCTTTGACACTTGACTTTCCAAATGGAAGTAATGTGTACTGTAACATGCAAAATCAACATGATCTCTCACACACACACACACCAAACAAAAATAAAAACAAACTTGAGTCTTACTCCTTGAATGATCCTAGTGGACAAGAAAGATGACAATTTACATCACAGGCAGAATAAATACAGAAAGCATGAACCAATAGGTTTAGGTTCAGGGTACCTCTGTTGAAATGTCTTGTACTGTATGTCAAGTGATGCTAACTTCATTAAAACAAAAGGTTGGCTATGGTGTTTATAGAACCTAATTTAAAAGGCAGAAACATGCCTGGGTAAAAAGGCTTCTAGTTAGGATATTGCTAGATGTTTTATGCAATTTTCTGCCATCAAAACAAAATCACTTAAATCATCCTCACAGGTGCACCTTGAAAACCAACCAACAGACTAATTCATTTTGAATGATAAAATTCAGTTAAATACTCAGTTAAAATAAATAACTCTGCAGACGTTTGAGAGAAAAGGATTCTGATTTGGGTGTCAGTGACATCTATAAAAAAGTGCACGTTTTATGTATTACCTAAAAGGCTAACAGTTACCAAATGCCATTTGACTCAACCTTATGTTGGGACCAGCTACGTTGACTTTCTGAACACACACACACACACACACACACACACACACACACACACACACACACACACACACATCTTGTCCTTTCTGCCTGCTCATCTGTTATGAACCTAAATTTAATTTAGGAAATGCTCTTGTGGAACTAGGACTTTCAGATAGGGGGTTTTCAAGAGAGGACTTATAATGAGATAGGGAAGACTTTGGTCTCAAAGCTGACCATTAACCATATCAACTTGTGTCAGCAATTTCCAGTCTTCATCTTTGACTAGGTTTTTTGGAGCAACACTGCTGAGGTAATTACCACTACTGGGAGGTTAGCCACAGAGGAGCAGTCAGTAGAAAATTAGATAGCAGAACAAAGTGAGGTCACTGTTTGATCATATTGCATAAAAGATTCAATTTACCTGAAGAAAACAAAACTAGTAGTTCAAAGAGTATCTGAACTAATACACAAGACTTATGCATCATGTTTTTATGATCTTAATAGCACTAAAAAAGGTTCATGATCATATTTTGTTTTAAACAAATAGAATTGTTTTATGGGTTGGGTGTGGCATTTTTAAGAGTTGACACAACTCACCTACTCTGACAATTGTCTCACTAACTTTGACAGTTGCTAAACTGAGGGCAATTTGAGGGGAGAAAAAAAAAATAAAAAAATCCCACCATATCAAACAAGAAGTTGTCACTGGGGATGGTTAGATAGCTATATACTGTAATTTCATTATATTTAGCTGATTTACTTACTAATTAAAACAAAATTGTTTTGCTTTTAAGATCCAATGTCATAAGGAGGAAACATGGAGGCGAACCCAGTACGCAGACTCATGGTAAAAAAAATGAAGAAAACTATTTATTAAACTTAAATAAACAAACAAAAAGGCTGGCAAGGCAGCAACACTAACACTAACAAAAATACAAAACTAGAAACGAGGCATAACATGGAGAGGGACAAGAAACCAACAGACAAAGCGGAACGAAATGACCCAGTAGAGAATGAAAAACAAAGACCGGTATTTAAAGACTGAGGATCAGGAGGAAAATGGACACAGGTGAGTGATTACAAACAGGTGAGAATGATGGCAGTGATTGAGTTGTCATGGTAATGTGGGTGTGGCATGAAAGACTGGAATGTAACAGAACGGCAAGGTATGGGAGAAGGAGGCGTGGCAAGTTACTGGGGGAGGTGAAAGTGACAAGACAAGAGCACAATTTAAGATAAACAAAGCAGAACTGGAAAACCAAACAAAAACACCAAAACCATGACATCCAAATGTGATTGTCATGTGGCTTAACCCAGTGATTACCAACTCTGGTCTTCAAGGATCATTATCTTGCATGTTTTCATTGTTTCCCCGCTTTTCAGCATGTCTTTGATGGCTGCAGAAGCCTGTTAATCATTCATTCTTTCAAATCAGGTGTGTCAAAGCAGGGAAACATCTAAAACATCTAAGAAAGTGTTCCTTAAGGACCAGGGTTGGGAATCACTGGCTTAGCCTTTGGATCTGAGTAAATATTTGGCTGACCTGCCACTTGAAATACAGTGCAAACCATAGCTATTCAGCTTGCTGCTTTATCACTAGGGCTGCAAACTATGACCACCTATGTCTGCAGGATACAGTGAAATGAAATGGCACCTTTTTGTTGCAGCAATTACAGGTTTTTTATCATTACGAAATGACAAGGGTTACTAGGAGCAACTTCAGGTCTGAGTTAAAAAAAACAAACAAAAGTATAGCATTAAAAAACCTGAATATTCAGACAAAAGGGGACATATTTAATCACCTTCTTTTAGTAAGTGTACTCACATTTAAAAATGCTTTTCTATAGATGCTAAGTTAGCCTACTTATAGATAGGCACTGAAAAAGCAAAAATATACGGAGTGCCTGACAAAGGTAAAATTTAAAGCTGAACTAAAATCAAATCTCAAAAAATTGACATTTTATAAATGTTGTTTAGTCAACATTGCAGGGACCCATTTTTTGACCTAAAACTTAAACTGTTTTTAGCATTTAAGTCAATAATTTCCAAAGTGGATAATTTGTGGGGTGGAGTTCCATCCTGGGTTCATGACATGCGCTGTGCCCTGGCCGGCTCCTATAACAGTGTTGGAGAATGAAGAATATCGCTACTGTTTGGTTATTTACTTGTGGAAATTGAAGAAGACTTTCTGTATATGAAGAGATGCCAGGAGACTTTGTGCATTCAAAGAACATACAACCATACTTGTATGAACCTGAGCTGATCGCTGGATGTCCGGAATTAAGTGAAAACTCTTTGGATTTTGATTTGGATAATCAGGACGGTCAGGGTCAACAAATAGGCACACATAACAACCGAGGAACAGGAATGGAAGACGTCAAATGTTGTTCAACAAATTTATTATTTTTTACATTAAGGTAATGTGTTCTTGTTGAATCGCGTTGTGTGGGCAGCAATGGCTTCAGTCCTGACAACTCTGCATGTGTGAGACGATAGGCAGAACAGGAGTTTCTGGAACTAGAATATCTTCATAGAAGGGAAACTCCAGGCGCATCTGACATACAAGCTTCATCAGTTGTCTGGCATAGTCTTGAATGACATAACAATAAAAGCATATCAGATATGTTAAAATGGATCAAAGTCAAAATCCAATTCTCAAAATCAAAAGGAGAGTTATAACCAGATGCAACAAACATGCATGTGATTGTGCATGCAAGCTTTTGTTTTGATTTGCATACCTTGCTACAAAAAGTAAATAAATAAATAAAAAGGAACCACTCCACCACCACCTTTCTTGAACTTCAGATAGGACACCTTCCACCACAGAGCTCCATCCTGTTTTGTAGCTTGCTCCTTCCACACATTCTCATTGAAGTGGAGAGCTGCCAAAGTCATTCTGAAAGCACAATGTACAGGTGCATCTCAAAATAATTGAAAACATTGTTTTTGGTTTTTTTTTCAAGCCTGACAGCAACATGTTCACAAAGTTTTTGACAGTCATTTTGTGCAGACATGTCTGAACAAACTGAGCATACCTCGCTTCCATTGAGGGATAAAATAAATGCCAGTGTTTACTTCCAAAATACCACATTATGAAATGATTCCAGGCATGACGTCTGCTCTGCAGTCGACAGCTGACGTACATCCTTCAGCAGCCTGGAGCTCAGGACAGCTGCCTCCATTTTTTTTTGTGCTCTGCTGCCTGTCAACACCCATAGTGTAACATAAGGAATTGTATATAGCTCATAAAAAGCATTTAATGAAAATCAATTCAGGCCATCTTTCATATTTACCTACATGGTCCTCCTCACCATCTTAAAACTGAATTAACTTGTCTGAAGCAATTAAGTACTGATCATCAAATAAAATACACTGCTCAAAACAATAAAGGGAACAAATAACACATTCTAGATCTGAATGAATGAAATATTCTCAATGAATACTTTGTTCTGTACAAAGTTGAATGTGCTGACAACAAAATCACACAAAAATCATCAATGGAAATCAAATGTATTAATCAATGGAGGCCTTGACTTGGAGTTATGCACAAAATTAAAGTGGAAAAAAACACTACAGAATGGAACACGGGCTGATTTACACATAGCTGATTTAAATCTATGGGTGATTAATAGGCTTCTGCAGAACATGAAGAGGTAATTTAACCACTGAATCAGGTGTGTTGGAGCAGGGAAACAAGGAAAACATGCAGGATAGTGGCCCTCGAGGACCAGGGTTGCCCACCCCTGCACTACAGGCTGATCCAATTTTGATGTAATGTGCTTAAAGCACGTCAAAATGAGGCTCAGTATTGTGTGTGGCCTCCACGTGCCTGTTTGACCTCCCTACAATGCCTGGGCATGCTACTGATGAGGTGGCAGATGGTCTTCTGAAGGATCTCCTCCCAGACCTGGACTAAAGCATCCACCAACTCCTGGTGCAACGTGGCGTTGGTGGATGCAGCGAGACATGATGTCCCAAATGTGCTCAATAGGATTCAGGTCTGGGCAACGAGCGGGCCAGTCCATAGCTTCAATGCCTTCATCTTGCAGGAACTGCTGACACACTAAGTTAAACTACTGATGTGCTGTGCTTACTCACTGAAATGCAGTCTTTTGCTACCTCACCTGAAAAAGCTGCCTGGAAAAATGCAGGCTGGACCTTCACTGATAATGTCTGGATTGAACCCAATTCCATTCCATGTCTCCCCAAACATTTTTTCCTCATTTTGCAAAGCTAACACATTCTCAAGATCATGTGTCAAAAGGGGGGATGCTATCTATGATAAATAATTATTGGTTTACAATCAGATTTTCGACTTTTGCTCAAAAACATTGTAAAAACTGCCTGATCTGTGCAACACAAAATGCAGGCCAAGCAATTAAATCAACTAAACAGGCTGCACATCCAATACCTGATGGTCCTTTTGAACATCTGATGGATTTTATTGAGCCAACTCCATCAGTAGCACCACCAAGAGTTGGACTACACCCACCCAGAGCTCCACCTCCCTCTACATTCCTGTGTGAGGACACAATGTTGACTTATTGTGCTAACTTATCTTCTACCCTTAGCTCCCTTAGGCAACAAGTAAAGGTTCCACTCCCAGAGGCTGCAACACACCCTCTCCATTAGCAGAAACCCAGTGCCTACGTGCTCATCAAAACTTCAGATTGTCAGGGTGCGGTGTGAGCGTGGCGAACCCAAGACGCAGACTCAACTTTTCAAAACAAAAACTGATTTAATAAAATAACAAAAGTAGAAAACAAAAAGGCTGACGTGGCAGTAACACTAACTATAACAGAAATCCAAGGCGAGACGAAACAAGGCAAGGCAAGGCAACACTATGATCAACATCAACATCAAACAAACAACAATGAATCGGCAGGGAGGTGGAGAGCAAGACCAAGTTTTAAAGCAGAGGGTGATGAGGAGAAGTGGGAACAGGTGTGTGATTAGAAGTGAAGACAGCTGGAGATGGGTGTGACAGGAAACCAGAGAACTACTAAGCAGAGGACAGGTGAATGATGACAACAAACATGAACAGGAAAAATAAAACTGAAACAAGAACTCAAACCGAAACAAGACAATAATCAAAACAACAAACTGAAAACACCAAACTATGACACAGACGCACCAACTGGAAAGCAAGGACATGGTTGGAAACATTCCAGGTCCTCCTGACACTCCTGCCTTCATTTGAGAACCGTGGCTCTGATTGGATTATCGGCATGCAAAGCCCAACCCCCGGCTTTGGCCCTCTCTCTTGCTCTTCTCTCCGCTTCGCTTCTTTTCTTCTGTGCTTGTTGTTTTGTCTTGTGTTTGTTTTGTTTTTCCACATTGCAGACTTCATCATATTTTACCTTTTGAGCAAAATTTTTGTTGTTAAGAAGTTTTCAGTTTATTTCAACAGTCGACATTGACCTTAATTTAGGAAGTCAGTTAAATAAGTAACAGTCAGAGTTTTTATTAAATTCCACTACGTTGTCTTTGTGAGATTGACTCTTCACCCCAGCCTGATCATCAAACCAGCTTCAAACAGCCTTCCGAGAGTCGTTCACTTACCTACCAAGGTTGAGCGGCCAACTGTTGGACGGCCGAAGGTTCGACTCAGTTCCTGCTGACAGAAAGTGCCCTGGAGATGACATCTTCCAGTCACCTTTCACCCCGCCATGGCTAAAAGTTCCTGGCTGGTGCCGAGAGACATAGTTGTGCGTGTGTTTTGATATGACGGCCAGACGGATCCTTCTCTTGCTAGGATAAAATGTCTGAACTGTTTGCTTGTTTGTTTCTGATGGTGCTACTAGCTGGTCCATAGAGTTAGTCTCACTCAGGTGGTCAAATCCATGATAATAATTATCATCATTTTCATTAAGCAAAGTTAATTTTTCAAAGCCCTTCTGCCTCACAATTTTAACTTCTTTGATTTCATTAGACTTTCTGTTCAACCTTTGTACCATTTCAACCCCTCAGTCAGGATAGGATTATCATATTCAAATGTGCAGTATTTTCATAACCTGCCAGAACTTGTGTTATATTTGTTTATTCAAAAAAAAAAATACATAAATAGTGCGAAAACGTATCTCAGTTGTGTGTGTTTTGATATGATTTTGATTTTAATGCAAAGTGAAGAACTCATGATTTAGGGTAGTTAAATTTTGAGACTGATAATTAAAAATGAAAGATTTATATAATTTTTCCCTCTTTGAGAGGGTGGTGCCCCGAGGAATTATAATTTATGAATTATTAACAATTTAAACGTCTCCATCTCATAATAAATTTTCCCTTTCCTCAACATATTTTTATTGGTTCCACCGTGTGAGGCTTTGGAAAATTCATTTTTAAAAGACAATAGACATTTCCACTCTGAGTTCTGATGGTCTGTGAGCATAAGAAACTAATTTTATTTTAAAAGTTCTGTACCTGCCAGAGTTCTGATGCTGTGTTGCTGTGTGCTGATGGATTTCTGTGCTGAGCTGTGTTGTTATAAAAAACGTCAGGCTTGCGGAAACTTTATGTTGAAAATTGATGAAGCAGTAGTTCTATGTTAAAATTTTGCACATATAATTCTTCTCCCCAGTGAGTTTGTGCTTCTGCTTTAAGTAGAAAGACTGACGGAGTTTTGTAGCCTAGCTAAAAACTCCTGAAGTAATTTTATGCATGCCTGCTGATTTTTGTTGTCAGCCGAAAGGTAAACGAACATCAAAACCTGCATATCCCAGGTTTGAGATGTTTTACCTCCGATCTTTTCTGGGTTTTGCTGGATATTACCGAAGATTTATTAAAGACTATGCTGCTATCGTCAAACCACTTAACAAATTAACCTGTGGTTATCCTCCTGCCCGTAATTCTGCAAAGCTGAAGAAACCAGAGGGAAAGTATTCAGATCCAAAGCAATCTTTTGGGGAAAAATGGACTAGCCATCAGCAGTTAGACTTTGAAACAGTCATCTCCAAGTTGACCACAGCACCTGTTCTTGGGTTTGCAAATCCACAGCTGCCATACATTTTACATACTGATGCCAGTACAAATGGGTTGGGAGCAGTATTGTACCAAGAGCAGGAGGGCAAGCTGCGTGTTATTGCTTATGCTAGTCGAGGGTTGTCTGCCAGTGAGTCAAAATATCCAGCTCATAAACTGGAGTTTTTAGCCCTGAAGTGGAGTGTTACTGAGAAGTTTCATGATTACCTCTATGGGACTAACTTTACAGTTGTCACAGATAGCAACCCTCTCACTTATGTTCTTACTTCTGCCAAGCTAGATGCTACAGGTGGTTGCATGGTGGTTGCGTGGTTAGCAGCACTGTCAACTTATTCATTCAAACTGTAGTACCGTGCTGATGCTGATGCTCTGTCCCAACGCTCGCATGAAGATTCTTCAAATGATCATCACTGCAAAGAGAGGGAGTTCATTCACTATCTGACCAATCAGATGTGTAATGATGAGAAAATACATGACATTTCCCCTGAAATTGTGGATGCCATCTGTCGGAGCTGTTTAGTCCGAACACAGCCCCAAACTGAACTAAGTCAATCTGTCATATTGGTTGAGTCTTTATCTGTCTCTGTTAACTCCATCCCTGATGGGTTCAGCAATGAAGAGTTGCATGGCTTGCCTCTAATCCCCTCTCTATCTCAGGTCGATCTCCAAGAAGAGCAACAAGCTGACCCTGCCATTCGTGAGGTCATTCATCAGCTATAGACTGGCGAGAAAGTTCCTCCTTCAGTTTGTGATGAGTTGCTTGACCTTCCCTTGCTCCTGAGAGAGTGGAACAGGTTAGAGTTGGTGGATGGAATCTTGTATCGGAGAAGACAAAATGGAGATAAGCTCACCTATCACATTATTTATAATGGTTTAACTGTTATTAACCACTGGTTTTAAATGTGATGCAGTGTTAAGATTCTGACCAATTTGCAGCAACACCTTAAGGTTTTGGTTCTTTTCAAAACTGATAACTTCAGATTTCGTAGGTTATGACAAGGCAGGACTTGACAGGATTCAAACTCGCAACACAACGACGAAGTTTTAAGAGTTTTATTGTGGACTGGACAGGAGCAGGACCTGTGACTCTAAACAGGACACTCACGTGACCGTCGTGGACTGGAACCGGAACAGGTAAGTTCTTCTTGGCTTGGTTACTAGTTGCAGACAGGCTTGTCTGAAAGGGGCTGAGGCGAGAGGGAAAGTCCAGGTACAGGCGAGGTGTCGTTACCAGAGGGTCAGAAGTCCGAAGCCAAA
>NC_051448.1:22220538-22223220 GCF_001649575.2 Kryptolebias marmoratus | reverse complement strand
AAAAACAGGCAAGGGTCGAGATCAGGCATGAACAAGACATGAACGCTGGACATTTACTCGCTGTGAGGCTTTCAATAATCTGGCACTGAGGTGTGTGAGCTGTGGGTATATATGGTGACATGAACAGGTGAAACAGATGAAGCTGATTACATGGGCATGGCAACATGGGCGTGGCTTGAACTGTGGGACTGTGGAAAGTTAAGTGGCTGTGGCAAGAGGCATGGCAGGAACAGCTGGAGCTGTGACAGGTTATTATTCATGTAGACTTTTCTAGAAAGCAAAAACAAGAAAAACAATATGTTACTTTGTGTTATTTCTTTGGAAGTGATTCATGGACTCTCAACTTTCCAGCAACTTGTGTTAAGACCTTTTCGTGGATGAATTGCACTGCCACAAGGTAATGATTATTTACGCTCCATACCACATTTTTTGGTCATTAGCCCAACAAATGTTTTTTGGTTACTTTACTTTTTTTGTCCATCTGATGTATAATCATGTTTGTTGTTTGCTTTTCATTGACATGATTTTTTAGGTATCATTTGCATTTTTGGGTAATTTTATTCAGGGAAATTAATTTAATGTAACAAAATTATAAATTATCTTTATATTTTCAGTAATTTATTTTTGGGTAGGTGTGTTGTTGCCTCATTTTGTTTGAAGTTCCAAAGTTTTATTTTACTTCCAGAATGTTTTCCTTTATTTTTCCAGTTAGGTCTTCCTACACACACCTGTTCCTGCTTGTTAACTATTTCACCTGCACTGTGTTAGTCATTAAGCTTCCTCAGTATAAAGAATCCCTCGGTTGGCTCAATTCTCCTTCAGAGCATTTTCTGTTGTTCCTTTTTGGTACTTTGTGAAGCATTGTGCCTTTGTCACAGTGCTCCTTTTAAAAGTTGTTGTTGTTGTTTTTAAAGCTGTCTGTCTTTTCCTGATTGTCAGCATGTGCACATCCAACCACTAAACAGAAATGACAACAAATTCTTTGACATGACTGAGTTAAATAACTTAATAACTCTGGTCTTGCACAACTAAGCCTCTCTGGCTTCCAAATGCAGACTTTAATAAACAATCTTTTACTGCTCAAGTTTTAAACCTAATAATGGTGATTTTCAAGTATTTTGCAGCTCAGTAAAAATAGATAAATAAAAAAAACGGGAATGGAATAATCTCCACACAAAACAAATTTTAAGCTAAGAGTAGTACAGCTGGACAACTAGAATCCAACTTTATTTCTTAAATACACATTTAGGAAAATATGTAATTTTGCTGTAGAGCATGATACAAAATTATATAGGGTTTGTTTTTTAAAACTGCCATGTGGTCATCAGCATCACAATCCTAATGCAAAAAAATAATTGTTTTTAATTCAAGCATCTTTTTAGTAAACATCCCCTGTAAGGGCTTTTTGAAGTCCCTGCTCTATGAACATGACCAAAAATGTAATTTTCTCAATGGTTACAATCTGTTTAAATCTGAAGTACACCTGGCTGCGGCAAACAGAAAGGGGCAGGGAGTGACCACATGTCAGTCCCATACCATATATGGAAATGGGACTATTTCACTCTGGAAATGAAGGGGGCGCTATTTTCGTAACCGCCCGTGTGGGTGTAAGGCCTGGCTGCAGTAAACAGAAAGGGGCGGGCATTTTCGTAACCGCCCATGTTATGTCACTTTTTTATGTTTTATTTATTTATTTATTTATTTATTTTTTACTTTTACTTAGCCGCAGTTTTAATATATTAATAATTATACTGATAGGTTATATTGGAGATAATACATGAAACGCCTAAAATCTTTCAAATTATTAACCTTTTTTTTTTCATTTAATTTATGTTGAACTTACTCAATTGTGAACTGATGTCTACTCATGAACATCACTGAAGTTTAACAACATACCAATCAGAACTTCCATCCAATATTTGGGTATATTCATTTATAAAAATCCAGATTCATACAAAAAACAAAATATGTGGAAGGTAATTGAGAAAGGTCAATCTAGACTTGACTAGACTAAAGGACATTAGTTTATTTGGTAGAATATTTTTGACCAAAATAGAATCCTTATCTAGACTTATCCAGCTTACTCCCATCTATCCCTATTAAAGGTATAAAAAAAATCTAATTAATTTTGACTATATTTGGTAGAAGATACACTACAAGGATTGAGGACTTAAAACTATATTAATTTTGATTTTATGAATGGTACTTGTAGCAATGATTTTTGGACTTGAACCTTGCTATGTTTGTATTTGCGTTTTTGTTTGTAAACAAAATGTTTCTGTATGGGCATGCGTTACTTTCTAAAAATAAATAAATTAAAACAGCAGTCGCAGGTTTTTCTTTTAAAATCTTTAGTGATTCCAGCTGTTAAAACTTAAACAGCTTAGCCACAGTATCTCCTAGTTTTGTCTCTTTATCTTAGTTTTTCTACAGCTCTCACTGGAGCGGTTTGCAACCGAGTGTGAAACGGCCGGGATGAGGATCAGTGCCTCCAAATCCGAGGCCATGGTCTTGAGCCGGAAAAGGGTAGAGTGTCTTCTCCGGGCCGGGGAAGATGTCCTGCCCCAAGTGGAGGAGTTTAAGTATCTCGGGGTCTTGTTCACGAATGAGGGAAAAATGGAGCGGGAGATCGACAGGCGGATTGGTGCAGCATCTGCAGTGAAGCGGGCGCTGTACCGATCT
>NC_051448.1:22208631-22220204 GCF_001649575.2 Kryptolebias marmoratus | reverse complement strand
AGGAAGACCCAGGACACGCTGGAGGGACTATGTTTCTCGGCTGGCCTGGGAACGCCTTGGGATTCCCCCGGAGGAGCTGGCCCAAGTGGCTGGGGAGAAGGAAGTCTGGGTCTCCCTGCTTAGGCTGCTGCCCCCGCGACCCGACCCCGGATAAGCGGAAGAGAATGGATGGATGGATGGATGGATCTTAGTTTTTAAAGAAAATCTGTATTGATTTTGCTCATTGTTCAAAAAGAACTATGAAACAACAGCAGAAGCTATTGTAATTTACTTTGCTTGTATTCCTAATTCTTTATAAGAAGTTTATTCAATCCTCAAACAACACATTTACAAAATGATATATTTACAACTTTAGTAATTTTTTGGTTTTACACTTTTTTTTTTAAATTAAAGCCACAGACAGAAAGATGAATGCACCAAAAAACAGGTTTTAAATGGCATTTAATACAATTTAAAAAATCAAAAATAATGTGTAACAACTAAACAAGCAAAATACAACAAAACAAAACAGCAAAAAGCTCTGAATATTCCCAGTGCTTTCAGTGTTGACAGTCGGGGCAGTGTCCAGGTGTACTGTCACAGTAGTAACGAGGGTACTCTCCTCCTCGTCCACTTCCTGTGAAGCCCACACAGTCTTTGTATTGTCGGTTGCAGGAAGAACATTTTAAGATTGAAAAGGGAATCCGGTCTTCAGACTTGAATGAAGATGAAAATTTATTCCAGTTTATCTCATCTGTTAATGAATGATTACTTTCATGTAGTCAACATCTAATTTCACATGGTTTAAGTGAATACAAAAATCAAAGACCATTACCATCCAGCCACGCAAAGTGGGAGTTCTTCTTGAAAACTGGATCAGACACGATGGACTCAAAGTGCTCGCAAGTCAAAGCCAAAGTGAGGTAAGCTGCATTTCCCTGTGTTAAGACCACCTCCTCAAGCACAGCTTCAAGTATATGTAAAGGCAACTGAGAAAAAAACAAACATACATATGCATTGTAAGACTGTCATACCAAAAGAATGGCAATATGAATTTGATTGAACCATACCTGTAGAATTGGCGGTATCTTTTGCACCTGCATGGTGAAAACCATGAAACAATAATTTTGGGTTTTCTTTGTTTTGTTTTTGTTTCATTTTTGTTTGGTTATTTGGTTTTGGTTTGTTCTGTCTTTTTCCCTCATGTTTGTGTTTTCATTCACTCCTCCTCAGTCTCCCACTTGGTTTCCCTGCCCATCTCCACCTGACAGTCATTACCTCCACTCATTCTCAGTGTTTAAAACCCGGTCACTTCTTCCAATACTCCGCTGGTTCATTGTTTGTTGTTGCTCGTAGCGTGTGTTTCTGTTCTGCCTGTTTCCGATCCTCATCCTGTTCCTGTTTTCTGCCTTAGTTTGGATTTATTTTATTTTGATGTTTTTGTTGCCACGTCAAGTCTGCGCTCTGGGTTAGTCTCCGTCATTCCAACACATGACACCTCTGTGAAATCAAATGGTGTGCCCATCACAAAGTAGAGCGCATACTGTTGAGAAAAATGTTATTACTACATTTATATAAACAATCCAACAAAATGGTGGGTGGAAGCAACTGTTACCATCACAAACATTCCAGTTGTTGGACAGTCCTTGTTTAGGCAATCCCTGAGGTATAAAAAGGGGGGGATAATTTAATTAGTTATTACTAAAACAATCAAATTCAGGTAAAGGGCAAGAGTTTCTTTTTGAATCATTCTTACCCACAGCATCAATCGGAAATTTGAAATGCAGGGATGCTTGGAAACAAGCAGCCTAGTGGCTCTAAAGCAGGGGTGTCAAACTCCAGGCCTCGAGAGCTGCTGTCCTGGAAGTTTTAGGTTTTTCTGCTCCAACACACCTTATTCAAATCATGAAGTTCTCCAGCAGCACGTCCACAAGTCATCCATTTAAACCAGGTGTTTTAAAGAAAGAACACATCTAAAACATGCAGGAGTGCGGCCCTCGAGGAATGGAGTTTGACACCTGTGCTCAAAAGGAACACAAGTGTCCAACCACAACATCTCACCTTAACATCATTGGCAACAATTTCTGTCCATGGTCCAGATGACAATTGAGGGCAGATTTCTCTGATGAGGAATAATGCAAACGTTGTAAGTTAAAAATTGACAAGGGCATATTTCATTATATAAATAACCAAAGAACAAACAAACATGCATGAGAATAATCCGTGTATGGTTCATTTTTTTTTTCGTTTCAAAAAAAAATTGCAAAAACAAAACAAGCAACAACTTGCGACCTGTCCAGGGTGTCCCCCGCCTCTCGCACAGTGACTGCTGGGGATAGGCACCAGCTACCCGCGACCCGGAATGGAGAAGCGGTTAAAGAAAATGGATGGATGGATGGAAAACAAGCAACAAGCATGTGTTTTTTTTTTTTTTTCGGTTTTAAAACAAAATTAGAAAAACTGCAATTGCAAAAATAAAAAAAGGGGTACGTTTTGTTTTTTGTTTTTTAACTGCAATGGTTAAACCAAAGACAAGCTCTTATATTGTTGTTAATTCAACGGGACTTTATGGTGGAACCGGAAATGAAGACCTGAACTCCTGGCACATAACTTTTTCAGTTACCAGTAGGTGGCGGTTGAAGCACAAGAAAGCTGAAAACAATGCAATAAAATTACTCCGACAAAATGTCTTATTTTCTAAATAGCAGATTTATGAGGCATGATTTTTTTTTTTACTCTTTGTCTCAGCTCATACTATTACAGTACTTTGGTATGGGTAAGATGGTAACTAATTTTATTTGTCTGTTAGAAGTTGCTATCAGCCACTTACCAGAGGCACCCCACACTTTAGCAAAAACTATGTTATAGGTTGCTCTAGAAGCCATTTTGTCCGGTAGACTAAGCACAAGGTCCATCTTGGAACCTCTGCTGTCAATTCCACATTGCTTGCCTCATCAGCAAGCCGCTCTTCTGTGAACTGGTCAACATCACTGCTGACATCATGCAAGCAGACTTTTTCACTCTATGTTTAACAAAATGTCAGATCGTCTTGTCTGTGGTTCAATCCAGGGGGACCAGTTGTGATAAGTAGGTTTTACAACAAACATTTCTTCCACATTGCTGGAAACATTAAGACATGAGTTTTTTTTTTGTTTATTTTGCACCAAATGTTTATAGTTTCTTTGTTGAAATAGTCATCAGACTTAGGTGGATAAAGTCCACGACTAACCACTTCCATAGTCACTGCTTCCCAAAAAGAATGTGCGTTCACCTCACCATTATGGTCTTGAGGTGGGTCTGGTATTTCACTAACTTTAGAAATATAAAGAAAAACATAGTGTTACATATTTTGTAAAATGTTCAATTCAGATGACTTGAACCTTTTGCATAAAAGTATCACCACTGGTTTCAAAGCTAAACACCTTTCTTATGGAGATCCATGAGAACCACTGCAGGATAATACCCACATGAAATGCATGAATATTGGTAGTCAAAGTCAGTTAGACCCTTAAATGACATATGCCTGCAGGATGTGATCCTTATAGGGAATGTTCTCTCCTTCTGTGTACTCAATCATTTCTATTATACGACTAACAGCAGTGTGAGTCTACAGAAACAATTAAAGCACAATTACACAATCAGTTATACAATTAGGAAGTTGACAAATTTCTCTTTTACCATATGTTGTAATTTCATAAACATGAACTTCACATTTTGCACAAATCATTAAAAACGACAACTAACCTGCAATGCATTTCTCAGTACCAGGCACTGTGGTGATGGTGGAATGCTGGTGTATTTTAGTATGTGTGTGAGTGCTTCCTGGTGGGCGTTGCCGAACGAGTGATTGACGTCTCGTCACCACTCCTCCCTCACCTGCGACGGATCAGGCTAATCAAGAGGACAGGTGTACTTAAGGCTGTGGTGGGAACCAGACCAGCGCTGGGGCGGGAAGCGGAGGAGGAAGACGCCAGAAGCTTGCGGAGTTGAAAGAGCAGGATTGACACAGAGATAGCTGATCTTGGCGGTTGGCATAAACTGGTTTGTGACTGGACTGCTATGGCGACTCAAGTTGAGGATGAGGGAGATGATGAAATGGATTTTGGTGAATGGACTCCAGTACGTGGTAGTAGAGGATCAGGAAGAGAACGAAGTAGAAAAGAAGAGAGGTTGTTGGAGACACAAAGTAGCAAACGGAGTCTAGAAGAAAATAGTTCGGATGAAAATAACGCAGTTTGCAAGAGGATTGTTGGGCAGGAAACTAAGTTGATCATAAAGTTTAGGAAGGAGGATGAAGGAGTACAACTTAGTCCGCTAGCTTTATCAAGAGAATTAAAAAAGAAGTTTGGAGAACTGACACTTGCTAAGACTCTTAGAGATGGGAATCTGTTGATCACAGTGAGGAACGAAGAACAGAAAAACAAGGTGATGAACGCTCACAGTATTGGTAAAAAACTGATTACTGAGGTAAAGATTTTGGGAGTGGATAAAGTGGTAAGAGGGGTGATCACAGGTATCCCAGTGGGGGAAGATCTAGAAAAACTCAGACACAGTATTAATGGAGGTGAAGTAAGTAAAATCAAAAGATTGATGAGAACAGTTGAAGGTGAAAGAGTGGAAAGTCTCTCCGTAATGTTGGAGTTTCAAACACAAGTTCTTCCTGAAAGGGTTAGAGTCGGGTGTATGTGCTTCCCTGTAAGGCCATATATCCCTCCTCCTCTCAGGTGTTATAAATGTCAGAGATATGGACACATCGCAGCAGCATGTAGGGGAAAACAAAGATGTCCAAAGTGTGGAGGAGAGCACAAACACAAAACAATATCCAAAAGGAACTTATTAATCTGATTTATTGACCTAATTGTTAATTTGCTGATGCTATTTAATGCCCAATTTTAATGTGTGCACACAAACTAATTATTTATATTATAAAAAGGCTGTAGTTTATTTAGATCAACTTATTCAGATGTTTCTTCCTTAGTTTTTTTAATAATTAGTTTTTATTTATTTTCTTTTTTCTTTTTCGGCACCTCACACTACCATTTAGGAGCTGGCCTCTTTTGTCAGCAATTTCAAGCCGAAGGGCTTTCAATAAGGGGTCATCTTGACCCCCACCCATGCACGGTTTTTCAGCTCCAGACCTGGCGGTGAAAGATGTCGAATTAATTTTACTTCCTCCTTTTTCTTGCTGTCTTCAGTTTTTTATATCCTGTTTAAACTTCTTCTTTACATTTTGTCGCCACTTGCTCACCCAGCTTGGCTTTTTAGATCATTCCTTGTAACTCACACACTTTCTCCATCCCCCACACCAGGGAAGACAATGACATTCTTTCACTCCCAAACACACAAAGTCGACACTGGGATGTCACACAAAACTGTACAAAACATGAACTCAATTTTTTTTCATACCCCAGTAATCTTTATTTTTTTCTTTTAATATATTTAATAATGAAGTTTATTTTACCTTTTTATTATTAACGGGGGTTTGAGGTGTTTACAAACCTGATGGTTTGTGAACAAAAACTGTCTCTCAGCCTGGTTGTCCTAGACTTCACACTCCTATAGCGTCGGCCTGACGGCAGGGGCGTGAATATGTTGTGTTCGGGGTCAGTACTGTTCTTGATGATGATGTGGGCCTTTCTGATGACCCTGGTCCTGTAGATGTCCTGCAGTGGGGAGAAGGTTGCTCCGGAGATGGACTGTACAGTCTTCATCACACGCTGGAGAGCCTTCCTGTCCTGAGCGGTGCAGTTTTCATACCACACCATAATGGAACTTGTGAGGATGCTCTCAATTGTGCTCCTGTAGAAGTTGCTGAGAATTTTGGTCGGCATGCCAAACTTCCTCAGCCTTCTCAGAAAGTACAGCTGCTGCTGGGACTTCCGGACAATGTGGTTGGTGTTGTGTGACCAGGTGAGATCCACGCTGATGTGCACGCCAAGGAAATTGAAGGTTTCCACCCTCTCCACCTCTCTCACCAAAAAGTAGGGGTGTGTGGCAGTCCTGCCTCTTCCTTCTTGGATCAACAATCATTTCCTTGGTCTTGTCTATGTTTAAGGAAAGGTTGTTGGGATCACACCATTTCACCAGCTCAGCCACCTCCTTCCTGTACGCTGTCTCATCCCCATCAGTGATCAGTCCGATGACTGTAGTGTCATCGGCAAACTTGATGATGCTGTTGTTGCTGTGTGAGGCCACGCAGTCAGCTCAGCACATAGCCCTGGGGTGTCCCAGTGCTGACAGTTCTTGTGCAGGATGTGCGGTTGCCAATCTTGACTGACTGGGGTCTGTCCATCAGGAAGTTCAGCACCCAGTTTCAGAGAGTTTGTTTCAGTCCGAGGGTGAGGAGCTTTCCTGCCAGTTTGGTTGGGACAACCATGTTGAATGCTGAGCTAAAGTCGATAAACAGCATTCTCACGTAGGTATCCCTTCCCTCCAGGTGTGTGAGGGCTGTGTGTATGGCAGTGTTGGCTGCGTCATCAGTGGATCGATTCGCAAACTGTAGAGGATCCAGAGTGTCGGGAACGGCCTCCTGGATGTGACTCATTATGATCCTTTTAAAAACCTTCATCAGTATTGGAGTGAGTGCAACAGGCCGATAATTATTAAGGCAGATCACTAGATTTTTCTTTGGGAGGGGGATGATGGTGGTGGTCTTAAAGCATGAAGGAACAGAAGTGTGTGTGTGAGGGACAGATTGACAGTGGCGGAAAGTAACGAAAGTAACAAAGTACAAGTACTACTACAGGTACTTCATTACTGTACTTAAGTACAATTTTCGTGTATCTGTACTTAAATAGATTTAATAATGGATACTTTCTACTTTTACTCCACTACATTTCACAGTAAGTATCTGTACTTTCTACTTCACTACTACTTGTTCGTTAGTTTGAAAGTATCCAATGGCGAGAGAGGAATCAGTCCACTGAACCATTAGGCCCTCCCTCAAGAAAAGCAAGGCGCAGCACCTGCAGAATCACTAACACCCGGAATGGAGTCCGGTTAAAGACAACCAGAATACCTGCGCCACCCATGGCCTTATTTAAAAGATTTATTTGAACTAACCGGGTCAAGTTTACCTTAAAATGGCCAACTCTCTGCTATTCCTGTATCGATTTGATACAGTAGAGGCTTCTGCACTTCCCATATCTGTGCATTCTGTCACTTTTTTCAGCAGTTAAAACTGTTTAATCCGTTGTTAACACGTTGTAAACTGCTTTTCCAAGCCGCCTTTAAATGCAGCATGAGCGCTAAGACGCTAGCTGGGTTTACAAATGTGGGGCAGAGAAGGACACTTGCTGCTGTGCAGAGCTGCTCAGGTGTATGTTAGAATCAGCAGTGGAAATTTGCACCCGCCCCTGGCCAAATGCGGGTAAATATTTGAAGTGGCGTGTGAATTTGATCAACACACACGCCACTGTGGCGGGTTGGCAATTTCAACAGAAAAGGTGTTATTTGTCCTCTTGACATATAGGGGGCAACAATGTGCTCAAGTTGCTGCTAAATGCAAGAAGGAGAAAGGTTTTAGCAGACACTCTTTACCAGTTGGTGGCGGTATTGATTCCTTCAGTTGTTTACCAACTATCAATAAAAATCAAGAAGAAGAAGAACCAATTTGAGGAGTAGCATTAGCAATGTGGTGGAACATTTCGGAAGTTAAGCGGGTGGCAGACAACAGAAATGTTTTTCAAGAGTAGTCGAGGGAAGAACAGAAAGTTAAACAACGTTTTTTTTAAAACTAAATCAATGACGTCATGACGTCGGTCAGTGTGCGTTCGTGCCTACAGCTGGTGTTCTGACGATCTGTGCTTCCTCGTCAGATTTTCCTACCGTAGCACGGCTAAACAGCTACGTCTAACGGTCTTTCTAAAACCACAAAAATCACTTCCTTCATCAGAATATCCTACCTGTTAAATATAAGCAGGTAGCACAAATAGATCTATGCATTAAAAGCAGCAAGTGTCTGAAAAACATTACAACTTACATACAAAAACTTACAAAAGCACAAAAAAATACTTCAAAAACACTCCACAGAAATAGATTTCACTTGTCTGATTTTTTTATGTACAGAGGCATCTTTTAATGGTTTAAAATAAGAAAAAACTAGTTATTTCCGAGCAGTGTCCAGAAAGAGGTGTTGTTCAGCTTGTAGGGCACCACAAATGCTGCTACCCACCTCCATCAAATGAAATAACTTTTTGTCACAACAAAAAATAGTGGCTGGTAAAAATCTTTGGACAAAACTTTTAATTTCCACCGCTGGTTAGAATCATGGCAGCAAACCAGCAAAACGCAAACTTTGCACAGTTTTTTCCCCAAACTAACCGACTGAGTTGGATACAGCTAATGTTAGCTAAAAGAGGACTATACCTGTACAGCTTGTTAAGAAGTAGCCTGTAGGATACTGGTGTTGTTGTTTATGTTCAAAAGTGGGTAGTACTTGTTACATTTACTTGAGTAACCACCCCTTTTAAACTTGTCTGGAGCCGGGGCTGTTTTCATTAGACCCACATGCCTGCATTGTTTTTTTATTGGTCTGTAATCTAATCAGAAATGTCATGTTTTCATTAGCTGTAAGCAACAAATCATCAGCATTGTTCATTAAAATGGTACATTACTGATGTATTAAAATAAAATACGATAGGACATTTGTTAATTTGATAAGGACATTGTATTAGCCTTTAGGTAATACAGTCGACAAGTACTTTTACTTTTAATACTTAAGTAGTTGTTAAAGCCAGTACTTTCTTACTTTTACTTAAGTACTTTCTCCACCACTGCAGATTGAATTTGTCTGTGAGCACGCCAGCGAGTTCTGAGGAGCAAACCTTGAGTGCGCGCTCTGGTATGTTGTCTGGGCCAGCTGCTTTCCTTGTTTTTTTTTTTCTTCAGCGCCTTGCACACCTGTACTGTCACTGTGAGCGATGCGTTCTGTGTGCTCCCCATGTCCATAACCTCCCTCTGTTTGTCGGGGTTGAGGGTATCAAATCGAGCACAGAACTTATTTAGTTCACCTGGTAGTGAAGTGTGGCTCGTTGTGACCTCTTTGTGTCATGGTTTTGATGTTTTTGTTTGGTTTTCTAGTTCTTGTCCTGCTTTGTTTATCTTAAATTGTGTTCATGTCTTGTCACTTTCACCTCCCCCAGTTACTTGCCACGCCTCATTCTTACATACCTTGCCGTTCTGTTACATTCCAGTCTTTCATGCCACACCCACATTACCATAACAACTCAATCACTGCCATCATTCTCAACTGTTTGCAATCACTCACCTGTGTCCATTTTCCTCCTGATCCTCAGTCTTTAAATACCGGTCTTTGTTCTTCATTCTCCACTGGGTCATTTCGTTCCGCTTTGTCTGTTGGTTTCTTGTCCCTCTCCATGTTATACCTTGTTTCTAGTTTTGTATTTTTGTTAGTGTTAGTGTTGCTGCCTCACCAGCCTTTTTGTTTGTTTATTTAAGTTTAATAAATAGTTTTCTTCATTCTTTTACCAAGAGTCTGTGCACTGGGTTCGCCTCCGTGTTCCCCCCTTATGACACTTTGCTTCTCTGTTGGTAGTTTGTGATGTGACTCAGTCCTTGCCACACGCACCGGGAGTCCGCAGAGGAACAGCATTCCTCCAGCTTTAGCCTGTACTGTCTCTTGGCTTGTCTGATAGATTTACGCAGGTCATATCTGGCCCTCTTGAAGTCTTCAGCATTTCCAGATAGAAATGCAGTAGAGCTAGCATGTAGCTTGGACTGAACATCACTGTTTATCCAGGGTTTCTGGTTGGGATAAGTCCTGCAACACTTTGTAGGGACAATGTTTTCAATGCAGGTGCTGATGTAGCTGGTTACTCCGGAGGCATAATCCTCCAAGTCAACAAAGCAATCATCTCTCACAGCAGCAGATCTAAACACCTCCCAGTTTGTAGTGACAAAGCAGTCCTGAAGCATCAGATTCATTTCCTCATTCCAAACAATGATAGTTTTACTTACTGGGGGTGCTTGCTTGAGGAGTTGTCTGTACGCTGGGTAAAGGAACACAGATGTGGTCGGACTGTCCGAAGTGTGGTCTTACCACAGATTTACAGCCACCTCTCACGCTGCTGTAAACTTGGTCGAGGCAGCTGTTCAACCATGTCGGAAAGCTCACATGCTGGTGATATTTGGGTAGAACAGTTTTCAGGTTGCAGTGGTTAAAATCGCCGGCAACAATGAACACGGCGTCCGGGTGCGGTCTCTTGTTTACTGATTGCGTCATGCAGCAGCCCCAGCAGCTTCGCGCGTGGCGGGATGAAAACGGCCAGTATAAACACAGCGCTGAATTCTCTCGGCAGGTAAAAAGCTCCACATGTCAACATCAGAAGCTCCAAGTCAGGCGAATAGTGTTTTTCAACAGTTTTTAAGTCTGTACACCACCTGTTATTTACAAAGATGCAGACGCCTCCTCCTTTGTTCTTCCCGGACGCAGCGGTGCCGTCCCCGCGGTGCATAGTGTGTTGTAGGATTGCTGAGTCGGGCGTGTTGTTAGAGAGCCAGGTTTCCGTGAGAATAAGAGCGCAACAGTCTCTGATCTCACGCTGTGTTGTTATCCTAGTTCTCAACTCATCCAGCTTGTTGTCGAGGAAGCGGACATTGGCTAGCAGCAGGATACGTAGCGGTGGACGCATAGCTCTAGCCTTTAGCCTCGCATGCAGCCGTCCTCTCTTCCCCCGCCTCCTTTTGGTCACTTTGCCCATCCGCTGCGTTGTCGCTGCAAGGCCGGTTCTGCTGGGCCTTGCTGGCTGGTGTCGGCGGTGTCCGAGCGAGCGTAGAAGAAAGGTGAAGTCAGATAGGCTAAAGGCAAGTTCGTGGTGAACTATACAAATCTCCAAGAGTGCCTCTCTACTGTAACTGACTGTTCTGGAGGCGCAACGTACGTTTAAAACAAACAATAAAGTCAAAATAAATAGTAAATAGCGTTGGTTTCTAGAGAAACACACAAAGACGTCTGCCACGGTGGGCGCTATCTTGTTGTTGTGTTGTCCCAGGCCAGCTGAGAAACGTAGTCCCTCCAATGTGTCCCGGGTCTTCCCCTGGGCCTCCTCCCAGTGGGACATGCCCAGAACACCTCACCAGGGAGGCATCCTAACCAGATGCCCGAGCCACCTTAACTGGCTCCTCTCAACATGGAGAAGCAGCAGGTCTACTCTGAGTCCCTCCCGGATGACAGAGCTTTTCACCTTTCTCATAGGGAGAGCCCAGCCATCGTGTGGAGAAAACTTATTTCAGCTGCTTGCATCCGCAATCTCATTCTTTCGGTCACTACCCAAAGCTCGTGACCATAGATGAGGGTAGGAACTGTCGTGATATACTACCTTTACCTCCCTGAGTTGGTTGTTGGGAAAGACCTTCAGGAGACGTTACCTTAAAGTTTAACACATTTATTCAAACACCCTTAGTCAACATTCATACAATAATAAAACCAAATGCATTTGGGAGACAATCAATGGGAATGAGATACAGATCACCTTGAAAACTAGTCAAGCCATCACCCCAGGATTGTCTGAGGAAACAAAGGATGTTCTCTGGTTTTTACAACTTGGGCTCCCCCTCCTCCAGAGGGTGGGTCA
>NC_051448.1:22206796-22207630 GCF_001649575.2 Kryptolebias marmoratus | reverse complement strand
CCCCCCCCCCCCCCACACACACACACACACACACACACACACAGGATTCCCAGAGGGACACAGTCAAATGCCTTCTCCAAGTCCACAAAACATGTAGACTCGTCAGGCGAACCCCCACCACCTTCTAGGACCCTGCTGAGGGTATAGAGCTGGTCCAGTGTTCCACAACCAGGACGAAAACCACACTGCTCTTCCTGAATTACAGGTTCGACTATCCGACGGACCCTCCTCTCCAGAACCTCTGAATAGACCTTACCAGGGAGGCTTAAGAGTGTGAACCCTCTGTGGTTGAAACACACTCTCTGGTCCCACATTTTAAATAAAGGGGACCACCACCCTGGTCTGCCAATCCAGGGGAACTGCCCCCGATGTCCACACAATATTGCAGAGTCGAGTTAGCCAACAACCCCACAACGTCCAGAACCTTAAGGAACTCCGGGGCGAATCTCATCCACCCCTGGAACCCTGCCACCGAGGAGCTTTTTAACCACCTCGGTGACATTAAGCACCGGAGATTGGAGAGCCTGAAGTCCTTAGGCTCCACCCTCTCAATGGAAGACATGCTGGTTGGATTGAAGTCTTCAAATCCCCCATAGTCTAAAGCTTTTTTCAAAAATAAAACTGCCCATGTTGATTAGCAATTATAAATATTTATTAAACACAAAGGAGCAAGGCATCCTCCTGGACCTCCTGCACATCCACTCCAAAGCCAGTACCAATGCTATGCCCAAACAAAACAAATGCAGAAAAAATGACCCAATTTCAACTACTCAATTATAAAACCCTAGAGGAAATTATAAGTCAATTAAGATCCAGTTCCTGCTGTCTGGATGT
>NC_051448.1:22189110-22205295 GCF_001649575.2 Kryptolebias marmoratus | reverse complement strand
CTGAAACACTGGGTGCCTTTAAATCTCAACTTAAAACCCACCTGTTTAGAGTTGCTTATGGCTAAATTAGGGTTAGAGTGCAGGTTTTTGATGTCTTCGATGTTTTTCTCTTTCTTACTGTTTATTCAATGTCACATGCTGTTTTTATTTTTTATTTTTTTGTTTTATTATTTTTTTTATTATGTAAAGCACCTTGAAACACCTTGCTGCTGAAATGTGCTATACAAATAAAATTTGATTGATTGATTGATCATCTATGACTCTCTTGGGAGGGGCCAGATGAGAGGCGTTGCCCTCTACTTTCTCAGGAGCACAGGAAGGTGTTGTTGTCGCTGACCCCCACAGACACTGGAAGGCGGAACATCATCGTCAATGGCCCCCATGAAGACACTGGAGGGAAGAGATTGAGAGCAGCACTGGAGATTGCGAAAACAACTTGGTAGACTTAACGGACTGGGCAGACTTGGATTCTGCACACACACAAGTAGTGAATCATCATGTAGATAAAGTTTTTCACTTTTTTTGTTTGTTTCCTCATATGGTTAAGAGTTACAGCAAAGTCTTAATATTTTTGCCGTACTACTTCAGTCAATTCTCTATGACGGAAATTGTTTTGCCACAAAATAAAACTAACTGGGTCTTTGTAAAGAGGAGTCCCTTTGACAGATGGCAACTGATTTAAAAAAAAACACCAACAGCTATGACTGAAACATTACCAAAAAAAGAAAAGTCAAAGCATTGTTTTATCTGTCGCAGTCTACCATGGATATTAGTTAATAACTTGTTATCAACCATTGATATTTCATCTATCACTAATATTTGTAAAATGTCCTGATAAGATTCTTTTACTTAGGTTTTTATGAAAGTTTAAGTAAAAAATGTATTTTTTTCAAGTAGCTGAGGGTTGTTTTTTGTATAAATTTATGTAAAAATATCTTTACCTATTGGCAGTTTTTCAAAAGACAAAATTTCTTAAAATAAGGTTAAAAAAATCAGAACTTTAGCCATTCTGACCAATCAGTATGTCACCTTTTGCATTGTGAAAACAATCCAAAAGGTTTTTGGAATTATAGTTCAAATAATGTCTTTGTGTCAGTTTCGCATTATTTTAATATTATTATTATTATTATTATAATAAAGAGAAGACTGCAGACATAGGAAAACTTGTTAATAAAGTGCATATCCATCCATCCATCCATGTTCTTTCTCTTATCCGGGGTCGGGTCGCGGGGGCAGCAGCCTAAGCAGGGAGACCCAGACTTCCCTCTCCCCAGCCACTTGGGCCAGCTCCTCCGGGGGAATCCCAAGGCGTTCCCAGGCCAGCTGAGAAACATAGTCCCTCCAGCGTGTCCTGGGTCTTCCTCTGGGCCTCCTCCCGGTGCATAAACTTTACATAATATACTGCACCAAAATAAATAGCCTATCTGTAGGCTACATGCTGAGTAAAATAAAATAGAATAAAGGTTTCTCACTATAGTACAATATTACAAATATACATGATGGAGGTAACTGAGATGGGTTCTACATTTAGGTTTTAAAAATGTTGTTGTTGCAACCATTAGATCGAAATATGCCAGTACCAGGTAAAAGTGAACAGGGATGGGTGTGATGGGTGATAGTGTTAACAATGATAACGATTATGATTGTAGCCACCTCCAGTTGGATAAAAAGCCACGTCACCACACATATTTCACTGACTCTGTTGACTGAGAAGCAAATATGGCAAAGGTTTACAGTGCACAGCAGGCTTTGGACAAGTGTCCTTAGAGTTACTTCTTGCAAATGTAATGGCCTCATTTACATAACACTAGAGGCAAGATGGGCTATTCACACCTGCCATATGGCAGTTCCTTGGGAATTAAAGGTATAACTGCCAAATGGCAGAGGTCTGGTAGTTCTAGTGTTAATTCAACCACTATTACAAGTAGAATGTTATTACTGCTGTTTGTGATTGAAAGTGTGATGGTTTTAACTGGTCTTCTGAATAACAGGGTAGGAACAGCTGAAGCAAGCTTTGATAGTGCTTTTCAGGATTTTGGGCTTCAGAAAAGCGAGCATACCTTACAACAGCCACATCTGTCCTTGTTCGCTTTTTTTTAACTTTATTTTTTTACAAAGCCATAGTTGTTAAATAGACTAATCACACCAGTTTTACATTTCTCACTTTTAGGAACATTTCTGTATTCTGAAGCAAAAGTTACCATGTACATGTCCATAAATTCGTTCTTACAGCCTGTTGAATATTTGAATATAGGAGGTGGAAAGTGTGGCAAAGCCTGTAACCCTTGTAATGAAGAAGAACACTGCAATTCAGAAGGTTTGTTAGTTTTACTATACTTTACCACTTTTTTTGTTTTCCATTATCAAATAGTCATAGTCAGACATTTACTTTATTCTTTGTTTTGTCTTACAGTTAAAGGCAGTTGCAACAGTGACCAGAAAACCCTCTGCAGTTGCCACAGTACCAGCGAAGGACAAGGTAACAATACAAGACCACTGGCCATCACTTCAGCACAGTTTTAAGGTAATTACATATTATACACAACATGTATATTTGTAGTATCAATACTGTGACACTTTTAATGCAATATTATGAAAACATTTGGCAGGATTGGTTTTTAAAGCGGCAAAGTGCAAGGATCGGACAAAGCTGCAGGTTTGTTTTCATCAGTTTTTTAATTGAATTTTAATTGAATCATTTACAACAGTATTTCAAAGTGTGCATGTACACATTAATACTATACTGGGTAACAGTTTTAATTTGCATGTATGATTTCAGATGTCTCCCCCCGGTGCTCAACAACAGTCACCTGGGTCACATAGCAACAGGCTTTGTCATGAGCAGGTTAATCTTTTATTATTATTCATTGAACTCTGTTTTGTTTATTATAAATTAAATCCATAGCCTTTATTATGAAGAATACAATCTTTGGACCAAAATTATATCTTTTTGTTATTGGCAATATAATGCATGATAATATATTTAGGTATTTTTAAAATCTTTCTATAAACTATAAATATGTTAATATCCAAATGTTCCTATCATTCACAGAAGGATTTAAAGGACTGTTCTGTGGTGGTAAACCGTCTGGACTTCAATGAAGTTGCCAGTGGTTGTTCACATGTGTCATCACTTCCTAAAGGCAAAACGGTAAGTTATATATAAAAACGTTATATAAAAAAAATGTATGTAATACACTTTTTAAACTCTTTCTTTGTGTCATTTTAACAATATGCTAATGTTCTGAAGGACTGCAGATCGGATTCCAATGAAAGCCCTGTTTCAAAACAGCAGGTTAGTAATGTCTCAATATTTCTGTTATTTCTTGCAAATTTTTCATGTCATATTTCTAACTTAATATTGTTTCTCTGTTTCCATAGGGATGTCAAAAGGAGAAGGACTGTTTCCAACCTGGAAAGTTCCATGATGCTTCTGGTGCTACAGCTTCTGATGATGCCATCACGTCCCCTTCTCCAAATCAGGAAAGTTCAAACACCTTTCTGTCTGTTATTAGGGTTCATTTCACCAGGGTGATGAGCGTTTTGGGTCAAACAGGTTTAAACAGTGCACAATAAATAGCATTATGGCCATTATGAGAAATACTGTTTAGATGGCTACAACTTGGTCAACAGAAGACATTGACAATATCTTGATAAATGGTGATAGTTTATACACAACTGCTTTACACACATCTGACCAACCTTGCACTGTCTTTGTGTGATGAGAATTCACGCAAAGCAGACAAAGTCTTCAAACTCACTGGTGTAAAAGTAGCATCTGAGTCAACTTGTGAAGTTGTTCTGAAGCAAATTATTTCTAATCAACATGATGTAGAGTCAAATAGTGATAATGATGATGGTTTGGATCAACTAATACTCAAAGAGATTGTAGATATTCCACAAATGGACACATCTGACTTTGTGATGTTACACCTGACCACAATGCCTTTTGTAAGGATGACATACGGTCAATCAGTGGAAGTGATGATGTCATACCACGACACATCTGTTTTTGTAGTTTCTGAAAGTTCTTCCAGTAGTGTTAATTTCATACCACTGACATTATTAGACAAAATGAAATTCTGTCAAAAACTGAACATAGTGCCAAGTTTAGAAAATGACAAAAATGTTTGTGAAAGCATTACCTTAGATCAACCTGTACCTTGTACCACTATAAACATAGAAGCAGATAGGAACTGCTTCTTCCGTGCTCTGTCATTTGTCATTAGTGGGACTGAAAATTATCTTAAGAAGATTCGCAGTGCTGTTGTTAATCAAATTACAGAAAATTCACATATCTATTCAAGTATAATTAGACAAGAGTTTCAATTTGTACAGCATTATTTAAAACAGGCACACATGAAGTATGTCGGATCCTGGGCTACAGAGGTGGAGATACAGGCTGCTGCAGACTTATTTCATAGTTAAATTTACACGTACAGTCAACAAAAATGGTTGCAATATGGTTCTTGTAGTACTTTCGATAAGACCAAGGGAATCTATTTGAAACACTGTAATCAATGTCATTATGAGCCCATTGCATGTATAAAAGATAGGTCTAGCAAATGTTTTAATTTGACTTCATGCAATCATGGTCACTTTAAAGTTGAAAAAGAATTGACCAGTCCATCTAAAATGAGTAGAGAAAACAGGAGAAAAAGAAAAGTGTACGATGAAGACATGGAATCTAGGGAAAACAAAAAGATGAAATTACAAAATTTGTATAATGACAGCACAGAATATAAGACAAAAAAGAAACAATATATTATTAGAAGTTATAAAAACAATGACAAATTCAAAACTAAAATGATAGAATTTGGTAAAAACAAAGAAGATTATAAAAATAATGTCAAACAAAGTAGTAAGTTCAACTATAGAACAAAGCCTGCTTTTAGACAAAAGGTAAAAGAAGCAAGTAAAATAAACTATAGAACAAAACCTGGTCTTAGAGAAATGGACAAAGAAGCAAAAAAAAAAAAATCAAATATCAAACAAGACTTGTCTATAAAGAAAAAGTTAAACAAGCCCTTAGAAATACCTATGCAACAACAAGTAAAAGTTTTAAACTGCAGTTATTTAAAAAGAATTTACAAAGATATAACAATAACATTGATCATCGTAATCGTGTTAAACAGTCATGTAATCAAAGGTACAGAGATGTTCCCCTTTATGCCAATTCTGTTAAGCTACAGGGAAAATAGAAGACAAAATCAAAAACAGAAAAACATCATAGATAACGTTATCAACCTTTTCAGAGAGAAGGTAAAATTCGGCCCTCAATATGTGTGTAGTGTGTACCATAGGTTGCTTTTTAAACACAAAGTTGTTGAGTGTAAAAAAACATCAATATGAAAATAAAGGTTCTTTGGTTTCATCTGTGGCAAGAACATGCATCACTGACACTTATTTGCACAACTGCATAGATTCTTCAAACTTAACATGTCAACTGAAGGTTAGCTGTGCATGTAAATTATGGGTCTGTTTTACTTGCCATTGGAAAATTCTCAATGGTAAAATACCAGAAGAAAGTGTGACAAATAATCTGCAGTTAGATCCTGTTCCCAAATAACTTAGTGCCCTGAACTCTCTAGAGCAGCATTTGGTAGCACAGCACATCCCATTCATGAAACTTCTAGCTTTACCAAAGGGAGGACAAAATGGTGTACATGGTCCTGTTACTTGTGTTCCATCTAACAATGATGCTCTCACCAACATTCTTCCCAGATTGGACGATCAAAATCTAATGATTAAAGTCAAACTGAAGCGAAAACTCACATACAAAAGTCATTATGAGTATCAGAAGGTACATAATGCCATTAAATACCTCAGGTCAAACAATAGTTTATACAAAGACATACAATTTAACAGCCAATGGACCACACTCCTGGAAAAATAGTGACATTTCTAGCTGTCAAGATGAACATAACACTGCAGATGTAAGCAATGTGGAGGTGGAGGATGAAAACATTGTAGATGATGATGATCATGTGGAATGTATTTGGACACATGTACTGTATGCAACCTGTAGATATTGCACAAGAAATACTGGACAACCATTTTGACAGTGTTCTCTCAATAGCACCATGTGAGGGAAATGGTCCAGTCAGGTTGCTTACAGATATTTCCAATGAAGCAAAATGTTTTCCAATTCTGTTTCCCCAAAGGTACAGGTACTTTTCATGACACGAGAAAGCAAAAACTTATGCTCAGCAAATATTTAGATGGTAGGATTTTGAATGCTGATGGCAGATTTGGCAGAAACTTGGATTACATCTTCTATGCACAATATTTGTCGGAAGTTAATCAAGTTGTGTCAAATGTTTCCATCACATTGAGAAAAGGCTACCATGGGAAAGAAAATAACAAAATCACATGTTCTATGCTTGAGAACACAGACTTTGTAAAAAAATGTTTTAAATCCTGACATGGGCTACAAGTTTTTGAAGCCTATCAGAGGTATCAGAGGCACACCGGTATTTTGGCAGAGAGTTCAAAAGGACCTCTTTGCTTATGTTAGACAGCTTGGCATTCCAACTTGGTTTGCATCATTCTCTTCTGCTGATTTAAGATGGCCAGAATTCATGGGGGCTTTTATGAATGTGGAAAACATTCTAGTCAATGTCAGTGAAATTGAGTGGGCACAGAAATGTCATCTGTTAAATAACAATCCAGTAACAGCAGCACGAATGTTTGACCACAGATTTCGATGCTTTTTAAAAGACGTTATCATGTCTCCTGCTCAGCCAATAGGTAAAGTCATTGATTATTTTTACAGAGTAGAATTTCAACAGCGCGGCTCATGCCACACACACTGTTTGTTTTGGACTGATGGGCCCAAAGTGGGAGTCAACACAGATGATGAAGTCATAGGTTTTGTTGACAAATATGTCACGTGGGACCTCCCACCTGAAAGTGATCCACTGCATGAAGTCGTGAGCAGCGTTCAAATGCACAGCAAAAAACACTCTAAGAGTTGCAAAAAAAGCGAACAATGTGTAGATTTAACTTCCCACACCCACCAACCAACAAAACATTCATATGTAAACCAAAAACCGATCAGAAACGCAAAGACATTAAATTGGACAAGAAGCGACACCATGACAAAACTAACACAGAAGAGCAGCAAATCCAATCAGAAAAACATTCGACAGATTCTTCTGAATTACAAGTTGTACCAAAACAAATAATGACTACAGTCAAAGAAGCTTTAACAAACGAAAATAACACGTTTAACAACATAGACGATTTATTCAGCTCCATTGGCATCGACCTGAACACATTTGAAACAGCCTATAAATTGACTGCTAAGAAAACTATTATCATTCATCAAAGAGGCATAAATGATGTTTGGGTTAATCAGTATAACAGAGACCTGTGGCGTTGCTGGGACACTAGTATGGACATACAGTTTGTGTGTGATGCATGCATAGTTTACATAAGTTCATACATCTCCAAAGCAGAACGAGAATTGGGTTTGCTCTTAAAGCACGCTCAAGATGAAATCAAAAACAAAGGAAACATGGATGCAAAACAATCACTAAACAAATTAGGAAGTATGTTCCTGCATAACAGAGGTTTCTGCACACGAAAGTGTTTATCGACTCACAAACATGAGATTAAGAGGGCTCAAAAAAGGTAATTTTTGTTCCAACAGGCGACAATATTATCAGAATGAGCCTACCTCTTCGTGTTATTCAAAACAGAGCAAACTATGACCAAATCTGGATGCTAAACATCACTGACCGTTATAAAAGCAGGCCCAAATCCATGACTTCATGGACATGTGCATGGCGACATTTGCCTCAGATTACAGAAATGTTCCAAAAAGTGAGAAATGTAAAACTGGTGTAATTTCTCTATCCAACAAGTGGCTTTGTAAAAAAAATGAACAAGGACAGATGCGGCTGTTGTGAGGTATGCTCGCTTTTCTGAAGACCAAGATCCCGAAAAGCACTATCAAAGCTTGCTTCAGTTGTTACTGCCCTATTATTCAGAAGACCGGTTAAAACCATCAAACTTTACAACTTTTGAAGAGTTTTACACGGCAGGATCGATCACAAAAAACGATGATAACATTGTGCTTGTAAAAGAAGTGGTAGAATTCAATAGATCCAAATTTGAAATAAAAGAAGAAGAAGAATTACAAAACTACCAAGAAGACATTGAACACTGTGGATTTCCAGAAGATGCTTGGGCAGATCTGTGTCTTAAGGCAGAAAAGGATAGACTGGAATGTTTGCAAGACAAAAGTTTAAATAACGACGTAAATCTTGCTGAAAATGAAGTCATTCCAGATCTACAGCCAGTCCAAACCGCACCTTTGTCATTTAACTTTCAAAAACAGAAGGTAACACACAATGAGACGCAATCCCTGATGCATTCTTTAAACAAGCAACAAGGGAAAGTCTTTTATAAAATACGACAGTGGTGCCTGGATAAAGTAAACTGTAACAACCCAAAACCATTTTATGCTTTCATATCTGGTGGAGCTGGTACAGGAAAATCCTATTTAATTAAAGCGGTGTGCTATGAGGCAACCAGAATACTGTCAAGATTGTCTAGTTATCTAGATGACTTGCATGTGTTGCTAACTGCCCCTACTGGAGTGGCTGCATTAAACATAAATGCCACAACAATCCACAATAGCTTTGCAATTGGCAATAATATTTCATTACCATACCAACCTTTGAGAGAAGAAAAAGTAAACACATTAAGAGCAACTCTTAAATATTTACAAATATTAGTGATAGATGAAATGTCAATGGTTGATAACAAGTTATTAACATATATCCATGGTAGACTGTGACAGATAAAACAATGCTCTGACTTTTCTTCTTTCGGTAATGTTTCAGTCATAGCTGTTGGTGATTTCTATCAGTTGCCACCTGTCAAAGGGACTCCTCTTTACAAAGACCCAATTGGTTTTAATTTTTGGCAAAACAATTTCAGTCATACAGAGTTGACAGAAGTGGTACGGCAAAAACATCAAGACTTTGCTGTAACTCTTAACCGTATAAGGAAACAAAAAAGGTGAAAAACTTCATCCACATGATCAGTTACTTCTTAACCCTCTGGGGTCTAGGGTGAAACTGGACGTTTTTGGACAATTTTAAATTTCCTTCATATTTCATCCTAAAAGTGGTTTAACCTGCCATGTTTGGAGTCATTTTTTTCAGCACAACCTCTCAAGTGTGATTTTTAAGTCCTTTTTTACTTTTGACCTACTGTATTAAAACAACAGACCTAAAACTACACAAAAACATAAAATCAGAATGGAAAATTCTTAGTTTTTTTACTGTAAAAACCACAAACATACTTAATGAAATGTTTTTACAACTTAGAATGCAAATATATTCAGTAATATTCATAAACATGTGAACAAATTGAGCAACGAACAAAGTTATATACACTTTCTCCATTAAAATGTTGATAATTTCTTAGGCGTTTTTTTAGACCAAACAATCAGGAGTTCTAAGAATTGCCATAAATCCTTTGTACCACTCATAAACTGTTTCTGTCCAAAACAAGGCGGAGGGACACATCACATTCTTAGTTTTGGCCATTTTCTATGTCCTGTTCATGCAGGATCATTCAGGTAAATGTTTTAAAATATATCCTGATGCATGCTCAAAATATGCTTCCAAAATATGAATCTGAATCTGTCTCTTGTTATTATTTTGGCTGGAAGGGAGACAGACAAAATGTGATTCTATTTCCAGTAATCCTTCTCTAAAAAAAAAAACAATGGATCACCTAGTTCATCAACAAAGTCCTCACTGTCTGTCCCAGTCTAAATGACACCTAACTATAAAATCCAAACACGCTAAATATCACAAAACACGTAACTCACTCCCGCGCTCGCGTTTTTTTTGTTTGTTTTTTTTGGCGCCGCCTAACTTCCTTTAATTTTTACGCCTCCTTCTTCTTCTCCATGTGGATTTTTAGTCGCTTGACAGATAACATTGAACCTCCGTCAGATTGGAGAGGAGGGGGTGTTTTTTCATTCGGCTGTGTTGGGGGTGAGATCGGACGGAGGATGGGGGAGTTTTCTCCCGAGAACTCCACGCTTTTGGCGCTTCAGCGCTCTAACGCGCTGAAAATATGACGCCAATTTTCAAAAATAAAAAATGTGTCGTGAATAATTTATCATAACTCTGGTTTTCCTTGACCTATTGAGATAATTTAAAAACTGGTGTAAAGCTTGAAGTCTGGACTTTAGAGAAAAATTAACACGGAGTCTCTGAGAGGGCGGATCTTTTTCGCTAGAGTATTTTAACCCTTTAAGGTCAACGCCCGCTCTGGAGCGGGCGTCGACCTTAAAGGGTTAAACAATGTGAAACGGGCATGGGTGACGAGACAGAAGATCTACACATTTTTGCAACAAACAATGATGTGGATGCACATAACTTCAAGATGTTGCATAAAATATGCTCAAACATTGAGGGTTTCTTTTGAAATCTTGGGCCTTAATCTGCACAGACTGCCAGCAGTACTAAAATGCCATTGACAAATGATTTTGGCAAAAAAACATTTGGATAAATTACTAAGTCTCGCTCCAAAATCTTGAGTGATGCTCATTATAAACGTTGACATTAAGGATGGTCTTGTTAATGGAGTGTTCAGTACGGTCTCTCACATTACATTTCAAGTTTCTGATAGTTTCCCACAAACAATTCATATTGACTTTGACAACCAAGACATTGGTAACAAACTAAGAAACAAGTTTCCAACTTCTGATGCCCGACTTAAAAACAGTACACCAATTGGTCCAGATGAAGATGGAGTGGCCATTAAACGACAATTTCCTCTTCGTCTTCCGTGGGCCTGTACAATACATAAAGTTCAAGGACTAACACTAGACAAAGCAGTAGTGTCCTTTAAAAGAATATTCTCTGCTGGCCAAGCTTATGTAGATCTGAGTCGTGGAAAATCTTATCATTCAAGACTTTAAAGAAAATGCAATCTATGCAAGAGGTGATGTGGAAGCCAATTTGAAATTATGGCAAACTTCATTGAAACACTATTACCAACACCTGACTGTATTCTCAAAGTTTGTCTTCACAACGTGCAAGGTCTACAGAATCACATACAAGATGTAAAAAGTAATCATAAGCTGCTGGGTGCTGATTTGATTTGTCTCATTGAAACATGGCTAGAAGAAAGACATTCCCTTAACAGCATTTCACTAAAAGGTTGGACATTTCAGCACAAAGTAAGATCAAAATGCTACCATGAAGATAGTGTTTTTGGAAGTTTAAAAAGCAAGAAAGGTGGTGGTGTTGGTTTCTATCACAAAAACAACACATGTCAAGTAATGGCTTTGCAGTGTGACAACTTGGAAGCTTTGCTTTTTAATGCACATACTTTTAATCATAACTATATGCTTCTGCACAGACCACCATCATACAAAATACATAATTTCAAGGAAAACTTAAAAGCAGTGTTGCATAACTTCAATAACTTTCCAAGAGCAAAAATAGTAATGGGTGATATGAACGATGATGGACTGGTTTCCAGCTCGTTCCTAAACTTCATGAAATCACAAGGATACACTCAAATAATAACCAGTCCAACAACAGAAAATGGCACATTAATTGATCACATTTACATCAAGGACATAAATGCTGAAACTGTCAATGTAGAAATTATTCCCACCTATTACAGTTACCATGAATGTATTGAAATTACTTTCTTGAAATCACAAAACACATCAAGCTAACAACATAATGTTGCTTCTTTGAAAGTGTACAAGAACCCAAAGCAATTTCTAAAAAAGTTTCACATACCAAGGGGAACATCATGGTGAAAGCCATAATGTTCCACTTGTGAAAGCAAATCTGTCAGGCCTTACCTTGACATTCAGATGACAATTCTGAATGCCACACAGCTGGACAGGACACGTACAAAAAAAAAAAAAACTAAAGTGTACAAGATGGAGAACATGAAACATCAATTGTGTTGACAGCAGTCACTCAAAAATTTGCACCTTCTGTTTGTTCTGAAGCAAACCTTATTTCTGTCGAGATTTTACTTCACCTTGTTAGGGCTCCAAGCCCGCGGGAGCAAGCGGGCAGCCAATGCAAGGCATGGCTGTTCGCCTGCTACCAGGGGAGCAGGGAACCCTATTGTTTTTGTACTGATTTTTCAGAATTGTGTATTATTATTATTCTTCTCCGGAAAAACGCGTTGGCAAGAAAAACGAGAAACTGCTGTGAAAAAGCCAACCACTTGATGGCAACTTAAACTATGGATGATTCTGCATCTCCTTTACATTGGCCACGCCCACTTCCGCCTAACTAGATTTTTTGCAATAGCGCGATAAAGGCAAAACCTACTTTCGAATACTCTTCCCACATTGAAAGCTGGATCAACGTGAAACTTGGTGCATAACATCTATAAACCGATCTGCTGAAGCGATGCTTAAAAAGTTTTAAAATGTTTGAAATTTGCGCGAGTGACACAATACCAAACACTTCAAGGCTAGCTAGCACAACGGTTAACTATAAATATCTCTGCCATACTTCAAGATTATGAAAAATGCATTTAGATCCCAATAGTGGATGAGATGTTGCCACTTTGTATTAAATTTTATGCGGTTTTACCAATAGGGGGCGCTATTATTTCATAAAAATTATATCAGAATAACCGCTTGATGGATTTACACCAAACTTGGTACAGATGATCAAGATCACACATTCAGACGATAGCTTGAATATTATAATGAAGTGGGCGTGGCTTATATGCTATCTCACTTTGAGCTTTGAACTCGGCCAAATCGAACTTTAACTTCTGAACTATTACTCTCTACGTATTATGGAGAAATTGCAAAATTTGACCTCTAGGTGGCGCTGTTACGGCAAAAATGCCTTTTTGCGAATTCTTCCACAACAACTAGATGTACGCACAGTATCTCTATTCTGCTGTGTTCTATGAGCCATGCCTTTTTGCCTGAGTTTTGAAAAACAATTGTAAAATTATGCTAACTAGTAGAAAACTTACAAAATATGCGTGACCTACTTTCGATAACTCCTCCCGAGGCTCAAAGCCAATTGAAGTGAAACTTCACATGGTATGACGGAACGACTGGCTAACCAAAAAACTAGAACGGATTTTCAAAAATATGTTCAGTTTATGAATAATGCGTAAACTTAACAACAGTTTGAATTTTAGCAATAGTTTTCATACCAGGTGGTGCTTAAAGCCACAAAAAAGATTTCTTTCCATTTTCAGCTTGATCCAACACTGGGGGGTGCTACAAAGAGGTAAAGTTTATACTGCCGAAATGGCTGAATGGATTTACGTGAAACTTTGTGGGTATCTTCAGGATACAACCCTGAAACTGTTATCAATATGGTAATGATTAGTCAAAGTGGGCATGGCTTATTTGCAAAAATGTACAGTATGTGTTGCCTTTAGCATTTTGAAAAATTCACAAAAAATCACTTGTTGAATTTAGAGTGCTAAGACTTACAAGCTATGTTCCTTGCACAATCTGTAAAAGTGCAAATCAAAATTCGCGGCTCTATATTCAAACATGTCGTTATTATCTCCAAAGTTCGTAAGTAAAGCTAGCAGTAGCAACTTGGACTCTGTTTGGCCGAACGACTTGAAATTTGGTACTCTGTTCAGACCTAGCCTAACTACAAACCCCAAGAAATATTGCTTAAATTTGAGCGCCCCCTTGTGGTTAATCAAGAAAAACATAAATGCTAACCAACATAGCTGGTTTCTATTTTATTTTGAACAAAGTTTTAGTCTATGCTGGATTGAAAAAATTGGCCAAACAAAGCACATTATACTGTCACAGATCCATCTGTTCCTGCCATGCCTCTTGCCTCTAGTCATGCCACAGCCACATAACTTCCCACTCCCAGTCTCAAGCCACGCCTCTGTTTCCATGCCTACGCCATTAGTCTCATCTGCTTCACCTGTTCTAGCCTGCATATATACTCACAGTTCCCAGACACTCACCGCCAGATTATTGAAAGCCTCACAGCCTGTAGATGTCCAGCATTCCTTCCATGTCCTTGCCTGATCTCGACCCTTGCCTGTCTCACGACCCACGTCTCTCGCCTGCTCCTTATTGGATACTGCTTCGGACTCTGATCTCTGGTTGCCGACCTCGCTTCGCCTATCTGGACCTCGCCTTTTGGATTCTCCCTTTTTGGATTTGGCTTCTGACTTCTGACCCACCGGTAACGACTATCTGCCTGGACCTGGACTTCCCCTCTCGCCTCAGCCCCTTTCAGACAAGCCCGTCTGCACCAAGCTACCACGCTAAGGAGGACTTACCAGTTCCGGTCCCGAACCCAGACAGTCACGTGAGTGCGCTGAACCAAGACTTTGATCCTGCTCATAGTCCACTCATAATAAAATCCTTAAAACTTCGTCTGTGTGTTGCGAGTCTGAATTCTGCCAAGCCTTGCCTTGTCATATACTGGTTATCTGTGAATATTTTGAGATTTTTTTCAGGCATTATTGATTTTTAACAAATTTCTGAATATATTTCAGTATGACGAGCACAGCTACGACGAAGGTTAACAATTTCTTGTACAAAAGCTGTTGAGTTTGGAGATTTCCTAAAGTGCAAGCATTATTCCACAAAAACACTGATGTGGGAATATTTGGGAAATTTTACAATAAAATTTCAATTTTTTATGATTTTTTCCGTATTGGCTGGACATCATGAGAATGATGTTTTCAATTTTTCATAAAGAATGTGTTCAATCCAGGAACATAGAAATAAAAGAATATTAATTCACATGTAGGCATGGTCATTAGAGAATATTTTGGCAATTTTTGGAAGAGTTACGGATTATTAATGATTTTTTGGCTCATTGTTGTATAACATTACAGTTAACATTTTTTTACTGAAACAGCATTGGAACTAGGGACAAAGATAAATGCATATTATTACAGATGTAGACTTGATCATCTGAGAATATTTTGGTAATTTTTGGGGCCTGCCAGCAGTGCACAGAGAGCAGTACAATGCCTTGCATGCAGACACTTATTATTCTTCACTTGATAGAATGTCTCTTTATTATATGGTCTTCTTCCGTTACCCTTAATGCGGCCCGAACCGGGCAAAGAACCCCCACAAATCTTATATCAGAACGACCGGCTCGGTCTCGGCATGAGGGCTACTATTTTTATTGGTGTGTTATGTTACTATGGCGACGTAATCGCCAAAAAACACGCCAAAATTTTGGAATTTCCGTGAAATTTTGGCAGTTACACTCTAACCTCACTAACGAGCTAGAGTGTGGAGCCGTCTGAGAACAACACATTTCTTAGCGAAAAAACTGTTCCTACACCCACATCTTTTATGATGCATTAACAAATTATATATCAAAACGTAGGCATTTTTGTCTTCTTTCAGGCAATGTGTTTACTTTTCCTGTAGGAATTACAGTTTTCTGTCAAATGGCCCCTGAAGGCAGAGTGGTCCCTCAAGATCTCCTATCTCTTCCCATTGAGATCTCTCACAAATGTGTTTGCCCGGCGTTGGCTTGAAGGATGTTTTTAACTCGTCATATCTCGGACACAAAGTACTGTAGAAATGTGAAATTTTAAAGTAATGAAAACCAATCTCTCCTTTCGCTCACGGTCCAAGAATTATTTCAATATGCCCTATAGTTTTTGTACAGCGAATGTACAACCATTCGCTGTACAAAAACTATAGGGCATATTGCCCGTTTCTGAACTCTCTTTCTCATTGAAATACATTGCAGATCGATCCAAAAATCAGTCTCTTACTGTTTTTTGAACGCTCACTACGACAGCATACTTCCACCTAGAAACCCCATTTAAAGTTTCATGCCACCATAAGACATTCAATTATTACTGACCAAAGCAGCTTTTTGACATCTTGTATAGTTTTCGGACAGCGGCTGGTTGTTCGGCATGTACTCGCACAAAATTTCTGTGCCTTTTCTTATTAGTGGCTTCGCAGGTGCTGCGTTGCCATGGTAATAGAACACACAGCCTGACCTCTGATGACATCACACAGACTCAGTGTGGGTTTCTCTGTGTGTACATTCAGCTCTTGTTCAACAGTGTGTATTAGGCTTTGCTAATACACAGGCCTGCTTATTGCTAAGTCATCCTGCTAATGAAACTCATTCATTGCTAATATTCATTCGGCCATTTTGTGCTCCTTAAACACAGACATGAAGGTCAGTT
>NC_051448.1:22182016-22188904 GCF_001649575.2 Kryptolebias marmoratus | reverse complement strand
TGTAACCATCAAACCTTCTTTCAGCTTTAACTCAGTCATTTTTAGACATATGGAGCTGAAATTTAGCAAGGCAGTAGCTGAGACAGAGGCCTATTGCATACTGAGTGCAAAGTTAAAATATCAAGATGGCCGCCAAAGCTAGCGGGATAAGAAATTCATACTGAAACTTGTGTGTGCTCTAACGTGGCAATCGTTTAACGTAGAAAGGTCAAACATCACAGCAAGAACCCTCATGGGTCAGGGAGCCATGCTAAGGAGTTCAAGGTCACAAGGTCAAAGGTCAAGGTCACAACAGCCCGTGAGCTCCATTTCTGCAACCGTTTATAGCAGAAAGGTCAAACGTCACAGATGGACTCCTCATGTGTCAAGGATCAGCCCTTTATGATGCTTGTCTGCAACCACCAAAGTCGGCCATTTTGTAATGATCAAACTTTCTTTCAGCTTTAACTCTGTCATTTTTAGACATATGGAGCTGAAATTTAGCGTGGCAGTAGCTGAGACAGAGGCCTATTACATACTGAGTGCAAAGTTCAAATATCAAGATGGCCACCAAAGCTAGTGGGGTAAAAATTTCAGAGCAAAATTGTGCGTGCTCTATCTCTGCAATCATGTAACGTAGGAAGGTGAAACATCACAGGAATAACCCTCATGGGTCAGGGATTCATGCCAAGGAGTTCAAGGTAACAAGGTCAAAGGTCAAGGTCACAACAGTCTGTGTGCGCCAACTCTGCAACAGTTTACAGTAGAAAGATCAAACTTCAGAGGTGGACTCCTTTCATGTAAAGGATCAGCCCTTTATGATTCCTGTCTGCAACTGATCAGCTCTTGGAGCCATCTTGGTTCAGCACAAACGCACAACATGGTAGGCCCATTCAAAGTTTCTGCAGGAACTTTCTAGTTTTATTTACTTTTGATTTTTTTATGAATTTATTTACTTGACCAAGTGTACCATAAAATCGCATTGAACAATTTTCTATTGAAAATGCATTTTGTCGAGGGACATGGAGATAAATGCATATTATTACAGATATAGACTTGATCATCTGAGAATATTTTTGTATTTTTCGAATGAATATTGAATTTTTTATGAATTTATTTCTTTGGCTCTGTGTGGTATTAAATGGCAGTTAGCTTTTCCTTCCCAAGCTTTCTTTACAAATTATACAGTTGCGTCTTACGGAGCGCCTTTGAGTACGCACCGTCCTGGCGAGTTTTGACTCTGCCCGCTTGCTGAGAGAGACTGCGAAGCCACACCGGCGGGACGTCGGGATCGGAGCACCCGCACAGGGGCGAAGCGTGGAGGCTTGGAACCTGTTGATAACTGCTTGCGGTTCTAGTCTCTTTATTGTTTTTGCTCACTTCAAGACAAATTCATGGTGAACTTACTTAGCAATAAAGGCCCATTGTGAATCTGAAATTGTTTATTTGTTAGACAATAACTTGAAGTAGCCAGTAAACTTCCAAGTCAAAAGATTGTTACGTTTTTCAGAGAAATGACAAATGTCATTCTATTATCATTTTTTAAAAAAAAGAAGAAAAAAGGTAAATCAGTAATATTTCAATACATTTTTCCCTAACTGCATCGAAGTGATGAGACTGGAACCACAGCGCTTAGTTTCCTCCCTACTTCTTGAAAACCTAACCTTACACTTGACATAGGCACAACGACCAATGATTCTTTTCAGTGGGAGGTATGTTGCATACGGAAAAGGTTCAAAACCCACTTCCCAAACAGAACATGAATCACTATGACTGTAATAATATATATCACCATGTTGTTTAAACCATTTAACCTCGGCCAGAGTATGCTCAGCTTTAACTGTCTTACCATCTTTTTTCAAAAAGACTATGACCTTAAGGATTCTGGAAATGAACGCTGGTCGAGTTTCAGCTTTCAGATCAAGAACAGGTTCTCCAGTTTTCTCGTCATTTCTAAGCCACCTTGCAAAAACACATGACTTCGCATCAGCTCTGTAGTCTCCAGTTCATAGTAATTCCCCTCCTAGTGTGCATCTGTCAAATCTAAATCTAATTGTTTTGTAAGTTTAAAAAGGGACACATTCACACCTCCTAACTATTCAAACTCAACATCAGCTCCCATCATGCCTATGACTGCACCCCTGCCCCCACCTTTGGTCACCCAAGCATTACCTGTAGTCTAGAGGAGGTGAGTCAGCTTTCCCAGAAACAGAACCAGGAAAACACCATGCTGTTAGGGTTTTTCAATATTACCAGCCTTTGTGTTTATGTGCATAACATGCCTACGTGTCACACCGGATGTCAGAGATATTAATTGAGTTCATTTGTATTATGTTTACATTTTATCATGCTTACAGGCGTCAGCAAATCATCTAAGTAGGCCAGTAAATTATCTAAGTAGACCAGCCAATCACCCAAGTAACATCACTGTACCTCTGATAATCTTTGTATCAGGATTGATAGACAGAATGTTTCATTACATGCTGTAAGTTCTGTTTGTGTGATTAATCTGTGTGGCAGAACCGGTCCTGAACGATTCAGCCCCCACCCATTCCTTGTTTCTAATAAAAAGATGCTGATGCTACAGGACTTGAGAACTCACTGGAGTTTGACCCAAAAGGTCGTTGCTCGAGTGACTTCTCCTTTTGCAGAAGTATCCTAAAAACAATTTACTCTCTCTCTGTGTGGTTCTTTGTTTAGGTTGGGTAACTTAGAAAATCCCCAACACATGCACAGTCTAGACAGTCTCCTTCAACAGTACCATGGTTAAGGTGTATTCTGTCAAACTCCTCAGTCATCTAGGTCATCGCAATATTTATGTGCTTAAGTAGAGGGCAATTCACTACTTGTTCTTAGAAGAATTTTTCAGCTTTCTTCTGAATTAGCTATATCCACTAAGGCTAAGGAGCTGTTTTAATCTGTTTTAATACTGTTGGTTATTTGTGTGTAACATATATGAATAGGCCATTTCATTATTCATTCGAGAACTAAATGTTGCATACCTTGTTGCTTGCCTGTTTTTCATCACTGTCAAGAACAGCTGTAATTTCTTTATTTCCTCTTCCATTTACTTGTCTCGTTTCACAATGTTCTCTGGGGGCCCCCCTGTAAGATGAATATTGAAAAACCTTAAGTTGTTTTTTTTTAAGTATAGATAATTGCAACTATAGGAAACTGAAGGAATTAAAATAGTTATTACATTAATACTACAACATGTACAACAAGTATGGAATAAGATAAAGTCTTTGACTAATGCTTACATTTCATTTGGAAGAATAAAAGTGTTTATTTCTGCCCTAATTAGTTATTTCGCAATTTAGTTATTTGTATAATTTTTTTCAGCTTTGTCTTTAAAATAAAAGACTTTGCACACATTTTGTATGTCTGATGACATGATTTAAAATTTTAAAGCAGATGTTCTGATTAAACATTCAGTACTTGAGTAGTCTTTTTAACAAATATTTTTTTACTCTTATTTTTGTAAATTTTCTTGAATGTATGTATCCATCCAAGAAGTATGCTTCTTTCATACTTACTACTAATATTTGAGACTAATTTTAGGGTACTCTCTGTATAGTACTAGACTGGTACTTTACAGTACATAGTACATGTGCATCAAGGTTATGTACCTTAAAATTATCCCTTAGCAAAAAGTCATATTTCCTGATGAATGTAAAGCTGTGTGATTTTAGATAGTAGATAAATATATGCAGTAGTCAATGTTCATACATACCTTTTTGGTATCCACCTGTCCGTAGCTTTCTTTTCGTCTATATTTACATAAATGTTCATAGTATGCACTTTTACACACAATCTCTCTACAGTGGTCACAGTAGATGTACCTAATTTTTCTTTTGTCTTCTTTTTTGCTGGCGTAGTCATGATGTCCTGCTACAGATGTGAACAGTTTTGTGTTTCATCAGCTTGATTGTTCACCTCTCGCGCAACAGTACTGTTCGATTTCATTGGCTGCTTCATCTAGGCAATCACATCAAAGCTACAGGTAGCCATGCAGGTTAAATTATGGTCCAAGGTGACGGCTGTGAGTTTTCCACTTTACAGTTGAGTTCACGCCGAGTAGCACGTAATGCCTGGGACAAAACGACTCCTCGTCATGTTGTCAGACTCAGAGGACACCGATGAGATAAATGTTAGGCGTAATGTCACAGCACGCCGAAGAACTCACGAAACTCCCATATGTGGGTCTTCACAGCGAGACAAAGTAAAACGCTGCCTCGTTGAATCCAGAGAGAGAACTTCAAGTGCAGTGACTGATGTCACATTGGAAGTAAGTTGATATTGTTTTTACCCCCGCAATGTGTTTCAGTTGTTGAAGAGAACGAGTTATTTGGGTTTAGCTACGCAGAGAAACTGAGTGATAGTAAGTCTAATTTTTTCTGTGAAACTGCAGTTACTTTACTTGCAGTTGAAACAGTGTTCTCAATTCTTTGTGGACATTTTAAGTAAGGTATTCTTACGCTAAACGGGGGGTGGAAACATATTTCACGTATAAGTTCTGACGTAGTGAACGCTCCTAATCACTTGTGGGCCTGTGCCTTACCAGAGGCACGAAACTTTGAAAAGAAGTTATTTAAAAAAAAAAAAAATCACACAAAACCACAGCTATGATGGATGACTGCGTCAAATATGCGACTCTAAGTTCAGAGTAGGCTACAACGTTACTCCAGAACAAGTTTAAGGCTATCGCTAGTGGGTTTATCCCTTCACGCGCAGCACTGAAAACTTTAGTCCACGCCCACCTTCTGTGTGGGCCCCACCCCCGGTCCGTATAAATTATGGTGAGACTGGGCATTTGGCTCCCTTTGTTTTTCTTCAGCTACAGCAACTGAAACTAAAGAGCAAAGAACTGAAAGAGATGTCCAGCATCATGCGCCTGTGCCCGTCCTGTCAGACCGGCTACAGCATAGGCTACGACCGGCATGACATCTGCGAGGGATGCCTGGGTCCCCGCCACGCCAACCTCGCCCTCACTCCCCAATCCTCCTGCCGTCTCTGTGAGCTCCTCTCTTCCGAGGAGAAGCAGAGACGAGCAGCCTTTTCCAAGACTAGTGCCGAGGCTGAGGAGATTTTCCCCGTGGTGGAGTACTCACTGGACAACGCCATCGCCTTTTTCGACACTGAGCCGCGCAGGGAATCGGATGATTCCTCCGGCGAAGGGGATGCTAACAGCAGCCCCGCTGCTTCTTCCCAGCTGGGGAGCGTGTTAGCGGAACCAGCTGAGCGGATGCTCAGCCGCCCCGGGGCCTTCTGACGTCAGAAACAACTCCGCTCCCAGCTGTCGGCGCTCTCCTCCTGGAACTGCCTGGCATAATCCAGGAGGCCGCTAGCGCGAAGGGACTCCCCGTCCCTCCCCCTCCCTGATCAGATGTTTTGGCGGGAAGGTTTGGCTCTGCCTCAGCTCGTCGCCCTGACCCCATCTGGCCCCGCTTCCCAGGTGTGACATAATACTGGGACAAGGCTGCAGCTGGGCCCGCCAGGCTGAAGGTGCCAGTCTCTTCCTTCGTCTGTCTCAGAGTGGAGGGGTTTACCGAGCTGAATTTTCCCTCTGTTCCCCCTCTGGAGCAAAGCCTTGCAGAGGTATTCGGGCGAAGACTTCCCGGAGGGACCAGCGACCTGTCCCCCTCGGGCAAACACGATCACCTGATCATCAGACTCACCAACCAGGCGCATCGGTGCTCCTTCCAGTCTGCCGCGGTGAGCAACAACATAGCCCTGCTGGCTTTCGACATTTCAAAGAGACTGGGGGAAGAAGACCTGCCAGAAGACAGGAAGAACTCCCTCTGCAAAGCCTCCGACGCCATTCTGAACCTGTGTGCTGCCTCAACGGTTTGTTTGTCCCACATTTCCGCCTGGACGACGATGATCCAGAGGGCCACCTAGCTCCGCCTCTCGCCATCAATGCCCGAGGATCTGCAGAAAGACCTGCTGGAAGGCCTCATCACCCCAGATGCGTTGTTCGGGGCCAACCTCCAGACCGTCCTTGAGAGGTCCCAGAGGACCGAGGAAGTCTCAGAGACCTTGCGCCACTCGGTGACGCCACAGTCCGGCTCCTGCTCCTCCAGCTGCTGGAGGGACCACCGTGGACAGCGACAGCAGCAGAGACACTCCACAGCTGCGGCAGCAGCTTCCCGCCCTGCTCCTCTGCCGGCCTCCTCCAGGGAACAAGCCTTCCCAATGCGCCAACCAGCGACCCAGCGCTTCCCCAAAGGCCAGCAACGGGCACCGTCGTGGACCAGCCAGTCGCAGGGCGTGAGGAGGAGGCATCCCAGAAAATGACTCCTTGGGGGGAATGTGTGTAATTCTGATGTGTGATTTGAAATAAAACAAAAACATCTTTCAAAGGGCAGATTCTGAACAAATTCCAGCTGTCTGTCAGATCAACTGATCTCACAGCAGCCTCTCCTCACACATTCCCCACCCAGAACGAGCCGGTAACCTCTAAACAGCTGTTTAGGAGGCACCGCATCTTGGCAAGTTCCACGAAGCACTCTGTCACATCAGCTAAAACTGATTCTTCTCAGCAGGCCGAGTCTGGAAAAATACCTCGTTTTTTGCCGGAGCCTGTCTTACTTTCCACTGCTTCTCCCCACCCACAGCACAGCGGGAGTAAACGTTCTTTGCCACGGCAGCAACAGCCTTATCTGAAACGGCGTCTCATTCACAAAAGTGTGACGCCCCCTCTCAGTACGCGCCGGCTCACCTCAATACTGACGTGAGCCTGCAGCCTGAGAACAGTTCAGAGGCGGACAGGCAGCCCTTTCTGAGTGTCTCTAAAATCACAGGGTAGTGATTTTGAACATAAGTAGCCGGTGAGTGCAAAAGAGATGATGCATCAGTCAAGCCAAGAGGGCTTTGGACTAAGTGAAAAGAGATAATAAAGCACTTTAA
>NC_051448.1:22174839-22181916 GCF_001649575.2 Kryptolebias marmoratus | reverse complement strand
GAGACACCTACTCTGTTAATAATATCTAAATTTTTTACAACAATGTGTACCACCAATGCACATTGGTTAACGAATATGTATTTGTAAAGCTTGTGACGTGACAGAACNCAGCTTCAGATTGATATGGAAGTTTAGAAGAACAGGACTGCCATGATTTTCATGGTGGCCCAAAAGAGTTTTACTCAACGCATCAAGACAATGAAGGCCAAACTATAGGAAATAGAACGTTGGTTACGTACTGTAACCCCAGCCAATCGTGCATCTGTTTCTGGAAACAGATGCCTTCAGGGATCACAAAAAAAAACCATGACAGGCAGTTGCGACAGGCCGATTACAACCAATTACAACCACACATTCACGGAATGGTCAAATTATCGTATATTTGGCCTCTTTTGGGATTCTTGATCGTACAGAGGGCAAAATTATCGTACAAATTCGATAATTATCGTACACCTGGCAAGACTGCAAAGCACCAGCATTCTTTCTGTGCTCATGACTGCTTGGAAAAGACACCTTTTTAAATCAACTTATCCGTCTTAACTTCAGTCATACACAATGCTCTGTAATCTCTTCCTGCTTGTGTCCGTAGATGTCCAGAAAAAAACTTTTAAAATAAAAAGATTATTATTGTAGTTTTGATGATGACAAAAAAATAATTGTAAGGCATTTAAAAAACTAAGCTTTGTGTAACCTTTTATTTGTGTGTGTTTTTCAGAGGAGTGGGATGCCTCTCAGACAGCAAGCAGCCCTACAGCGAGCCCCATCCGTCCAACTGATGGTTTCAACAAAGAACACACATTGTTCTTGATCAAACATATGCGTGCCCATGTGACGGATAATGGCGACCTACTGAAAAACCTGGCTGAATTAAATGCCAGACTGCGAAAGGTCAGAGCAAACAAAAAAATGCTGTGGATTGAGGCTGCCGCAAAACTAACTGCTCACTTTAACGAGACTTTCACTCCCAATAAAGTCACCGGGAAATGGGTAACACTTGTTGATGCATACAAACGAGTCAAAGACAACCAAAAACAACAGGGAAAACGACCATGAAATTCCAGTTTTATAAAGAAATGGATGAACTAATAGGAGAGCAGCACAATGTTTCCTACCCAGTTGTGGGTTCTGCTAAAGGGGTCAGTGTGCGGCGGCCAGAGGCACTGGGCAAAAGCTCTGACATCCCACTAGAAATGCCGGCATCCAGCTCTGACAACCAACAGCCGAAAAGTCAGGTGCTAACTGCAGCATCAAATGCCCGGAAGTGGACACGGTCTGGTGAGGTCTTGGAGTTCCTCCGCCAGTCAGAGGTAAACGGCCAACGGTGCCATGACGACACCATGAAGCAACTTTAGTCGGCCCAGGATGACTTCAAAACTCTTATGACCCAGATGCTCAAGAAAATGTAGGTCTAGACCCAAATGCTACATGAAATGTAGCTCTAATGTGAATGTTTACATTTTTTGCACATCCTTTTTTTTCTTGTTTTCATCCTTGTTTTTGGGAAATCGCACAGTTTTTTCACATCCAAAACTGTTCTTTTGGGGGGTTTTTTTTAGTTTTAGTTTGAAGGAATTTGGGTTTCTTCCCTGTTTAAACACAGGCTGTGTGTTTGAGTTTTTCACGATGTATTTTTTTTTAAATTATGGGTGACGTTACACGTCATATTTTTTGTTAACGCATACCTGCCAACAATTGGGAATGTCAATTTAGGAAGACAACGTGATTTTTGAGGGTATCACCTCCCAATAAATGTCATTCTGGAAAATTTAGGCACTAATTTTTACTCAATACTTTTAATTTTAATACTGAAGTACATTTTATGTCAGAAATTTACTTTTGATACTTAAGTACAAAATATACTAGATACTTTAAGACTTTTACTCTTTGTTTATATTTTTTCCCTGCAGCTGTATCAGAAGGAACGTAAACTGTGGCTTGGTGAGCCTGAAGTGGCGTACAAAAGTGTTGTCATTCATTTCGAGCATCACCTCCCACTGAGTTCCAGTCTTCAGGATGACATGGATTTCTGCCAGCATTGTAGGGTCCAAGACAATTCTACAATGGAAAGAAAGTGTTTATTTAAGACAGAAATAAATAAAACTATTGTTAGGGTTTTTCAATATTACCAGCCTTTGTGTTTATGTGTAAAACATGCCTACGTGTCACACCGGATGTTAATTGAGTTCATTTGTATCATGTTTATATTTTATCGTGCTGACAGGCGTCAGCAAATCATCAAAGTAGGCCAGCCAATCACCCAAGTAACGTCACTGTACCTCTGATAATCTTTGTATCAGGATTGATAGACAGAATGTTTCACTACATGCTGTAAGTTCTTTTTTTTGTGATTAATCTGTGTGGCAGAACCTGTCCTGAACGATTCAGCCCCCACCCATTCCTTGTTTCTAATAAAAAGATGCTGATGCTACAGGACTTGAGAACTCACTGGAGTTTGACCCAAAAGGTCGTTGCTCGAGTGACTTCTCCTTTTGCAGAAGTATCCTAAAACAATTTACTCTCTCTGTGTGGTTCTTTGTTTAGGTTGGGTAACTTAGAAAATCCCCAACAACTATAAGCTACAATTCTTGATAATTTCTTCATTATTTTGATTTTTTGCTATGTGTTCATTGGTGACAAATACACATTAAATATAGATTAAATTACAAATAAATAGTGCAAGACTTCAATTCTGTAAACATTATTACGTGGTGGAGTGCTAGACCACAAACCACAGCTTCAAGATGGGAGCTCGACCTCCATAAAATAACGCAAATAGTGTAAAATGAATCATCAAAGTATCACAAACCCTACGTGTTTTGAGGTGCTTACTTTAACTTAGTGATGGTGTATTTTTAGTTTGCTAACTGTAAAGACGTTGCAAAAGGCTTTGTGGCTGCATCACATTATATTCAAAGTTTGTTCGCCAAATATGAATATTAAAAAAGGACCTTCGGTGGTTCTCATCCACAGCCTCATACAACATGTTCCATGAAAGGAGTGCATATCTGGTCAGTAATTTCTTATATTCGGAAACCGCAACAAAAACAAAGCGTGCGTCCATCTTGTTTTCCCTGTGAGATAACCGGAACGTGGTTTTATATGGTTGCTTGGGAAATTGTGTCACCACTACTCCCTAGTTACGGGTTTACCAAGTAAATGGAACGCAGCATGATTCTACTAATGAACCAACGTCTGAAGATGACTCATTTTTTGATGGAGATGACCACTAAGTGTCTGAAGTTTTTATATTATTCCCTAAAGATAAATATTCATGTTTTGCTTTGTGGTGGACTTTGTTCTAGTTCTTTTGTCTGGGGGTGGGGTGGAGTGGGGGAATAATTGCTTGCTTGGGTCAGAAGTTGTGCATCAGAGAGCTTTTGAGAGGATTGATAAAGTGTTTATATTTGCTGGAACTTTATTTTAGATATCAGTATTTATTGTGGGTGTGTGAGGAAGTCATTGAAAATAGACTAAGTTGTTGTGAATGAAGCCCTAACATTTTCCTTCTTTTACAAATTAGGGCAACCTCTGATCATGAGTGGGAGCCAGCCAAACAGGGTGGTTGAAGAGGCTTCTTCGTCAGATGAAGAAGATCTCACACCTTGGAGTGCATGTGCCAGTAGGAGCTCCAGGAGCAGAGGCAGAGCCACAGCCAGATGCCAAGGCAGGAGCAGCAGCAGGAGCACCACAAGAAGGGGGATACTTCAACTCCAGCTGCAGACAGATGCCGTGGTATTGAGGAGCCAGATGCAATTCCACCCCAGCCCACTTTCCGCCCATCGAGAACACCTGGAGCTCAGTTTATTACTACTGCTACATAGTAGTCATATAGGCGACAGGCGGATTGGTGCAGCGTCTGCAGTGAAGCAGGCGCTGTACCGGTCTGTCATGGTGAAGAGCGAGCAGAGTCAAAAGGCAAAGCTCTCGATTTACCAGTCGATCTACGTTCCTACCCTTATCTATGGTCACGAGCTTTGGGTAGTGACCAAAAGAACAAGATCGCGAATACAAGCGGCTGAAATGAGTTTTCTCTGCAGGGTGTCTGGGCTCTCCCTTAGAGATAGGGTGAGAAGCTCGGTCATCCGGGAGGGACTCAGAGTAGAGCTGCTGCTCCTCCACGTCAAGAGGAGCCAGTTGAGGTGGCTCGGGCATCTGGTGAGGATGTCTCCTGGACGCCTCCCTGGTGAGGTGTTCTGGGCATGTCCCACCGGGAGGAGGCCCAGACGAAGACCCAGGACAGGCTGGAGAGACTATGTTTCTCGGCTGGCCTGGGAACGCCTTGGGATTCCCCAGAGGAGCTGGCCCAAGTGGCTGGGGAGAGGGAAGTCTGGGTCTCCCTGCTTAGGCTGCTACCCTCGCGACCCGACCCCGGATAAGCGGAAGAAGATGGATGGACATATAGTACTCTTGAGCTCTTTCAGCTATTCTTCACTGCAGACAATTCAGAGACTGTTAGTTAACACCAATGAGTACGGACAAGCAAGGTGCTCAACACCATCAAGGCCTTGGACATATTACAATGCAGGGCATTTTTGGCTTTCTGTCTGTTGTCATTTACATGGGTTTGATCAAGTGCTCATCTCTAACAGACTACTGGTGAGGTGGGAAGCTGTACAGTCTGTCTGTGGTTTCCAAAGTCGGTCATGTCAGGAAGAAAGTGGCTCAGGATCCTCAATGCTCTCCACCTGAATATTGCAGCAGAGGATTCAGCAAATGAAGCAAAAAGAGGGACACCAGAATTTGATCACCTTGGAAAAATAAAACCTCTTTACATGGAGATGAGAGAAGCCTACCACCGAAACTACCATCCTGGCCAGGAGATCGCCATTGATGAGAGAATGGTTGCATCAAAAGCAAGAGTTACATTCAAGCAGTACATGAAGAGCAAGCCTGTTCCCTGGGATTTAAGCAGTTTGTCCTCGCAGACTCCAGCAATGGATACACCTGGGACTTTTACATGTATGAGGGAAAAACTGATGGCAGCCGTGAAAAGGTCTCAGTTATGAAGCAGTAACAAAGCTTATAAACACGTCATTGCTAGGCAGAGACTACAAACTATTTTGATAATTTTTACACTAGTCCCACCCTATTCCAAGATCTCATGCAGCAGAGGATCTGGGCATGTGGGACCATTAGAACAAGCAGAGTAGGTTATCCAAAAACAAAAGGCAATGCCCTTGCTCCACGTGGCAGCATCCGTTGGCTTCGCACTGGCTCACTCCTCTTCATCCAGTGGAGAGACAATCCTATGTGAGGGGGGGGATTGAGCATAATATTTGTAAATATTTTTGATTTGCTGTGTAGTGTGATGAAATATGCTGGATGTAATACAGTTCATGATAATAGCAGTAGTTGATCAGAAGCCCAAGCTCTGTGAAAAACCTTCCCTGAAAGATGGGGTAAGCTTTCAATTTTGTGATTATTAATGTTTTTAGTAATAACCAACCAACACTTGTCCCTTAGAGTTTATCTCCAAAAAAAAAAAAAAAAAGTTGTAACACAAACAACAAGAGTGGCTGCATCTGGTAAAGGGACTCTAAACCTTATCTCCAGTCTTAAATTTCTGCTGGAAATCGATGAGAGGGCCTCTGTATCTTTGCTGGCATGTAAGTTAAACAGAAAAAGAATATCCTGCATTATATCCTTCAGGACTGATGCTCAAAATGTCAACCCGTGGCCAGAAATGGGTTGAAAGACTGACTGAAATATTTAGCTCAAAGTTGGGTTGGTACGCTTTGGCAGGTATCTGTTTTCCATCCCTGCACAGAGTTAAATATTCCACATCGAAATGACAGAAATTGAAAGGGCTGAGGTCCCTCCTACTTGTGAAAGGCTCGTGATGAACGAGACCCAAGACTACGCATTTTGGGATTGTTCCCAGAAAGAGATTTTCCTTGTTACAAATCCTCAAATTTTTAGGAATGGAATACATTTTCACATTCAAACGTGACCAGGAGTAAAGAGTGTTTCCTTTCATCAATGCGGCCGTGTGACACAGACAGACGGCTGGAGAGACTTAAACTTTAACAAAAAAAGGTGCCTAAAATTTTCAGTTGGTAGGTGGAATCTCACGACCCCATGAGGCATCATTCGCTCTGGATAGTCTAATTCTGATATCAACTGAATTTAAAAGCCATCATACCATGAGAGAGATTAATATGAATCACATGCCAGCTCAGACGTCGCCTGGCCAAACAAGGTCTGTGTCGGGTGCTGGGGAACCAGAGCACCTTGATGAAAAATGGGCTACTGGAACAAGGAGGAAATGGATGTGAGGTGAAAACATGGATCTGTTGGAATGTTACTACTCAAGTAACCCTAGTCAGAGAGGTTACATGCAAAGAATGCAGGAAGAATGGTTACTTCGACATCCCCAGTCAACACTGACTGCCAAACAACTAGTAGCTCAGTGTTCCAATATCCACAAACGGCAACTACTATCACAACTTGAGATTGACGAGGTGCAACACAAATGCTATGGCAAGGGGGAGGAGCCAGGATGCCAGGTTAAAGGGGAATTAACTCCAACTTCCCACCCAGAGGTTGGGTATGCAGCCCCAATGAACGAACCATCTAAGCTAAACAAAACAGCCACTGAGAGATAGAATCATAGCTCGGATGGGCAGTAGACAACCCCGACGCCAATTACAACGGCTGAGTGAAGTACCATCGGAGAGTCTCATGGAAGATGTGAATGCAGCATTGAGAACAATTCCTACCACCACCATAACGGAAACCAATGAGCTGATGTACAACTCAGCATCAGTGATGCTGGAGATGCTTGGCTATAAGAGCAACCATGAGACTCGATACCCACCATGGAAAAGACGGTTAGAGGCTAGAATCAAGGTAATAAGGAGGGAAGTGAGCCAACTGTCAGAGATTCAAAGAGGTGCAACGAAAAGACCAGTACCCAAGAAGTAAAACCAGATGCCCATGCCTGAAGCACTTGAAACTGCCAAACAAAGACTCCAAGCCTTAGCCAGCAGCCTAAAGAGATACACGAGAGAATGAAGCCAGGAGAATTAACTGGCTCTTCTCCACCCAACCAGCTAAAGTGTACTCTCAATGGCAGGG
>NC_051448.1:22169789-22172059 GCF_001649575.2 Kryptolebias marmoratus | reverse complement strand
TCAGCCAGTTCGGAGTAGTTTGCAATTTCGCTCCTGTTTACAGTCTGAGTGCTGGTCGATCCGTGGACCCATCCACGAATTTGACGATAATCCAGGTAACTGCCTGGTCCAAAGAGCAGAAATCCTGTTATCAAAAACCCAAATATGTAAGGAACCTCCACGTCGGTAGGTACACAGTCTTCCACTCCTGCCAGGAATCCATTGTATATCCAGCGAGACATATCCCGAGACTGGACTCTCCTTCACCCAGTCGAGAAAATCGTATCAATTGCGTTGAGAAACCAGCTGATCAGATCCATATTCCTTAAATTTTTGGAAAATATGTAAAAAGAGGCTTCGAAAAAGAAAGCAGGGAAGAGGGGGGACAGAGAGACAGAAAAAAAAGCAGCACTTGACTATTCATAACACATTCAGCAATGGGAAGGATGTACGCTTACCATACACACCTTTGGGAGAAGAGAAGCTAAATTCATTCCAAGCTAAATATAGTGATCTACAGCTTCTCATAATTGATGGAATTTCAATGGCAAACCACAATTTATTGGCATATATCCATGGTACTTTAGGCAAAACAAATTGGTAGCTTATTTAAAATTGTAGAATTGACTGAAATTGATAATCTACAATAGGTGTGCAGAATTGTTAAATAGCGCGAGGATTCATTCCAAAGATACTCGAATGTTGGCAAGTGATATTAAACTTTTTAAAACAATGTGAAACCGCCCAGCCTTGTATATTTTTGCAACAAATCGACAAGTAAATGAGCACAGCATTCTACAGCAAGTAAGTGCTGCCCTGATTATGTGGTTATTAAAGCACAAGATTTTATTGATGATAAAAGAATAGGTAAACTTAAGCTACTAGATGGGCATCATGCTAATGCGTCAAACATGTTTACTTGAAGTGTTAATTTTAGGTAAAAGTGTGTGTGATGTCATGTAAAAATGTTGTTGTGGCCGATGGTTTGGTAAATGGTGTTTGCAGCACTGTTGTTGGAATCTTAGTCCCAAAAGAACAAGTTTCCTCTAAAAGTTTGATGATAAACATGTTGGGACACATAGGAGGAAACCGTTTCAGACTGGTTCATCTGAATTTTTTGGCTCCATTCCAATAGAACCAGATGGAGAGAGGGCCACAAATAAGGGTGTAAAGCATATTTTTGTCTAGCTTTTTCCTAACCTGTTTAAATGACATTTCTCCTTTGGACTGCAGGTGAGTGAGCATAAAACCAACAAGGCATTTAGAATGGCACAGATTTTTCTCAATTTCAAGGAGTGCCTGGACGGAAACAAGGGCCTGGCTGAAGTCCGTGTGGACTTAAGTGATCGTCTCAAACTCTAGCAGGAAACCGCAAATACCTTCAGGTGACATGAGGGAGCTGGCAGGAAGGCCCAAGTAAGTAAGAACTGCTGTAGCCACATGTGAGTTAGCCTTTGAGCTCCATCCTAAAGCTAAAGTTTTTGCATGCCTTATTAATAAAAGACAATGTTCTTTTCCCTCATCCTCAGACCAAAAACTTTCCCAGTTCTGAGGTGCGTGGCAAGCTTCATGTGCCACCACACCACAATAGCTAATAGGTACTATGCCATGCACCCACAGTAAACTAGTCCAAACAAATTTGGACATTTTTTGAGCTGGCAACCACACATTTGTGAAAACCTTAGCGTGTGAAAGAAAGCATCTTGAGTCCTTATCAGAAACTAGCAGTGAGCTTTGGAGGTACCCTGTATGGAGGCTGGGTCTTTAACTCTGGAAGAGGAGATGGGGACTGTGAGGAGGAGACAGGGGGATAAGGGACTTTTTTTAAATATCAATATTCAGACAGAAATCCTGCATTTCAAAAATGGCAAGACTCAGTGGTTGCTTTTGTGTTGGCTCACTAAACACAGAGGCAGGCTGATGACCAGAAGGAGGAGGAACCCACTACTCTTTAGAGCATTGAACAGAGGGTGGGTTCAAGTTTTATTTTATTTGTACACAATATGTACCTCTGATTAACAAAAACCTTTGTACATTTCCAGCAAATCAGACACAAAAACGGTATAAAGATATCTGTTTGTCAGTTTTTCATTAAAAGTACACAGATGAATTTTAAACTAAAAATGTTTTTACAAATTCTTTTTGGAAAACATATTTTTAATATTCATAGTTTTCCTTTAATGTTTAATGGCAATTTGCATCCACTGATGTTGCATTAACATCCATTTACTGCATTTTTACTGCATTTTCAAAAATACAAATGAGATTTGTGTGTGTGTGTGTGTGTGTGT
>NC_051448.1:22168643-22169689 GCF_001649575.2 Kryptolebias marmoratus | reverse complement strand
GATGATTTGGCTGAGGGGGTTCAGTCCTATGCAGAACAGCAGTGGGGACAGCACATCTCCTTGGTATATGCCACATTTGATGGACACTTGTGCAAGTGGTTTNGCAGTTGGTTTCAAGGGTGGTTTTCCACAGCCCCATCGAGTTTGCAATGAAGGCTCTTAGAGTCCTGTTGATGTTAAGAGCCTTCATTGCAAACTCGATGGGGCTTTATATATATATATATATATATATATATATATATATATATATCAATGGCATTTTAGTAGATTTTTTTTGGATATTGCTATTGAAATAACATAGCTTATTCAGAAATGTTTCCTTATTTATATAGGTTACTGGATGTTACAGTGTAATGCAAGCAAAATGTAATATAATGGATCATTATTAAATTAAATGATAATTTCACAAGTAGTAAAAAGTCATAGGAACTTTTGATTGATTTTGTGTATTTTTTATGGGGTTTTTTGCATGAAAATGTTTGAGGATATATTAATTTTTCCTATAATATGGTACCACTTTTTCTGTTTACAGTACTTCATAAACGAGGAGAAAATAAGTCATGAGGAGGCTTATAACAAGTCTTGTGAGGGCTACCACCATGTCTTCCATGTCATAAAGAAAAGGGACAGGCAGAAGAGAGCTCTGGAGCAGAAAGCTTTGTTGCAAATGTTTGTTCCAATTGTTCTTTTGTATTTTGTTTGTTTTCACATTGTTCCATTGTAGTATTTTCCAAGTAATTTATAGTTGTTTTTAGTAGTTGTAGTTTTTACAAGTTTGTTTTTGTTGTTAAATATTTAACCCCTTACATCTTGCCCTCAGAAAGCTCAAGAAGCCTGGAAAAGACGTACCCAAATTAAATTAGATGCTATTCTTCAGCCTTTTGTGGTTCAAACTAAAGATTAGGCTCCATGTGAAGTTAATAATTTGAAGTTTTTGCCTGAGCAGTCAAAATGATTGTAACTTTAACCAATTAGTAGTTATTGAAGTGAAAACACAGAGGTTTCAAGCATTTTTTTCTCTCCTAGATTTTTCTCTTTTTTCATCA
>NC_051448.1:22165021-22167967 GCF_001649575.2 Kryptolebias marmoratus | reverse complement strand
GAAAAACAAGATGGCGGTGCTACGTCATGTCCCTGACCAAAATGTCCGCCGCCGCCCCCTCCCCCCCCCACGCCGTTCACGGAGAAAATAAAAAGGAGCTTCTTCATCCATCCGAGCCTTCACGTTTACATTCACACAACCACCTCTCCTTTTTCTGTCGACTGCTCTGTTTTCAGGGGTCTCCACAGCGAGTCCCTCGCTCCTGTGATGTCAGAACCCGCTTGGGGGCTGACTGACCGGAGCTATAGGCTTGCAAATGAGGGGAGAAGACTTTCATGACTTTACGCATGGGAAATTAGAGGGGCTCTAGGGGGGGCAGAGAGCAACCCAGTTGGTCAGACGAAACGTCAATTAAAAGTGGGGCCAAAACACAGCTATTTTGAAATTTAAGTTTATAAAAACAATAATTGTAGCAAAAACAATACAGATTTGAATAGAAAAGGTAGTAAAACGGCCCGTGGGCGGGCCGCCACGTAGTATGGGGTTAATTGTCAAAAAATAAATGTTTTCATTCACTTTGAGTGTTGCATTTGTTTCATTTTAATTTAAAGCGTTGCATTTTCATGTGTGTTTTTAGATTTAATGATCAGAAGTGAAATAAGTTATTACTATTAAGTATGTGTTTTAGTAAAACTGAATAATTGCATATAACACGAGTGAAATTTGGGATACACAAAGTGAATCAGAATTTGTGTTATGAAATTCATGAATGAAATAACCTAACATGAATTAATAGTACAAATAACTATTCTAGACACATGTTATATGTAAGAAGAAACAATTCAGAGCATATAACCACTTTGTCTGGGAAATAAATTGGACAGGCTGTGTTATGTAGGGCAGGCCAGGACTAGGTTGTTTTTTAACTATAAAAAGAACCAATAATTTTATAATAAAGTCTAAAATGTATGCTGAGCAAGGACATGAATTCTTGTAGTGTATGCATAGATGTATGGGGTAGTGTTGTCATCATTGATAATATGTATCTTGTATAGTTTTAATTAATTAATTTTAGCAAGAATTGTTTTTTGTTGACTGTAAAATCACTATTAAACTGTTTGGTTTATTTTTTAATGGTTTTTGTCTTGTAGTTGTAGTATGCTGGTGTAGATTCTCAGTCATCCAGGCCATGGTAAATTCAAAAAAGTTAAAAAACAAAAACAACTGGACTTCTATTCTGTAGCTGAAGACGTTTCGCTTCTCATCCGAGGAGCTTTCTCAATTCAGAAATAGAGAGTGTGGAGTTGAGCTCAACTCCACACTCCAGTTGTTTTTGTTTTTTAACTTTTTTGAATGTAGTTGTAGTAGTAATATGCTATTATAAGAAGAACAAATTATCTTAGTTTTGTTGTTTGTACATTTTCATCAAAAAATGTTCTTATAGTAGAAAGTGTTGTAAATTAAATGCTTTCAGCTTTTGTGAGCTAAGTCAACTTCCTGTTAAAAACTTATTTTGACAGTATCCTGTTTTGTATCCGTTATGGGTGTGTACTTTGAGCATCTTTACAGTGGCTATGGGTTTGTTATTGTTCAAAGCCATTGTTTGGCTGACATCTTCGCACCTAAATTAACAAATCACCTTTCAGTTCACCTCTTGAGTCACCTTCTAATTCGCCAAAATTCAAAAATTGGGCGGGGACAGCGTGTTGGCCCCACCCTCCCCCGGTGTTCAACCGTCCGACTGGAACCCGGCTAAATCAGTCTTTCTTAGACTCCCTTTGAGTGAACCTCGTGTGAGCTCAGAGTTTCCAAACCTCGGAAAAGAGCGGAAAGCGGATTGCTTCAGCACTTTTCCTCACTGTGTGGATTTTGTCGACTGCTGGAAGTGATTTCCTATCGAGGTAAGCGCTTTTAAAAGTTCCTTTTTGTGCTATTTTTTCCGGTTAGCAGCTTGTTTCAAACTTACCATGTGCTATCATTAGCTGTCGGTGGCCTGTCCCATACGGGACAAAATGCCTGACTTCCGGCATGTTTTGAAAGTATCACTAGCTTTCCCCAACGAGTGGAAGTTAAACACGGACATTATTCGGTCAGCTATATCTAGAAGGTAGTGTTTTGTTAAGCGGTGGGGTCGAAGTCACATGACCGATTTGAATCGCTCGAGCTGAAAAGGTCCGCGGTCTCTGAGACTCTGTTTTAATTTGCGTCGAAAGTGCAGACTTTAAGCTTTACACCAGTTTTTAAATTGTGTCGATAGGCTAAGGAAAACCGGAGTTATGATAAATAATTCACGACACACTTTTTCCCTGAAAATCGTCCTCATACTGAGGCAGCCGCGAAGCTGGACAGTTGCCAAGAAAACTCTGCCATCTCCCCCCCTCTTCCCCTACCCTCAATAAAGGGTAATTTCAGGTATTTTTTGGTATTTGAATCTTACTAGAAGTGCTACTGCTTAAATTCTACACCACCTAGACAGTTCAAACCTAGACTAAAAGATTCTCAACTAATACCAGAATAATTGAAAGCAAGTGTGTGATTTGTGAAACCTCAATAAAGGGCGATTTCAGCACTTACATTGAGAATGCTGAAGGTTGTGACAAATTAGGTGGAATTGCTCTCAAGTAGAAATAGTATCCATCCAAGCAGTTACTTGACTGGAACTGAAGTATTGAGTAGAACGTGATTTATTGTTATGATATGAGATAGATAAATAGTAAAACGTTATGTGCAAGTTTATTTGAAAGTGTAAAATGAAAGAAAATGCTAATAAATAACAGAATATAAAGAAATACACTCAATTAAGACAGAAGAAACAATTTAGCAATATTTTTTGGTCAATACATTAAAGTAATACAGAATGTCCTCTCCCTGGGCTGCCACCTTATCGTGGTGGAGGGGTTTGAGTGTCCCAATGATCCTAGGAGCTATGCTGTCAGGGGCTTCATGCCCCTAGTAGGGTCACCCAAGGCAGACAGGTCCTAGGTGAGGGGCCAGACGAAGTGCAGC
>NC_051448.1:22136675-22163400 GCF_001649575.2 Kryptolebias marmoratus | reverse complement strand
AATACTTCGAAGACCTCCTCAATCCTACCGGCACGTCTTCCATTCAGGAAGCAGAGCCTGGGGACTTTGGGTCGGACTCTCCAATCTCCGGTGCTGAGGTCACCGAGGTGGTTAAAAAGCTCCTCGGTGGCAGGGCTACGGGGGTGGATGAGATTCGTCCGGAGTTCCTTAAGTTCTAACCATGGCCAAGAAGTGAGGTCACTGGCCTCTTCCACAAGTTGGTCGTTCCTGAGCGACACCCTGATAAGAAGGTATGTGATATCAAGAACGATTTCATGTAGAAGATGTGGCTTTTTTTGTCATTGTACAATATTGTCTTCTTTTGTTTTGCAGCTTGTTCTTCTTATTGGAGACTCACATCTGCGATAGTTTGCTGATGACAAAGTTACGGTGTCAGATGGCAACATCAATTTTGGTGTGATGTGCACTCCGGGTGCCTGCGCAGCTAAACTGCAGCAAGAAGTGTTACACGCTGTAACAACTTGCCAGCTTGACGCTGTTTGTGTTCTAGCTCCTTTAAACAACCTCACAGCCAGCATAAATCGTGACGAAGCGGGATGGGAATTTGAGCAGTACCTTTTGACAGTCTGTAGTCGCTGGCCTAAGGTGAGCCTTGCTGTGTTTTTAGTATGTTTGATTTGAATATGAATTTCTAAAGAGGTTTTTATTTTCCCTTGGTTTTTTGTACTGGGATGGTCCCGCGTTTGATGGAATCCAGGGTGAAACGAGATGTTTCAGCAAGAATATCATCGTAGGTCGGCAAAGCTAGGTAATAAAAAAATTCTCTTCACCTTCCTTTGGTATATGTTGTGACAAGTGTATTTATGTTAAAACTGGTGGAGAGAATGTTTGCATGATTTCTTTAATATTTTGACATTGTATTTTCAGGGATACCATTTTATCCTATTGCTGACGACATCAACCTGGGCCGTCATGAGCTGTGGTGCCATGATGGTGAAAGTCCAAATTCATTTTAAGCACAGTAACATCAAATTTTGTATTGTTTACATGATGCTAATTTCACCTCTGTGATTACTCTTTGTGTTTAGGTCCACCTTAGCGATGATCACGGAATGCCGATCCTCAATCAACTGATGTGGATTGCGGCCTATCAGTTCGTGGAGAAGTCAGAACCAAAGCCACTTGTTCCCCCTTAGGCTGCTCCTGCGACTGTGCCGAGGATTGTCCCCTGTGTGGTTGTGAAGGGTGTGGAACGTCCTCCACCTCCACCGTCTTCAGAGTGGACAACAGTGACATCCGGCAGGAAGGTAAGAGTCATTTACATCTGCTTGTAGTGGAAGAAAGGTGTTAGATTGTTTAACTGTGAATAATCATTCTAAATATCTTATACACTCCTGATCAAAATCTTAAGACCAGTCAAAAAATTGCAAGAATTTGCATTTTGCACTATTGAATCTTAAGAAGGTTCTAAGTAGAGCTTCACAATGTTAAAGGAAAAAAGCAGTGCAAGAGACAAGAACTTTTAAGCAGGGAATTTTCTGCAAACTGCATTTATACTCAAACATGATTTTTTCAGCTGATCAAAAGTTTAAGACCATAGTCTTTAAAAGCCAAAAGCTGTGCAAAAATCTGGATTCCATGTCATTTTCTGTCAAGTCTTTACACGGTCAAGACTTCCTGATGGCAAAAGCAAAAAAGCTCACTGACTTTGAATGTGGTAGGGTTGTTGAGCTGCATAAGCAAGGCCTCTCGCAACGTGCCATCGCTGCTGAGGTTGGATGCAGTAAGACAGTCATTTTGCATTTTTTAAATGATCCTGAGGGTTATGGAACAAAAAAGTCAAGTGGTAGACCCAAAAAAATTCCCTGACAAAGGAGTTCTTCCAAGAGAATAACATCACTCTTTTGGACCATCCTGCATGTTCCCCAGATCTAAACCCAATTGAGAACATTTGGAGATGGATGACAAGGGAAGTTTACAAAAATGGACATCAGTTCCAGACAGTGGATGCCCTTCGTGAAGCCATCTTCAACACTTTGGAGCAATGTTCCCACTAGCCTCCTGGAAACACTGGCATCAAGCATGCCTAAACGATTGTTTGAAGTCATCAACAAGAATGGTGGAGCTACTCGTTACCGAGTCCTTTTTTGACACTTTGATTTCTGTTTTGGGGGTTTTTAGGGTTTTTTTGAGCTATGGTCTTAAACTTTTGATCAGCTGAAAAAATCATGTTTGAGTGTAAATGCAGTTTTCAATTAATTCCCCGCTCAAAAGTTTCTCTTACGCTGATTTCTTCTTTTAACATTGTGAAGCTCTACTTAGAACCTTCTTAAGATCCAATAGTGAAAAATGCAAATCCTTGCAATTTTTTGACTGGTCTTAAGATTTTGATCAGGAGTGTATGTGTTCCACATTTTCAGAGGAACTACATCCTGTCATTCTTCCAAGAAAAGAGTCGTTCCTGATAAGGTCAGTGAGGCTTGCAGCCATTTGTAAGAAATATCTTCCATTGTAATTGGCATTTTAATAATTTGAATTTTTGTCTATCAGATGGATGGCACTCCAGTGGCCTTGAAGGAGTGTTACATCAAGTTGAATCCTGTCAGTTTCTCAGCTGACATGTTGGTCGTCATGGAAAAAGTCTCTCCATCGGCTCTAGGCGATGTTCATACAGGCAACGAGGTAAGTTGCAGCAAAGTGCACCTACTCTGGTCTAACTATTGTGTTTTATACATATCATAGACCTAAAATGTTGTTTGTATTGTTGTTGTTATAGACAAAGCCTGTGGAACATCCAAAGAAACCAGCTGTGTCAAGGACCAGGCGTGTGAGACAGCAGGTTTGTAAAACCGTAAAGCGAGTTAAACTTTCAGAACATCAATTAGAACGTTTTTGTAATGTGTTTTTTTTATTGCTCTTTATCTTTTAAGTTTCAGCCACACCACACGTAACTTCTGCCGCTGTCGGTGTAGAACTGGTGTCTGCTAAGAAGAATATGAGTGATACATGTTAAAGTTTATATTATGTTAAATGTGTAACAAATGTGAAATTTTAGTGTTTTATGGAAAACACTTGACATAATTTATTGTTTATGTAAGATAAAGTTAATAAATGTGATGATATTTCTCTGTTTCATTTGTTTTGTAGGTCGAGGCAACACCCAAAGTCAGTGATGTGCCGCGTTCTCCCCCTCCTTGGGAAACGTCCAGCTGTCCAGGGTGGGTCCGTCTGTTGGAGGTTCCTGCTGGCCTGGGGGTTTGTATAGTGACATTTCTGGCAGTGAATTGGATTAATCAATATAGCAGACCGCTGTTAAAAGCTTGCAATGCTAATATTGATATCCAGTATTGTGTAGATGCATATGCATGTTGAGTCTATATTATTTCTTACATGTCAAAAAGTGAAAGAGAAATTGGCCTTCTGCTAGGAAATGCCCAGAGAGAAGCATCCAAAGAAGGCAATGTTAGTGCTAAAGAAGCATTGAAGAAGCTTGGTAGTGTTTATCTACATAATCGGGATGTCTGTGCTCAGGAAGCTGTGTATAGACTGACCAATATGCATTCAAAGGAGTGTTCTAGAAAGATTGTTTTTGTTCCAACTGGTGACAACATTGTTAAAATGAGTTTACCCATTTCTGTTTTGAGACTGAAAGCATCTTCAAATGAACTTAATTCAGAAGATATGTGGATGACTGGTCTAGTTGAGCGCTACAATAATTGTTAAAAAGGATATTGTGTTTAATGATATGTGCCTGGCAAAGTTTGCATCTGATTATCGTGTGTTGTCAAAGAATGAGAAAAGTAAAGTTGAATAACGGTTTTGGTTTTGTTGCTAAAAGAAGTCGAAAACAATCAGCAGTTGTTCGTTATGCTCGTTTCTCTGAAACCAAAGAGCCTGAAAAACTTTATCAAAGCATAATGCAACTATTTCTGCCATATCAAGTGGATGGTGAACTGAAGCCTTCAACCCGTGAGACATTTGAGGAGTGTTATAGAACTGGTGTAGTTAAATTCATGAATAGGACATCACATTCGGTGAAGTCCATTTTAGATTTTAATAGAGGTAAATTCGAATTGGAAGCTGACAAGTTGGAGGCTGCAGATCATGTGGTTGGTGATGTACTGCTTGAAGATGCATGGTGTGAGTTGTGTCCTTAGCTGGAGGTGGAACGGTTAGTGTGCAGAAGGAATTAAAGAAATCAAAGCAACACTCAACGGCAAACAAGAACATATACCCGATTTAAGTTTGGGTTCTAAAGCAAATGTATTGGAAAAAGAACAACATGAGTAGAACTGAAGGCTTAGCATTAATTAGATCTTTGAATGAAAAACAGCTGTCTGTTTTCTACCAAATCAGGCAGTGGTGCCTAGACAGGGTAAATGGAAAAAATCCTGAACCATTACATGTTTTTATTACAGGCGGTGCAGGCACAGGTAAAAGTCACTTAATCAGGGCAATTGAATATGAATCCAAAAGAATATTGTCACAAATGTGTCGGCATCCTGACAACACCTGTGTTTTACTGACTGCTCCACACCACATTTTCTATTGGAAAAGCTGTACACTTACCGTAAACTCCTGTGGGAGAAGAAACACTAAATTCATTATGTATAAAATATAATGATCTCCAGCTTCTTATCATAGATGAAATATCAATGGTAGATCATAATCTGTTATCATACATCCACGGTAGATCGCATCAGATCAAACAAACGGGTAATTTCTTCCCATTCGGAAACATTGCAGTAGTAGCAGTAGGAGATTTTTTCCAATTACCTCCTGTCAAAGGTAAAACACTGCATGCAGATGGAGTTGGTAGTCACTTATGGTCGGATTTATTTAAAGTTGTAGAAGTAACAGAAATAGTTCTGCAAAAAAGATTTTGTTTTCCCAACTGTTAAATCAGTTGAGGACTTGTTCAAAGGAGATCGCTATGCTACCTGATGATATACAGGTTTTAAAAAGTTGTGAAACAGGTGAGATGAGCTCAGCCTTGCATATATTTACAACCAATCCTCCAAAATCCTGCATCCAAATCGTAATCCAAATCACTGCCAACATCTAATCACTTCTTCCTTGTGTCACCCCTGACCCTGAAAGTTTCATCCAAATCTGTATAGTAGTCTTTTAGAAAAGTTGCTACCAGAAACGCACACACGCCAATGGACCTGATCACATGACCTCCTGGCAGAGGTAATAAATGAGCAACTTATTTGAAATGTTGCTGGTTTTACATAAAGTGGTGAATTTTTTTTTTTTTTTTTTAGTTTTTGACAAGAAAAAAAGATCCGAAATGAGGCTTTCGGATTTTAGGTGATTTGAACAGTGAAAACTAACTGACTAAATGAACTGTGATGAATTTAAGATGAGCTTTGACATCTAAACTTTATTGTTCATTTTTAGTCATATGTTGAAGCTAATGTTCTGTGTTTTTTACAATGAAAGTTGAAATACATTTAATTTGTTATTTTGACTTTTTTTTGTATTATTTAGATTTACTTTACTAATAATGTAATTTAGGTACACTAAGCCATTTGGTAAAACTAAATATGTCATACAATAAAACACTGAATTCTTGGGAAAATATATAAAATATTGTTTTATTGACCTAAAGATTGAAAATAAATAAGGAAAGGAACCATGCTATGGAAGGGGGGATTCTAAAATTCTAAAACATCACTGACACATACACACTTGGTCATGCAATATGACTTGATTGACCATTTGTCACATTTAACTGACCATTTATCACATTTATGCCAAGGCGTAAACAGGTGCGAATGTGCACATCCATAGAAATATCCTATTGAATGCAGCTTGCTCTCAAATGAGAGCCAATTCCTTTGGCCTAAGGTGGATAAATACCTCACTGGACATAGCCTACTACTTCAGTACCCTCAAGAGTTCTGCAGTGTGTGAACCTCCTCTCCAAGGAACAAAAATGCATAGAAGATTCACCACTCTGCAGGCGATGGACATGATCCTGAGCCAAGTAGACCCTTGTGACTCGGATGGAGAAGACATAGACCTTTAGCTGAATTCGAGCTGTCTAAGCTGTCTTCAGGTTAGATTTTATTTCATATTATTATTTCCCCATTTCCTATTTCATTTTAAACAAGAAGGTGGAAAATACAAAAAAAGGCAGAGTGGAGTGACTGAAATATGTACTCCTTACTGCCTTTTTTGTCTTTTCTTCTTTTTAATTTGTGCACCTTAGCAGATATTCACTGCCATCTGAAGTGCAAGACATTTTTCTGCTTTAGTTGTATATTTTGTTTAGGAAGATATTTTAGACAATATTCAGATACAGAGGAGGAGATGTTGAAATTATTATCAGTATCTATGCATGCATTTGTGATGTCATTTGACTTTCCCATTGCTCACAATTTGAATTTGTTCACTGTAGATGAAGAGAGTGCCCCTCACCCAAAAAAGAGAGCTCGGTTGGGGACTGACCTGACAGAGACAGCCAAAGATGGCACAGTGTGGCGTGAAGAACAGGTGGGGATGTGTCTCCATTTCACCCCAGTAGAAGAGTACGCCACAGATGGAGAGCAAACGGCTAAAGCCAGGAGAAGCATCTCGAGTCTCCTTCAGAGTTTCTGTGTTTCATCACTCTTAACATACTTCGTATCATTCCAGAATGGACTATTCAACATGCACGTCACACGGAGCAGGTGGATTGGTTCATGGTCCTTCCTGAACTAATGGCATTTATTGCAGTTGTCATCTTGCGGGGGCTTACCAAGGTTCCATCACTACGTGACTGCTGGTCAGCAACCCTGGGAAACCCACAGATCATTGGAACTATGTTGCGAAACCGCTTCCAAGACATCATGCGACACCTACGCTTTGATGACAGGTTCACCCGCAGTGAGCGAACAAAGACTGATAAGTTTGCTGCAATTTCCAGTGTGTGGGGATTGTTTGTCACCAACTGCATCGCATCCTACAACCCCGGTCGACATATCACAGTTGATGAACAGCTTTCCCCAGCTTTACCCATCAAAGACTCGCTGCTGTTTCCTGCAGTACTTGGCAAATAAACCTGACAAGTTTGGGATCAAGTTTTGGGTGTCTTGCGACTTGAAATCCAAGTACATTTGCAATATCCTCCCATATTTTGGCAAGGACCCCAGACGTCCCAGTGGGGAGAGACTGTCCGAAAATGTAGTGATGAGGCTGATGGAACCATTCCTGGACAAGGGCAGAAATGTTACCACGGAAAATTTCTTTACATCGCTGTCACTTGCACAACAACTGCTTAGCTGGAAAACCCCCATCCTCGGCACAGTCAACAAGATTCGCTGGGAAATTCCTCAATCCACTAGACACTGACCGCAATGAATTCACCACTCGGGTGTTTTCAGCCACTGGTGCCACGCTTACGGTGTATGCCCCCAAACGGAAGAAAACAGTCTACATTCTCAGCAGCATGTACAGCAAGGTCCAGACTGAGATACCACCAAAAGGAAGCCAACCACTGTCACCCTTTACAACAGCACAAAGTGCAGCGTGGATGTGATGGACCAGATTGTGCGGGAGTACACTGTCCGCCACGGAACACGGCACTGGCCAGTTGCCGTGTTCTATAACATGATTAATATGGCAACACTGAATGCACATGTGCTGTATCCAGCATGCACCGGAAGGCAGGAGAGACGGGTGGACTTCCTAGTGGAGCTTGCAAGAGAGTTGGCCAACTCTTATGTGGGTGCAAAGAAGGCAGAAAAAGAAATTGCTTCGGCAACAACCTTCCATACCAAGCCCTGGAAAAAGAGCGATGTGTCAGGTCAAACATCAGTGCAAGAACAATCATGCCACTGTGCGATGTGTTGACTGCTACAGATACACATGTGGCAAATGCAGAAGGGAGATTCCATGGCAGTGCCAGGATTGTGAGTGATTGCTGAAATGTACTCACTCACTGCCACTCTATAACACACAAACACCACCTGAATCCTGATAATGCATAAATAGTATTGTTTTTTTGTAAATATGTGTATTTTGTACTATTTTTATCAATTAATCTTAGCAACAAATGAAAAAACCTGTGTGTTGATCTCTTTTTAAGTGGCCCAGCATGCCCCCACCCGAGGTGCTCCAGAAATTGCCTTGTTTACATAACAAAAGCAACCGTTCACACCTGATTTAGGATCTTTCCAGCCATTTGGCTGCCCGGTGGGTTTAATGGGTAGAAATGCCAAATGGCTGCTCTCTGGGACTTATAGTGTTAAGTAAATGAAATAAATGTCCAACATTTGGTTACTGTTTTTAAAGCCAGAGTATTTAGAGGTTTACAATCCCATAGTGATAAATTGTATTGATTAAGAGTTATTGATTTCAGCAGATTTTACTGTGTTTTATAATCATTGTATCAAAAGGAAAGTCAAGGTAAAGGCAGCAGTAGCTATATAAATTTGTTATTTAAACAGGTGTGTGTTAGAATGGCAGCACTAAGAAAAAGGACATTCTAAGGCTGAATGGGGTCTTTAAGAAAGCCGGCTCTATGGTGGGACTGTGGTAAGAAGAGGACGCTTTCCAAGATCAGGGCAATCATGTCCAGTGACAACCATCACTTGAAGTTGGTCTTCTCCCATCAGCAAATTTCAGTGAGCCGCAGATTCCCTTTGCTGAGGTGCTCTGCTGAGATAATGAAATATTGTTTGTCCCAAATGATACAATCATTGTAATTGACAAATGCATTTAACAGTGTTAGAGAAGAGTTTAAAAATTTTTATGGGGGAAATTATTGATCCAATTTTCCATGTAATCCAAAGAAGAAGTTTGTAGGTAAATAAAAATTATCAATAGTAATTGTAGAAGCCTAAATTCAGTTTGGTTTATTTCGACCTTTAGGGTAGATTATGTTTATATTTCTGATGATAATTTGTTTAGGATAAGCATTATTACTAGTTGTATCCCTATGGCATACTAGTTTATTATGTTGGACCATACCGAGACTTTTGTGGATTTGCATACGTAATTGCAGTTAAGGACTAGGGTGTGGTTAGAGAGGGACGGCAGTGGCGCAGTAGGAGTGGAGCCACAGTTTTTTGACCTCACTCTTTTTCTCTCTCTCTCCTTTTGGATTTTCTTTCCACTTTTTTGTTTCTATTTTATTATTTTTGTGGAAAAGTAACAGTTGTACCATTTTTTATTTTTGAAGTAAACCGTCAAACGTTATCAAGAGGATCGTGTCTGTTTTTTTTTTTTTGTCAAGTGGATCAAAGGGGGAAAGACGGTAAGCATCAAGCTAATGGCTTCATTATTGAGGAACCAACAGTAATTTTGAGAAAATGAGATCATACATGCTCAATTTGGTGGCATCTGTAATATGCTAATTTGTTAGCACTACACAATTTAATCAGAAACTGTTCAGAGAAGGAGTTAACATGGACTTAACACCACATCACATTTGCATGAGTCAGAGCAAGGCTACCAATAGACAGAAATTCCTGTATCCTTTGGAACACATCATGTATGGTTATGAACAGTTGGACGACAGTTTCAATGGGCTGTGAAATTTGACCTTTCTACTGTACACAGTTCCTGATTTAAAGCAAATATACTCTTGTGACCTTGAACTCAAAAAGGCTCTTTCTTGAACCATAAGATGTCCACCTGTGAAGCTTGACTTTTCTGCGGTGCACAGTTTTAGAGTTAGAGGTATGTGACCTTGACCTTTGACCTTGTGACGTTGAACTCCAAAGGGCTAATGTTTCACCCATAAGGAATGTATTTGTGAAGTCTGACCCCCATAAGTTACATAGTTTTAGAGTGAAAGCCTTCTTTTGCATGTGACCTTGACCTTGAAATTCATAGTACAGGTCCTTGACCCATGAGGGTTCTGGTTGTGAAGTTTGCCCTTCCTACGACAAACGGTTTCAGACTTAAATCACGCACAAATATGGTATTAATTTTAGCTCCTGTTAGCTATTGCGGCCATCTTGATGTCACAAATTGACCATGTGATCAGTGCTGGTCTGATATGACCCACAGAAAGTTTCAATAAGCTGTGACCTTGTATTAAGAACTTATTCCACATTGATGTTTCATGGCGAATGGTCAGATTTTGAGGCTTGGCCATGCCCACATGCTTTGATGTATGAAAAAGGGTTTGATAACTTTTGACCTTCAATGTCTCAAGACAGAGCTCAGTGATTCTGAAGCCTGTGTGTCAAAAGCTGTAGGAGTTCGATCAAATGTGGAGGCTGTCATCGCCCATAATCGGGGAAAAATAAGAACTTTGATCCAAGATGGCTGACTTCCTGTGAGGTTTGGAACATGGCTCCAAGAGACTTTTTCATAGGTCTTGATATGTTACACATGTGTACAGAGTTTCATGATTGTCAGTAAAAGCAAGGCTTGGGGCTGTTTTTTTTAAAGATTTCTAGAGGGCGCTGTGGAGGAATTAGGCCATGCCCACCGAATATTGCATTACAAGGATGACTCATGCCAAATTGGTGCATGTCGGGCGTTGCGCGTGAAAGTTATTGCGTTTTGTTTGCTTCGCCAAATACGCCAAGTTCGCCGCTTGGCCACGCCCCCTGAACATGCTCAAAAAGTCACGATTTTGATAACTTTTAATCCCCCATCTCCCAACTGCGTACTAACCAAGTTTGAAGCCGATCGCTCAAAATCCCAAGGAGGAGTTTGTTAAAGTTCGACGTCAACAAAAGTCAAAAACGGCCAAAATTTGCCCTTTGATCCAAGATGGCCACCTCCCTGTACATTTTAGGGCATACCTCCAAGAGACTTTTTTTCGTCATTTGGGGTGTTCTACCTACGTGCCAAGGTTCCAGGCCTCTACGACTTATGGTTTGTCCTATCTCACGTTAGGGGGCGCTGTGGAGCAGTTTGGCCACGCCCACTTTAGATTCCATTAAAATCTTGCGATTTCGGGCGGGAAGGAATAATAATAATAAGAATTCAAGTGGATACAATAGGCCTTCGCAACGCTGTCGCTGCTTGGGCCTAAAAAGGTACCAAATCCTTTGACAGAACAGGTAGACCAAATGCTAAATGCAATTGAATCCCATTCTAGAAATCTAGTCCAAACCCTCACCTATGCTTGGTCAACAGCTGACACTGATGCTGGCTTTACTGATTCTAGGATGCCTCACTACTGCAAGGATTGCATGCCCCCATTTTCAGTGCAGTAGGTCCCTACAAGGCCAAATGGATCAATGCACCACCCAACTAACCAGAGAAGTCAGATGCAAACCCATCCAGAATGTCTCAGAACTTGTCAATCTAGATAAGGTTGGCCTACATCACTGAAGTGCTGGAACTCGCTAACCATCCATAGATCTAAACCTAAAATTGTTTTTTATTCAAATTTGCATACATTTCCAATCATTTTTTAATGTTATTATTAATACAGACACCCTTTCCCACATTTGCGTTTTTTTGTGACGTTTATTACCCGAATCTGCGGAAGAAGGGTATTTCGTCTTGTGCAGAATAAAGCCACACTCCAACTGATGTTTAACCCAGCCTTTAATCTTCTTTGGCCAACAAACAATGTGAAAACTATCAAATACACAATATAAAAACATGTTAGCCGAACAACATTCAAACTCACATTAATGTTTTATACAAATAAATGCATAAACATACAGTGTGTGCCTTCTGACCAAACGTTTAGGAGATGTTATTGTCCGCATCTCTTTGTTTTAAGCAAAACTCCGACATAACTTATCTTCTGAGTGTCTTCGGCATCTACCCGCAGCTTATGTCTCTTATTGGTCATCGCTTAATCATCTCTTGGTGCAATACACACTTTCACCAACAGATGTCGGTAATACAACACACCTTAAAGTAATTTCTCTGTATTTACAAGGGAAATTAAATCACAAATGAACAAACAAGCACCTTTTCTTTCTGCGAAAGCTACAGCCAGTAAGACCAAACCTTTTATTATACTTTAAAATTTCTCTCCTAAACATTCTTTTTTAATACGTGCCTTTTTTTCATAGAAAAAATGATTTCAGCACAGGTACACGTGATTCCTTCTGAAGACTAAGGTAAGCGGACTTTCTTTCCAGTTATATTCTACTCTAAAGAAATTTGTGCCTAAAAACAACTACTTTCGTTTATTTTTCTCAGGATCGGATCAGGAATGGACAACGTTCGATTTCACTGACTCAAAGCTAGGTAATAAATAAATTTTTTACTAATTTAGACATTTATTTTTACTAATTTATTTTGACTTTACATGTAACGGGTCCCAAGAATGCAGACCGCCGTTACAAATATGTTACCTGTATAAAGCAGGTCATTGCAGTAGAATACAATTCATTTTAATGATTCGGGCGGAGTTAGAATCAATATGGCGTCGTATGGGAAAGCAAAGCAGCTGGTAAGGATTTGTTCATGTTTTCTGACCTGTATAAAGCAGGTGAAAGCAGAGCAATGAGGACAGGATGCATCATGTTTCCCTCTAATTTGCTTCTGAGGAAACACAGGAATCCCTTTACTGGTCCCTAGAACAACAAAGGTTCCGCCCCAACTTAATGTCTAAACGTGCCAATAAATATAGAAATGTTTACATTAACCAAAATATATATATATATATATATATATAAATATCAGCCTTTGTCTGTTAAACTTAACACCAGTACATTACAATTCCATATGTAGATCCCACGGCCGTTGCCATCCGTGGGCTGATTCCCCTTGTTACAACCTTCTGACAGAGTTATAGCAGATTTCATCAACTTGTTCAAACTAACTTTCAGAAGGCCCAGAAACAACATGAAGTTCTGAGAAAGTACAGATTATTGCCTTAGAGATATATTTGTGAGAGCGGAATTCTCAAAACTAGGGGCCCCTTGGGGGAGCACCGGGTGAGATTTATCTCTAAAACAAAAAAAAGAAAAAAAGAAAAAACCCATCAACTCTCACAGCGGGCCGGGGGCTCCCCATTTCTGGTTTCTTCTCCCTCCGGACATCAAACATTGTATACTGGATTTGTTGCACAACAACTTGCGGCATGCTGTACGTGGGGGAGATGGTGAATTATTTGGAGACGAGGCTCAAACAACATCTGTGGTCCATTGGCAGAGGAGACTCCCACACAAGGCTGGGTCTGGAGGCCAGTGGAACCTAGTCCTTGGGCCTTAGGAGGAGAAGGGAACAGGAGTGGATTCAGAGATTGAACACCTCGTTCCCTCAGGGCCTCAATGAAAGAAACCCAACCATAACCTACTAACTAATCAGTTTCCCTTGCAGAACTTGTGATGGAGGCTCCTTCATTCCAAAAACATTCATTCAGCATGCCCTCAATATTGGGGAAAAAAACAGATCGGCTCGTACTTTGTAGACGGGTTTGCTGAAATTGACAAAGAAAAATATGTGTTTGAGTTTCTTGGCTGCTTTTTTCCACGGCTGCCCCTCATGCTTCTCTCCAATTACCGAATGTCCCTTAAGACAGACGCAATTTGAAGAACTGTACTGCGCCACAATTGAAAAATTACAGTCGTAAAAAAAACATCTACAAACTCATGATGAAAGTAGTCTGGGAACACGAGTGGTGTGAAATGAAAAAAACAAACAAACAAACAATTGAGACAATTCCTTCCAAAAATTTGACACTCCCGAACCTCTTCTCCCCCGCCAAGCCCAGTTCGGAGGGCAGACCTGCACAGTCCGATTAAGGTATACTGCAGAGCCCGAAGAAAAAGTGCTTTATCGAGATTTCAGCTTGTATTTTTAAGTCAACACTACTCACTGTTTGTGTCCTTTAGGTCAGGGGTCTCCAATCCTGGTCCTCAAGGGCCACTATCCTGCATGTGTTACTTGTTTCCCTGCTCCAACACACCGTCACACTCCGTCAGATGTTCATCGATTAAAAGATGAACAAATTCCTTCAGACAACACTCATCCCGAAAACTATTTCCATCATTTAGAACGTGCGCCGACTCTGCTTAACTCCTCAGCTGAATTTCCAAATTCATCCGCAGCAAACATTCGTGAACAGCACGGAGGTAGCCTCCTCCCCTGCATTTCAGAGGGAGGTCAAAATCACCAAACACCGCAAATAATAACTTGTGAAGAATTTAATACATGCGAAATTAGATGCACACTTTCAATACTCGCTTCAGAAAGCACCCCTGATTTGGCTGTATTTTACTCAAGAGTTATGAGCATTCTTACAGACCTGGCTAACAGAACAATCTTGCTAGCCGGTAGAAACGATTTAATTCAGTTAGAGTTATGTGGATAAAACACTCATCATCATATTGCATTCTCTGTCGACAACGACGCAGACAATATTCTGAACCAATTTCAAACATTTTTAGACCAATTAATTTAGTCAAATGGGGAAATTGCTGCAGACGGGAATTTAGAATTTGCTGTTCAAGTTGTTGCGGATCCGAGCTGCGGTGTGAAACGCAGAGCTGAGAAAACCCTGGACTCTGAATTGATAAAAAAAGGCAACGTCTGTACATTGTTAACAACAGAAACGATCAAGTCTGTTTTGCCATAAGCTTAGCTCGTGCTTCTAATTTACAGATGCACAGTCTTTACAAATCGCCAGAGATTGGCAGCAAATAGCGGGACTCAGCAAGCAAACGCCTGTATCTTTAAGCAACGTTTATAAATTTTGAAATATTCTAAACAGAAAAATCATTGTGTTTTACAGACGCTGCAACGATACAGCTATTTGTAAATTTGAAACCGAATTTTCAGACTGAACTAAACCTCTGTTTATGTTTCTTTTTTAAAATCATTATTACGGGATCAAAAACATTAAGGATTTTTAAGGGAGTAAATATTTCTGTAACTTCTACTTCACACCGTATGAAAACCTGTACGCTCACAACTGTGATAGATTTTGTGCAGCATGCAGCAACACCTCATGTCTTCAAGAAGGTCTCGCTCTGATACTTTGTGCAGACTGCAATAGAACATGTCTTAACCAGACATGTTTCGCAAATCACAAAGCACCTATAGAGAGGCCTGTAGCTAAAATGCGTGTCAGCAACTGTCAGCTGATTAAACAATGCCTCAAATGTAAAAAGAACTACAGTGTTCCTATGACTAAAACTCAAAAACCTCACATGTCCATGTCTGAAATGCAGCGTCTGCGTGCAGCCTTTACCTAAGCACTCCGACATAACTGTAGGAGAGCATCTTTGTTACATCCAAGACCCAACGAAAAATTTATTTTTTACGACATAGAAACTTTCCCCAATCAGGATAATGTACACATTCCATTTCTGGTGTGTGCAAAATCTGTCAAAGGTCACGAGTGGGCATCTTACGGTCTGGACTGTGTCCGAGACTTCATACTGTATTTCAGGAGGCTGATGTATCGAGGTTACACTTTTATAGCATGTATATGATGTAATTGCATTACAGAAAATAAAGAACTTTATCACAATATTCTAATTTTCTGAGACAGTCCTGTATGTAATTTATTATATAAAAACAATTTTATGAATATTTCTGTATTATCTAAACTCTACTTGAAACACATACGGAACATTACTATCACTATATTCCCTGACAAAAACCTGAGCACAAAAACAAATTTATACCACTACTATCTTTTCTACTGCAAGACACTTAGCAACACTTAGCAACAAGAAGACAGCACTTTAAGTGGAAAAACATATATGCCTGTTCTTAACCTACTACAACCTACTAACCTTCCTGTGTTCCAGGAAACATCTTGTTATCACCACCACTGTTCCATGAAGTTCTGGCAAAAACAACCGAACACTCTTGACATTTGAACAGGGCTCCTTTTCCATATTTGATGAACTCTGCAGTCTGCAGCTGCCTCTAAGTTAGAGAATATAATCCTCCTCCACATATCCCCCCTTTTTTCAAAATATTGAAAACTAATACATACTAATAAGGGTTTTATGGTGCTATATGAATATCTATCTGATTACCTAAAGGTGAGTTAAATATCAACATGTGCCGGTGTGATAACATAATAAACAAAAGTAAGAAGCTATGACTAACCTGTAACTAAGCAACATTAGATGAGTAATACATGGGACGTAAAAAGCAACATAATGCAAATAAAATATTAAGAGGCGTGCTATAAAACAAAATTGAAAAACATGAAGTAAAACAAAATATACATACAAATGTCAAACTGAATACAGTATATGCCTTTAGAATGTGAGTGTGCATGTATATGTATCTATTATTTAATATGCATGTATGTCGAGGTGTGTGTGTGGCCGCTTGTGTCGACTGCATTTGTTGTATATGTGTTGTATTGTGAATGTGTAACCGAGTGTCTGTGGATGTAACTGGCCGTCCAATCCTCGATTGGCTCATAAGATGTAACTGATTGCCACAGTAAGAACTTGATATTTTTCAAATAATTGATTTGCATTTGCTTCATCAGCTTGGATTCAGTCAGAACTTCAAGGCACAGCTTGGTCTTCTTTTTTTCCAGGACAAAACAAAGTGAAGGAGTACTTGGGTCCATGTAGTATTGGTACCTTGCTACATTGTACACCTGAAAAGAAACTGCATTTTAAATGACCTTTGAACAGTTTAAAACATGAATTGGGAAGAGATGCCTAAAAACAGCTCAACAAACTACCAAAAAAGCATAAAAAAGTACTCCTTAGATATTGTTTGTAATTCTCAACCTTAACATCTTTGTGCAGATAAGTAGCATATCCCGCAATTGCAGTGTTTCTTACACAGACTCTTCTCAAGCATAAGCCGTTTTCTTTGTCTACCATTGAACATGTGATTCACTGCAATGTAGAAAGAGGTTCTTAGAAGAATGTACTTTTTTTTTTTTTTTTTTTGACTGTTTAAAACCAAGTGTAAGAATGAGATGATGATTCTTCAGGAGAAAAAGCTAGCTTTTCAGCAACTTCAAACTGGTCAACATGAAATAAGGGGGTAAATGTAGGAAGCCTGCTTAGATTCCAGCTTCTTAGATCTTAAAATTGTCTGCAAGATCTCAGCTTTCCAATAAACCCAGCCTCGTGTTTGTATTTTATAATAAATAGCATTAATAACAAAACATTGTTACATTCACCATTTCAGTGAGTTTGTATGACTTTATTTATAGGGTTTATATGGTTTTCCAGGCATTTGCTCTTCTGTCATCACAATTTGGTAAGCTTATGTTTTTTACACTTGTGTAGGAGCCAAGGCTGGGGAAGTTTAAAATAATAATAAAAAAAAACAATGTCTGGACTATTCTCACCCTTTTTATTTTCTCATGTGTTCTCCTGTATAAATCAGGGATGATTGAATTTGAGTGTTTTCCTGCTTGGGAAATGGTGCTTGTTGAGTTCCTTTATGAAGTGGCAGAATTCAGGGTCTTCAACTATGGAATATGGTTAAATCCTGTGCAATCATTTTGGCCAATACCTCATCCAAGGACTTTTGCCTAAGAGGGGTGAGTCAGGCTTGTGTTCTTCTAGCTGTAGGCCTACCAATTGCCCCTATTGTGGCAACTCTAGCTAGATTTTGACCGGTGCTACTGGCTGGAGCAGTGCAGGTTGCACTGACTGTACTGGTGAACAGTGCTGGCTGGAGCAGTGTTGGTACTGGTGTCTGTAGGAGCAGGGTCTTGTCTCACCTCTCGCAGCTGAACAGTTGTATGTTTAAGTCTTAAATTTTGAAAAAGATTTGCTGTGAACTCACTTTTGGTTGAGGGCTTTGCAAATGTTGCTTACTGCAGCTGCATCATAACAGCAAATAAATTGTGTCCTGACAATTTTTTTTTTTCTTGACTCACTCATCTTGGGATTCAGTGTCTCACTTCCTTTCTGACAACTTTGGGGGGATGGGTGTGGATAGAGGGTGATGACGAGAATATACCAATTACCAGAAAGGGGCAAGTTGACTGAAGGGGGATGATGGGGAAAGGCAGTGTGTGTGTGTAAACGTTGTGTGGTCACCCTTTTCTGATAATAGTTGAGTTCTATCCGTGTGACATCAATGGTGCATTCCAGTAGTACTGGGAACAGGACATTTCAAAGTTCTTAGTCGTAACTAAAAAATGGTTAATAAAAAACAAAACTGGGCTTCTATTCTGTAACTGAAGATGTTTAACTTCTCAAATAAAAAATCAGAGTGTGGAGTTTGAGCTTTTAAAGTTGAGATATTGTGTAAACTAGATTCAATTGAAGATTGCCCTCACTTTCCCCACAACAGAGGCTCATTTGGGGTTTTTGTTAGCCGGACTCACAGATGGGCCACTCTGGTCACATTAATGAATACCTTGGAGTGAAACCAATTGCGAAGTTGGTTTCTTTCTTTTGTAACAGATTGCTCCCATCACCCCCTCTCACCGTCTGTCTTCTCGGTCCAAAATATGAACATTTTGGTCCTCAAAAGAGTGTCTCTTTAGGTGTAGGTGAACTGAGTCTTGTCCTGAGTATCTGGCTTTCCTGTGTAGAGCCATGCTTGTGTGAAGAAGCTGTTTCGTTTCTCCAATATGGCGATATGGACATTCCTCGCTTCACTGAACTGCATACACCATACTGCTCAGTTTGCATTTGGGTGTTTTGTTCTTGGGATGGACCAACCTCTGTGTCCTGTTGAGTTTTAAATGTACCAGGATGTTGTGTTTGGAGAAAATCCTGAGCTTTTGAGATACTCCAGTAACATAAAGGTTGAGAATGTTCTTTTCCTTGTTCTGTTCATTAGTGTATTTTATAAATTTCCTTGCCAACTTGACAAAGGCCCAATTAGGATATTCACATTTGCTTTTTTAAAATGTGTTTCTGTTCCTTTTCCTTCCCTTCTGTCTTCGTCGGGATCTGTTCAGCCCAAAGCTGTAGAGTTCTAATGACAGTTTGTGTTCCAATGGGTGGTGAGTCAAACAGAAGGTACTGATCTGTGTGGGTTTGTTCCCTTTAGACCTCAATGTTGAGGCTGTCCTCTTACACGCTTTCCATGTGTACCAGACAGTCCAAAAATGGCACCATGTTGTCATTTGCATCTTCTCTGGTGAACTTTGTTGTGAAATGAGTTGTCTGATGAATGCTTCAACTTCCTTAGCTTGGATTTTGACCCAGGTATCATCGACATATCTAAACCAATTGGTCTGCGTTGTTCCCTCAAAGGAGTTCAGGGTTCTCCACTTCTTCCACTTCCATGTAGAGATTGGCCACAATGGGTGACACTGGAGAACCCATAGCACAAACGTGCTTCTGTCTGTTAAAACTGTCATACTTGAAATAAGTAGTGAAAAGATGGTCCAGCAGGGTACAAATCTGGTCTGAGGTAACGTTGGTGTTGTTGTTTAAGTCATTGTCTTGTAGGAGTTTTTTTTTTAACTGTTTTTAGTGCTTCTGAAGTGGCTATGCAAGTGAAAAGAGAAGTGACATCAAATGATACAAGGTTTTTTCCTGGAGGTAGCTTCACATGTTTAACTTTGTTGGCAAAATCAGGTGTTTTCTATGTGATGTGGTGTATTTACAACAAGAGCTAAAATACCAGCCATTTGTTTGGCAAAATTATATCATTGACTTCATGCTGCTTCTGATGGGTTTGAGTGGTGTTCTTCCTTTGTGTATTTCTGGAAGACCACATGGAAAGCAAATGGCTTCCTCTGGGTATAATCTGTAGTACAAAGACTGACTGATTGTTGTCCTTTTCCAGTTTTTGCAGGTAATCCGTGACCTTCTTTTGTAAGTGCTGGTTGGGTCCCTCCTCAGGGTCTCATAGGTGGTGCTGTCACTCAGTAATGTTAATATTTTTTCCTGGTATTCAGAAGTGTTGAGGACTACTGTGCATCTTCCTTTGTCAGCTGGTAAAATAGTGATGTTCTGGTCCTGGCTGAGTGATGTTACAGCTTTTCTTTCCTGTGGTGAGAGGTTTGAAGGAGGTGGCTTGGCACTGGAGAGGGTTGCTGTTATTTTCGGTTTGAGTTCTTCTGCCTCCATTTCCATTAAGTTGTTGTTCCTAATAGCAGATTCAGTGGCAGTGATAAGTTCCATAACAGGTATTTCTTGTGGAGAGATGGCAAAATTAAGTCCTTTCGCCAGCATCAGTTTGAATTTGCCATGGCCTGGATGACTGAGAATCTACACAGGCACCTTTACTAGTATGCAAGAGTAAAATATTTCAGATATGTATATTTATATTTACCTCTCCCTTCAAAATTACCAATTCAAAGTATTCTGACAGCTGTTCAAAATGGCAAATACTGTTGTGGTTGCTGTAGTAAATGTAAATATACTTACTGAACATAGAAGTACTATTAAATCAAAACGGAAAATTATCCATCAGCAGTAAAATTTGATTAAATGAATACTTTTATTTCCTGTCTCTCAGACTAAAATTGAGAGTTTCCCTTCATCAGAGGAAGCAGCTTGAATATTTTCCCCTGATTTTATTATTACTATTATTATTATTTGTTTTTGGATTATGCTTGAACTCACTATTTAAAAACGCTCAGCATATGGTCTTAATATAGATTTAAAAAGTTTTATAAAATAATATTTAAGTTTTTCAATATGTCATTTAGGTTACTTAGGATGCTCAGTATGATCTCCTGCTAAGTTTTGAAGGTATTGTGGAAATATTTATTATTATGGTTTTCTCTTGTACTTTGCATTTTATTTTGTATTATATTTGATTTTTCTGTGCTTGATTTCACCATTTTTCTGTTTTACTCTATAATAATTTGTAGGACTGGCTGTAAGCCTTTTGAATGACTTTTTCACTTTAATGGAAGGAAATGATTAGTTCAATTACCATCAGCTGTATGTATAGCAGAGGTGGACCAACCTGGTCCTTGAGGGCTATCCTGCATATTTTACTTGTTTCCTTGCTCCAACACACCTGATTTGATGATTAAATTATTTCTTCATGTTCTGCAGAAGCCTGTTAATCACCCATTGATTCTAATCAGGTGTCAAAAGGCTTACAGCCAGTCCCACACAAAGTACAAGACTAATACATAATTATATTAAACATTAATTTCCACAATACTTAAGAAATGTAATTTGACATTGAAAAATCAAGCTACTATTTTAGACGTTTCATATTAAATGTATATGCTGAGCATTTTTAAATAGTGAGTTCAATCATAATCAGAATCAGAATTCTTTATTTGTCATTGTGCCACGGGGGTACAACAAAATTGTGAAATAAGAAAAATAGAATAAAAATAGAATAATAGCAACAAAAATAAAAACAACAAAGCACCACTGTTCTGATATTGCACATAAAGTAGATATTGCACAGTGGGTATTGGCTGTTTGGATGGGTGATAGCAACGGTAATTTACAGTGTACGTGAGGCATTCAGGGCAACAACCGCTCTTGGAAAAAAGCTGTTTTTTAGTCTGTTGGTTTTAGTCTTAATTGCCCTAAGACGCCTCCCAGAGGGGAGCAGTTGAAAAAGGTAGCAACCGGGGTGTGAGGAGTCCCTGATGATACTGCAGGCTCTCCTGAGGCAGCGGGTGGAGTAAATCTCCTCCAGCGAGGGTAGAGGGCAACCAGTCAGTCTTTGGGTGGTGTTGATAACCCGCTGGAGCTGCTTCCTTTCTGCTTCAGTGCAGCTGGAGAACCACAGCGAGATGCCACGGCTCAGCACCGACTTCACAGAGCAGCGGTAGAAGGACCGCAATAGTTCTGCTCTCAGGTTGTTCTTCCTGAGAATCCTCAGGAGCTGATTGGTATTATCAGCTTCAATAAATGACAAAATGTCATCAAGGAAAAAAAGATGTTCATGTTGTTGTTTATCTTAGGAAACCTTCAGATTATATTGCATCTTTATTTTAGTGCAAACCACCATTTGGAGCAAGCACAGAAGCAATGCTAAAAAAGGAATTCTTCTCTTTTTAACAGGAAGGACCTTCTAGCAAAACCTGGCTCAAGGCGAGCAGTCATATGCCTCATTTCCCTGGATGCCTTTCTAGGGAGGTTGTGAAACAGTACTCACAACTGACCTCTCAATATTTTTTCTTCATGAAAAACAGATATCAACTGGCTTTAACTCTAGAGATGTCCTTACAATTTGCAACTAAAAAAGAAAGTAAATAGGAGCTGAAAGGAGCTGGATCCTGTCATAATTCAGACATGCATGGGGAAGTGAGCCAAGAGAGAAGTACCTGGTCATTATCTACATAAGCAACACTGATAGATTTTATATAAAAGTAGGTTAAATACATTTTTATGAAACAGCACTCGAACCATGTATTGATTCTGTTTTTGGAAGAGCCACACTAGCCTTTCTTTTATCTGCTGAAGGTCATAAACTCTTTGACATCAGTGTGGTGGCTGTCTACTGATCCCTCTCCGCTTCAACACTGAGCTTATGTATACCTTTGAAATCCCTTTAATGTCCCACCTATTTGTTTTATTTGCTAAAGAAAGCACAACTACCCAAAGTGTGAAATATATTTGAAAGATAGAAGAGGATTCATTAAGTATGTCTCACAGTGTGGGTTTAGATGAAGCCTGGCGCTTCTCAGGCGGATTGTTCCATTAACTTGACTGAGTCCATGAGCAAAAGAGCCTCATTACATTTGTTCATTAGCCTCTCACTGTGCTTGTCACCAGCAAATAATTAGAGCAGAGCTCAGTTGTATCCAAAGTAATTTAAGCATAGTTATTAGTAAGAGTCTAAAATCTTTAGATGAGCATCTCAGTTGCCCCATGTTCAAAAGTTAATTTATTTTTCCTTCATTCACAATGTTATTTGAAGTATTTTTCCAAGTTATTTTGTAAAACTATCATTTGTTTATCGCTTGTACTTTTATCCATAAAGTGTGAATCAGAAAAATGGAGATACTGGTCCAACATTCACAGTTGTCATCAGAGACCAAAGTTCACCCCCTGTCCCAAAAACAAGTTTTTGTTTTAGCTGATGCAATATTTATTATGCACATTTTCACATTTACCCTAATGAAACATAAGACAAACCCATACTTGAAATTTAGAGCTGTAGTAGCTAGTTATTCCCAGCAGAGCATGTGCTTTATCTTTTATGAGCTGCCTAGTTCCTGTGGCCTTCGGGTCAGATGGATTAGAAGTTATGAGGGCTTCAGGAGGGTAAAGGGTCAAAGAGCACTCATGGATCATGTCACCTCTTCTTAAGCCTTTGTATGACAATATGTGGACATGGTGAGAAGAACACATATCTAACTTGAGAAGAACTAGAATTGTTTATGCAGAGTTTTCAGTGTTTGGAAACTGACAGTTTTTTTTTTTTTTGACCTGACTGAACCTGGAACAATCTGTGACAGCGAGCACAATCCAAAGCGTGGTGTGGCTGACCAAAGAACTGTTCAGAGTACTGATCAGAGATGCATTCATTATTTGGACACCAGATAAGAACTTGCATAAACTCTTAGTTTGGCCAGGGTAGGAGTAAGGACACATACTTTGAAACACTAAAACTAAACTTTTGTGTTTAAGTTAAAAGGGGGTTATGGAATGGTGGTTGGGACCATAACATAATACATCTCATCTTAGAATGGATGTATAATAAAAGGCACAAGACTAAACATGGTGCCATGAAAACATTATCAATAATCATTTCATCAGTCAGTGGTTTTATTGTTGTCGCTGATTCTTTCCCAAATGCCACATAATTCCCTCCAGTAGCTCATTGTTGTCTTTCCAGATGGTTGCTCACCTCCATTCATCAAATACTGTTTCTCTCCCTTTGCCCACAAAATGTCCTGTGTAGACTAACAAAGCTGCTTACTGACTTTTTCTGCAAAAGTTGTTATCTTCAAAAAGCAGAGTTCCACAACAATGATTTTCTTGTTTCCAGTCAGTGTAAAACAAAACCTTATTCATTTCAGGCAAGCCAAAAAGAAACCCCTTTCATCCAAACTTATAGTTTGAAATGCTTGTCTGTCTCCAACAGCTGCTTGAAGCACTTCCCTGGACCCCCACTCGGCTCAGCTAAGCCTGGAAAATTAGGAAAATATAAAAGAGGGGAAAAACAAGAACCACACTGGGCCACACTCAGCCGCCAGAGGAAATGGAAAAAATAATTTTATATGAAAATGAGAAAGCTGTGGTACAAGGAAGAAAATCTGAAAATGGCACCAAAGAGCCCACGGTAATTGAATGTCACTCACAGGTGATGGTGTAGTTGTCTACAGCTTGACACAAACTGTAACTGTGTCATAGAATATTCATATAGTTCTGTAAAAAACATAGTACAGAAGAACCTTGTAACTATGAAGACTCATGTTTGGTAAGAAATTACTCAATAGTTTTGAATAAAAAAAACATTTAATATCAAAATGATGGGTGTTGGAAAGAGATGAAATGGGCCTTTCCAAAAATACCTGTTTCAACTGTTTAGCAAAAAAATCAAAAAAGCTATAAGTAATTAAAAAAATAACCTTTTTGGACTACTAAAACAACAAAAGCAGGAAACCAAAATGTAATTTTTGAACTTACCATACCTTTGCAGCATAATGACTTGGTGGGTAGCACTGTTGGCTCAGCTGGCTGGGGTTAGAGGTGTTTGTCTAGAGTCTAGATGTAGTTTCCATGGGAAGTCAAGCAGACTTAGGGACAGCAAGTACATTCACAAAATTATATAGAATTGTTGTTCTGTAATATTATGATGGCACTGTTATTTTCATGGAGTGTCTGCTAATGTTTTGTACTCATCCACAAAAACATGAGGCAATGACAGTATATTTCAGTTGAAATAAGCTTCTTAGTCTTGCATGTTTTCTCTCAAATTTTATTTACTTCTTCATAATTTAAAATGCATGGGATTGTGTTAATTTGATTTAAAAAAAATTAGATCAAGAATTGTACTATTTTTATATTTCATTGTTTGATTCAAATATTTAAATCTTTGGGGCGATTTTGCTTGTCAGTCATTCCTTTTAATAATTTCATTTTCTTACTTAGGCTCTCTTTCTATTCCCTCTTCTGGCTAGAAACAATGGAAAGACATCTCTTCAGCTTCAGCTTTTGTGGTCTCAGCTTTTGACAAGAACTGGCCAGCGGTGAAGCAGGAGTTGTAAACACTGAAGATCAACCAGGTAAATCAGGAGAGCCTTAAGATAGATCTCAAATATGGAACATCAGTCCCAAATCTGACAGATGTACCTGCTGTGGGACTGAATTTACCTTTGTCTAGTTCACCTCCATAATATGTCCACACCCGATGAAGTTCAACCATAAGATAAAAGTTTTCTTTGCATATTGTGGAAAATCTGTTAAATTATTTTGGATTGCTTAGTTTCTTTATTTAAACAATGCATTTTATATTTGAGTCAGGAGATGAAGTCCTATAGGTACAACCTTCAACTACAGGAAATTGATTTTTTTAAGTGTCTGTCTTGGTTTGACTGCTGCTGGTGAAATATTTGAATACCTAAAAGACTTGTCTTTAGATCAGAGCTGGCTGCAGGAAGGAATGAGTTTTTGTTCAGGTTTTTTTCTTGAAAGACCATATTTCACGTTTGGATTCACCACCCTTCTTTTCTTACTACCAAACATCATCAAAACATCAAGAAGATGAATACTTTCTCTCTAATTTAGCGTTGTTCTGTACCATCAACTCACGTACACCTTTTTCACTTCCTGTACACAGATGGTGTTCTGCAGTGAAAACATCGACTGGATAAATAATACCAATAAAAGCTGTTTGTTCGATAAATCTCCTGATTTTTAAATTTCCTTGCATGGCTCTTTTTCAATTATTGTACACAGTAGTGTTCCTCAAAGCTGGATTGAGTTGCCCTTCCTCCTGAAAGTAAAAACATTATAAGCAAATAAACATTTAATTTAAACAGTCCTTACACAAAAATGTTTAAATTTAAGTTGACTTGGCAAGCACTAAAAAGTAAGTTTATAATTGCTATATGAATCTTTATCCTTTATTAATAATTACATTTTAAAACTTGATACTATTATGTCCGGGTTCTTTTAATTAAGTCACAAAGTGATTTATATTACCATATTTTCTGGACTATAAGACGCACTTAAAAGCCTTCAACTTTTTCAAAAAAAGACAGTGCACCTTATATATGTAAGAAGTCATAATGTTTTATTACGACTTTGGTAAACCGCACCGCTTGCAGCATTAGGCCCCCACATACTCGGGCATACTGTGCGTACTCCGTGAGCCGCGTGGACTCCGCACATACTGTCCACGGATGGTTGAGACTTCATACTAGAGCTTATTGCCTAAAATTCTCCTGTGACAAATTTCAGTCATGGTGTCACCGAAAGAGAAGGAAGAGATTGCTTGCCTCCTAGCTTTTAAAAAAAAGCAAAAGAAAAGAAGGTGCCTTTAGCCCTGTTTTTTCACCACCAGGGCAGCCACCGCACACCTGTCAGTGCTGCACAGAGAGCAGCAGTTGCGCTGCGAGCTGGCGCCAATTGCCAACTGAGAGCGGTTGGTGTCGCACACAAAATAATTCAATGTGAACACTGTTTCTCACTGGGCAGTTTATTGTGCGATACAGAGTAGGTAGGTAGGTAGGTACATTTATAGCACTTTTCAGCACAAGGCAACTCAAAGTGCTTTACAACACATTAACAAAATTACAGACAACAGATAATCTGTCATAAACACTGGGATGTTGTCCAAAGAGCAAAGCCAAAACCAGACACAGAGACAGATATAAAGGTAAGTGAGTTTATTTACAGGGTGAAACTATATACAGTGGGCGGTATCCGGAGGGGTCTGCAAGAGAAGGAGAGCTAGGTGAGTCTCGGGTACGAGTCTTGGTCCGGGACGGTTGAAAGGTGGTGGTTATAATGTCTTTTTGTTTGCTTACAGATCCAGGAGGTGAATGCAGCGCCGAGGAGAGGAGGAGCGGTTC
>NC_051448.1:22112363-22117750 GCF_001649575.2 Kryptolebias marmoratus | reverse complement strand
ACGCTGAGGCGGAGAATCTAACCCAGTAGGTTTGATGCTCCAGCGAAGATGTGATCACAGCCTGCTGCTTAAATCCTGTGTGGTCTCGTCAGTGGTATGAGGAACACCTGTGGACAATGATTAGTGGCGCCGCCCAGAAGGTGGAGCCAAACCCCAGATCCTCACAGCTCCTCAGGTCCTGGCTCCGGTTCCCCTCTGTAAATATTTCATTGCACTGTAAATAAATTCACTTACCGTTACCTGCTGGTTTCTGCGTCTGTCTGTTGCCGAGCTGCTCACTTGGGTATAGTCTGAATCCTGACAGTGACGATGTTTTTGCCCATGTCTGTGTGTGCACATCTGTAGTGTTTGCAAAATTTCTCATGAACCCCTGGACAAATTTATTGAAACTCAGAAAGTAATCAGTTTAGAGAAACATCTACAACTGATTGGATTTTGGATATAGCACCATTCAAGATGGCTAACATAGCTAAACAACCTTATCAAACACAAATGGCTATAAGTCAAACAATTTTACAAATATTAAGCCAAAACTTGGTGTAGTAGTAGCTGAGAATCATTCTCAATACATACCCAGAGTACTAACTGATCATGCAAGATCAGTTTTTAAAACTTTGCCATTTTTATTGGAGTCAACTTTGTTTGTTAGCAAAATATCTCATAAACCATGGGACATATTTTAACTCCTACATCACTAGTGGCCCCTGTACTGGGGGCAGCAGCACTTCTGCCAACAAGACCAATCCAATAGGCCTAGTGACTAAGGGATTAAGGAAGTTATCACTGGATTTACTTCTACAACTAGTGAACCCAATATAGCATGGTCACCACAACTAATCAACATTAGCGAAGACACAAATGATTTGCATCTCACTTAAAATAAGTTATTGTTTTTTTTAATTTATTTATTTTACTTTAGCTTCTTGCTTCATAAGGTGTATTGGCTTGGAGCACTTTAACGCTGCTTCTGAACTGGTAGGTAAACTATACTAGCTGATGATGTAACCCAAAGCAACTCTGTAAGACCAGTTAAAGAGACTATAGTCAAAGTTAAAAAAGAAAAATGAGAAGACAGTTGGAAAAAAAAAATATATTACTCATGCCAACTTCACAGACACCAGTTCTGAAACAAAGTTCACGTAAATATCCTTCAGATCAGAAAAGCTGCAACATTGTGCAAAATGAAAATAAGAACAGACTGCAGATATTTACAAATTTCACCAACTTATTTTACTCACACTGAAACACACACTGTGTGGCCAAAACCTGGTCATTCAGTATATTCAGGTAGTCAGCTGACCTCATTCTTTGAGCACATACTGTTGCTGAACCTAGACCTGACCAACTGCACCAACCCCAGATCATGCCCCCACAGGCTTGTACAGTAGGCACTAGGCATGATGGGTGCAACACTTCACCTGTCTCTCTTCTTACCCTGATGAGTCCATCACTCTGGAACAGGGTAAATCTGGACTCATCAGACCACATGGCCGTCTTCCATTGCTCCAGAGTCCAATCTTTATGTTCACTAGTAAATTGAAGCCTTTTTTTCCCCTGATTAGCCTCACTAATTAGTGGTTTTCTTAAGGCTACACAGGTGTTCAGTCCCAATCCCTTGAGTTTCCTTCACATTGTGCATATGAAAATGCTCTTACTTTCACTGTTAAACGTAGCCCAGAGGTCTACTGTTGTTTTCTTTTGATTTGAATTCACTAAACATTTCAGTGATCACCGTTCACAATCATTCAGGATTTTTTTCCAGCCACATTTGTTCCTCGAAGACGATGGGTCCTCACTATCCTTCCAGTTTTTAACAATGCATTGGACAGTTATTAACCCAATTTTAGTAGTTTCTGCAATTTGCTTAGATGTTTTCTCTGCTTGATGCATGTCAATGATTTGACCCTTCTCAAACAGACAGACATCTTTTCCACGACCACGGGATGTGTCTTTCAACATGGTTGTTTAAGAAATGAGAAGCAACTCAGTGCACGAGTTGGAGTTACCGTATTTTCATGACCATAAGGTGCACCGTACTAAAAGGCGCAGTCTCAGTTTTTGTGTGCCATTACTGTATTTAACACACACATAAGGCGCACCTGATTTTAGGGCGCGGGCTTTATATACAATCTACGCCCACGGTGTGACTCACCGGGATGTCGATAGTGAGCGGCACCTCGTCCATGTTAGTGATGTGGCTGGGCTGGATGTGTTTTTTCGGTGATGTGTTTGCTGCAGTAGGAGCGGAAGATGACCAGCTTTTCATTATAATCCGCTGGAAGTTTCTGCACTACCGTAGTCCTAGTCCGGATGGAAAAATGGCACCGTTTTATGAAACGAAAGCACCAAGACGGACCTCCTTGGAAATGTTTAATTTTCATTTCTTCTGCTAGCGTTACTGCTTTTAGTCGAATGGTGACCGTCGAAACGCTTCTCCCACTTGTTCTTTGCTCAGTGATCCACTGCTCGAGTCTTTCCTCCAACTCGGGCCACCTTGCCTTATTTCCGCAGAAGCTCAGCTGCGTCTTCTTGACCTGTCGGAGCTCGTTTTTCAGGTTCCTCCACTTGCGAACCATCCATTCATTCATCTTAAATTCTCTCGCGGCTGCTCGATTTCCATGTTTCTCCGCGTAGCTGATGGCCTTCAGTTTAAACTGTGCTTCATAAGCGTGTCTCTTTGCCATTTTCAGGGTTGTTAATACAACGATGTTCTGCATAACGCACATACCCGTTCTTTTACGTATATACAATCTACACCCACACTTCCCCTTTTAACGTTCTCATAGTTTTCTCTACTACGTCCGCCTTACAACAACAGCACACACACACACAGGGCGCACTGCACTATAGGGTGCGCCGCACATTTTGAAGAAAATCTAAGACTTTTATGTGCGCCTTATGGTCATGAAAATACGGTAAATAACTTGTTGCCAGCTAAAACATAATCGCCCATGCAGTAATTATCCAATAGGAGGCTCTTACCTATTTGTGTTGTTAAATCCAAGTGTTGACTTTGTTTTTGGCCAGACAGTGTTGCATGCATATCAAGTGTTGAAACTAAGATGACATTGATTTAAAAAAAATAAAAAAATCCCTCTGGATTGGCAGACCAGGGTGGTGTCAGCAGAGTGTGTTTGAACTACAGAGGGTACACACTCCTAAGCCTCCCTGGTATGGTCTATTCAGGGGCTCTGGAGAGAAGGGTCCGTCAGATAGTCAAATCTCATATTCAGGAAGAGCAGTGTGGTTTTCATCCTGGTCTTGGAACACTGGACTAGCGCTACACCCTCAGCAGGGTAATGGAGGGTGCATAAGAGTTCGCACAACCAGTCTACATGCATTTTGTGAACTTGGAGAAGGCGTTTAACCCTGTCCTTCAGGGAGTCCTGTGGGGGGTACTCCGGGAGTATGGGGTACCAGGCCCTTTTATACGGGCTTTTAGGTCCCTGTATGACTGGTGCCAGAACTTGGTCCGCATTGCTGGCAGTAAGTCGTGCTGGTTTCCGGTGAGAGTTAGAATCCGCCAAGGTTGCCCTTTGTCATCGATTCTGTTCATAATTTTTATGGACAGAAATTCTAGGCACAGCCACGGTGTTGAGGGGATGGTGGCCTTAGGATCATGTATCTGCTTTTTGCAGATGATGTGGTCCTATTGGATTCATCAAGTTGTGATCTCCATCTTTCGCTGGATCAGTTCGCAGCCGAGTGTGAAGCAGCAGAGATGAGGATCAGTGCCTCCAAATCCGAGACCATGGTCTTGAGCTGAAAAAGCGCAAGTGCCTTCTCCAGGTTGGGGAAGAGGTCCTGCCCCAACTGAAGGAGTTAAGTATCTTGGGGTCTTGTTCATGAATGAGGGAACAATGGAGCGGGAGATCTATAGGCGGATTGGTGCTGCGTCTGCAGTGATGCTGGCACTCTACCGATCTGTCGTGGTGAAAAGAGAGCTGAGCCAAAAGGCGAAGCTCTCGATTTACCAGTTGTTCCTACCCTCATCTATGGTCACGAGCTTTGTCTCGTGACTGAAAGAATGAGATTGCGGATACAAGCGGCTGAAATTAGTTTTCTCTGCAGGGTATCTGGGCTCTTCATTAGAGACAGGCTGAGTAGCTCGGTCTCAGAGTAGAGCCGCTGCTTCTACACATTGAGAGGAGCCAGTTGAGGTGGCTTGGGCATCTGATTAGGATGCCTTCCTGGTGAGGTGTTCCGGGAATGTCACACCAGGAGGAGGCCCAGGGGATATCTCAGGACTCGATGGACAGACTATGTTTCACAGTTGGCCTGGAAACGCCTTGGGATTCCCCCAGAGGAGCTGGGCCAAGTGGCTGGGGAAGGTAGAACAGAATAATGTTCCTCGACATAAAAATGGCAAGACTTTAATTATTTTATCATTTGCATTTCATGGTATAATCCAAAGATTTCAAGAATCTGGGGAAATCTCTGAGCCTGAAAAACAAAGCTGAAAGTGTTATGATCATGCCTGTGTATCCTTGCTCTGCCTCGCCTTGCAACTAATCATGTTTCATTCAGCTCACCTGTGTTGCCTTCCTGATTACATCGCCCACACCTGGTCCATGCCCTTTAAATTCTCCTCCTCTCCATTTAGTCATCACCAGATTATCGAAAGCATTATGCCAGTAGTTCTCCAGCGTTCTAGGACTGACTTCCTGTGCCTCAACCCTATTCACGTTTCTCGGATTCACGTTTCCCGGATTTCTTAAAGTCAACTCAGGACCCCCAACTTGGTGTTTTGTGACTTACAGTGGGGTCCCAACCCCAACTTTGGAAAGAATTGATTCATGCCACTCCAGCAATTCCGCAACAAAGTTTACAAAATTGCTGAAATATTTCAAGAAGCAGTAGTTATTGTTGTGAAAGGTGAAAATGGTGGAAACGAGACGAGTCACAAACCGGACCCAGTGAGACCTCACAGTGAGGAAACCCAGGCCCTATCTGGTCAGGAGGGAGAGAGCGACCCTCCATATCAAGATAACATCACCCAGCCTGCTGTGACCGGGGAGGATGGTCAAGACTTGCTGTTTGTTCAGCCTGCTGAGCTTGCATATGGATCCATGCCGTGCCAGGCCCTTACTTACCCTCACCTAGCTGGAGTGGTGAACCCTGCGTTCACCTACTATAACTCTCCAGTAATGGGGCCTCTATCTCCATTTATGGCCCCTCGGATGCAGGCAGGGATGGGTTCCAACGAGACTCCCTTTGCCACCTGGCTCTGGTCAGGAGGCCAAGAAGCCATAAACAATGAGATCAATTTGGGCCCAGTGAGAGACATGGACTGGAGATAACGCAGACTTTGAAGGACACCGAGCCTGGGAAAGGAAGAGGGAGTGAAGAAACCAACATCAATGGGCCTTTGTATGATTCATGCTTAA
>NC_051448.1:22109445-22111576 GCF_001649575.2 Kryptolebias marmoratus | reverse complement strand
TGGCCTGTCGCGTCCTCGCTGGGTCCTCGGGCCGCCTCTTGGCTAAAGGAGCATTGATTCACCGTCTGGAGCCGCGAGTCAATTGGTCAAGTCGCATCGTTGTTCTTTTTTCTTTTTATTTTAAATCCTACTCATCTGGTAGTCTGACAAGTCTGTCATGGTAATTTGAGTCTTGTCGGACGTCTGGGTGGCTCAAAGTAGGTGAAAGGTGTGGGCCGCAGACCTCCCAGCAACGGGCTGGATTCACCGTGAGCACGAAGCAAGCGGGTGGATTTGACCCAGCATCAGGTGTTGACTCAAGCTGTCTGGACCTCGGGCCTTTCCACAGTTATCATTAGCTATCTATGCACTGATGTTTCTTAATTATTTTCAGCAACTGCCACCAAATGTGGCCAAACCTTTTTGTAAAATAATAACTAAAAGATAAAAACCAGAGTGTTGATATTTACTACTTTTAGCAACCAAGTTGGACTTTACTACCGGATTGACTTCTGATCCATTCTTCCTGGCACATGTAAGAATTGTGCAATTTTCGTATGAGATAAAGGGTTTTAGGGTTTTTAGATTTTTATGTGATTTGGCAATTTAAAGAAATAGTGTTGGTAATTGTCTCAAACAAAATGTATGTACTTTTTGTTGCACTGGGTTTCATAAATAATAATTACTCAGATTTTTATAAGCACATTCCACAAACTCAAGTTCTTGTGAACAAGTTTCATGGACACAGGGAAACAAATAATCTCTTAATCATTGCTGTTAATAACTCTGTCAGATTGTAGGCATGTTTTAGAAAAAAATATAACTATCAAAAGCAACTTTAGTCAGACATTCTAGTATTTCTACTTTTACCTTGCTGGTTAGTTTGCAATAGCTGTCTGTGTGTATGCAGTTGGAGTGAGACTGTTGGGTAAAATAAATCTCAGAATACAGTTAACATGGTGTCTTTGCCATCATTTTTTAGATCCATTTTCTTTTGTATTTTGTTATTGCACAGTCATTTTGTGGATCCTTGATTCTCTTGTCCTATACTCCCTGTCATCTGGCTTGCTTGGCCTAATAACTCGTGTTTTCTGCTGTGCAGACTTGGAGACCCCAGGAGAAACATGTCACAGCAGCTGAAAATATCAATACGGTTTTATTGGTCTGCAAGGACAGTGCAAGAAAAACAAACCAAAGAGCAAAGCCTGGAGAAGAACAAAAACATTACATAACAGTGAAAAAGAACAACATTTACTGAGTGACTTAAAGAACACAGTTAAAAGTAGAGAGAAAACAAACTTTACTGCAGATTACATGACTGCTAAACTGTCTTCACTTGCCATCACTTTCTACTTAACGTTTAAGAACAAAGACCCACTGAGCATTTTTTGGTTTAGAAAATGTCTAAAAAAATGTATAACATGCATGCATGCATGCATACATACATACACACGTAGTCAGACAAATATTTTTCTGTACTTTTGCACAATGTTGGTGGTATGGCCTTGGTTAAAACCTTTGTTTATTTCTTTAAGTTATATAGGAACTAAACAAATTGAGGCATGGAAGTGGGTTTGGCATACACCTAGGATGGCTCAGAGAAACATCACACTGGTTACAGTGGCAAGAAAAAAAATTAATACTGATACAGTAAGAGCTAAAGTGTTTGGGCTAAATATGGTGACAACTTAGATGTAGGAGATGTGACATTTTTGCATTGTGCACAGACTTGCATTATGCATGTTTTTAGTTTGTCGTTTAGTATAAAAAACAATATTAGGGGAAACCTGTTGAGGCTATGCAGTCTAAAAATTTAGTCAGAGGTATTTAGGGCTAAATTTATTTTATTTAATTTTACTTTTTTTATTTACCCTTTATTTATACAGTATAATTCAATTCAAAAATACTTTATTATTTCCAAAGGGAAATTAATCAATCAATCAATCAATCAAATTTTATTTGTATAGCACATTTCAGCAGCAAGGCATTTCAAGGTGCTTTACATAATTAAAAAAAACAACAAAAAAAAAAAACCAGCATGTGACATTGAATAAACAGTAAGAAAGAGGAAAAACATTGAAGACATCAGAACCCCACACTCTAACCCTAATTTAGCCATAAGCAACTCTAAACAGGTGGGTTTTAAGTTGAG
>NC_051448.1:22103796-22108696 GCF_001649575.2 Kryptolebias marmoratus | reverse complement strand
TGGCCTCCTGTGAAGCCATGATGGCCAAGCTCTGAAAGTGCAGGTCGGTCTTGAAGTCCTGGGTAATCCCCCTGACCAGGTGCTGAAAAGGCAGCTTCCAGATGAGCAGCTCGGTGGACTTCTGGTAGTGGTGGATCCCCTCGAGAGCCACGGTACCGGGCCTGTAGAGGTGAGGCTTCTTCACTTTGCAGATGGCCGGGGCGCTCTTGCTGGCAGCTTTGGTGGCCAGCTGCTTCCTGGGAGCTTTACCTCTGGTGGATTTACAGGTGGTCTGCTTGGTTCTGGCCATGACTGGACTTCAGGGTTCATCAAGTTTAACACTTGTTGTTATGGTTACGCATCATAACAAGATGTCCAAAAGTAAAGGGTTTCAATAAAAAAAAAAATTGTAGCTGCACAGCATCTGATTCCAGAAGAAATAATAATCCAACAAAGTGATTTACAACTAAAAAAAAAGAGGAATAAAAATTTTCAATAGCAATATCTTAGAATGAGTGTAACAGAGCCACTCCAACATGCAGCCACCTTGAGCAGCGTAATATATATTTTAATATTAGTCTCATTGAGACATGAGGACTTATTTTCAAGAGAAAATGAGTGAACGCTACAGCAAGCAGTATTGAAATCATATATATTGCTTACATAGCCTGAGAAGGAATCACCTCAGAAACACAGTCAAGAAATACTCCAGATATTTCTCCCCTGCCCCTTATTATACAAGCCCCCATAAGGCACTTCTTAATTTAACTTGGCCTATAAAGGGGCTCAGTAGAGCTCACTCAGCACAACAGCTTGACACCTAATACATCTTGACATTACACTTTGATTAAATTAGAATAATGTGTTTTGTTTCAGTAGAACTATGTGATACAAGCTAATCCCAAAGAATATTGCCACAGGTCATCTGAAGAATCACAATGTTTACCTCTTGTTTAGATTGGTATACAAATGTGCAAATGTCCAACATCAGTTAAGAAGAACTGGATGAACTCAGACCATCAAAGACAGTTGTGTATAGCCAATCCAAAATGTATTATAAATTGTAATAATAAGGGTTTTTATGTCAGAACGTTTTATGGAACATCGTGGTACAGTCTATAATGTATAGATGATCGGCATTCTAAATAATTACATCTTGGTTATACTCAAGTTAAAAATACACAAGGACATTGCTTTATTACAACTTTCTCTTTAGTTGCACTGCATGAATCTATATTTCACTCTAGGCTACAATCTTGTATACTATCCTACATTTTGACCAGTGTTGCCAGGTCTTGTGAGAGAAACAAGGTCTACAAAAAAAAGGCCCAAAGAAGTGACCCACTTATAATGAATCCCGATGTTGCAACAAAAACCCAAATTTAATGTGTTAGTCAACTTTAACATGTACATAGACACTTTGTAACTTAGCTCAAGTTGAAAAGCAATTCAAACCATAACTGCCTTTGAAAAACTATTCTAAACCCTTGAGCATTAATTATTATCAATTTGATTTATATATCAGTTGTTAGACTGTACAGCCAACAAACTAAATAAACGGTTTACATTCTTGCTGTTCTTTGCATAGACCTCCATATACTTGTACATAACCTGTTTTTGCACATATAAAAGTACAATTGTGCAGTTCCTTTTATCACAATACACTTGTATATTTTAATATATACACATTTACTGTATAGTTTTTCACAATTGTACAGTTTTTCATTTTTTATTATTTTAAAAGTGTGATTTTTTTTATTATTGTGCAACCTTTGTGCTGCTATTTGTCTATCACTTTGCTTTTGATACACTGGAATTTCCCCACTGAGGAAAAAATAAAGGCTTATTCTCTTCCATTTATATCACTGTATAATTTGTTTAGATTGTCTGGGTATATATTCTGTACCTTTTTTGTAAATGTTACACAGTATCTCAGTATAGCATTTAAAAACAACCCCGATTTCTCCCAAAAGACCTAAGGAAGTGGCTGTGGAAAGCAAATATTGGATGGATGGACTAAAAAAAATTGAGCATTTCAAAATCATTTTAGAGAACATGTTTTTATTATACATTTGTCAGGTGGGAGGCTGATAGTTTGGACCCAAAAGCAAACTGAACGATGAAGAACTCAAATAAAATGTGAGGATCTGGAGCTAGCTCCGCCTTGGGGCGGCTCCTCTAACCCTTGCTCCACAGGTGATCCTGATTCCGGTGATGAGACCAGCCAGCATTTAAGCCTCCAGCTGAGACCAGACCTTCGCTGGAGCATCAAGCCTCTTGGGTTAGATTCTCAGCCACAGGATCTAATCATTGTTGTTCCTGCTTCGCTAACTACGTTTCCTATGTTCAGGTTTTTGCCACGTAGAGACATACCTACTGCTCGGGAACTTACCTGGACCGCTGGACACTTACCTGGACCGCTGGACGCTTACCTGGACTGGATAATCTGGGACTTCTTCCTCACCTTCCTCCACGCAGTTGGATGCCTCCTGGACCTGTAAGATACAGAGACATTGTTCACTCACTCCGCCAGACTCCACTGATCAGATTGGTACTCGAGACTCACCCTGCTCCTCTTGTGTTGCAGACCGTTCCCGAACCTGGCTCACTGTACATATAGTCACCCTTGTAAATAAACTCACTTACCTTATCTTCGCCTCCGTGTCTGGTTTTGGTCTCGCTCTTGGACAAATATTTCCTGAGTTCTTGTCATAAAACCTAATTTATTAACACAAAGCAAAACAAAATGCTGACGGGACAGCAACAAAAACAAAATACCAAATTCAGGGTTGCAAAGAACACGAAGGGCAAGACCAGACAGCACATGAGTGAAAATGAACCAGCAAGTACATGTGGAAAATGACAGAGTTTTAAAAACTGAAGCTAATTAAGAGAAGTTGACACAAGTGAGTGATTACTAACTTGGGGCAGGTGAAGATGGGCGTGGCAGGCAAACAAGTGATTGGCTGAGGACATGTGAATGATGACAGGAACACTAAGGGCACAGGGAGCAAAACACCAAATAGCAAAACTGGACACAGAAACCAAATAACATAATTAAAGAAACAATAAACCTACTACAAAATAGGTTTGAAGAATAATTCAAACAAATCCCAAATCTTGACAACTTTTTCTGTTTAACGTCTATCAACACTGGTAGGCGTTTTTGTTACAAAATGCCCAATTTTGTTTTTTGTTTTTTTGGGGGCGGGGGGTCCCATTTTAACAGAATATCAGCCCGGTTACTATGAAAAAGTGATTTTGTTGTATTTTTTATAATGGTTTTAAAACACTACTTTACAATTTTTATATTGTCACAGATTTTATTAGGTTGCAGTAAGAATCATACAATTTTATAGCCATAAGAATAAATTATACAGTTACATTTTTTCTGTATTGTCCCCACAACTCAGCTGTCAGTTTTTGTGACCTATGCAAGATGCCAGAATGAGCACAGGCTGAAGTGCAAAAAACATGAAAATAGATTTTTGAGTTAAAATGAGTCCATAAAGACCCCATTTAGCAATCTAGTGTAACTAAATTAGCATGTAATATTACCAATCTATCTTTATATTGAAGTTTTCTAACATGTATGTCATCAAAAATAATGTTTTAATTTACCTTTGAAATTGACCATTTTTCTTGGCCTGCTGCTGTAGCATAAGATAAGTCCTACATATAATGTTTGCAATTATTGTAAAGCTTGGGGATTCCCATTTTTAGATACAGGGCTGGAATTCTTGATGAAAATATTTTAGATCAATAAAAATCAAGTTTTCAAACCGGCAGGCAAAGTGATAAATCGCTAAATTTTAACAAAATACATGTCCTTTTGAAGCGTTTGAGATGGAGCATTTGAAAATAATAACTTAATGTCAAAAAACTCCTTGTTGTGACTCATTTTGCCAGCACCTGTCACATTTGATCAACTCTTGGGCTTATTTTGTGACAAAGAATGGGGATACACCAATTGCACCGTATGTGCTTTTGAGTAGCTCAACCTTATTCATCCACTGGTCCTGTGAATCACCTTAGTTTGGTGGTGTCACTCATGTTTACAGAGGGAGAGAGAGTGCAATACTACATTGCCTGGCCAAAAACAAAGTCACCACCTGGATTTAACTAAGCAAATAGGTACGAGCCTCCTGTTGGATAATTACTGCATGGATGATTATGTTGTTGTTGATGAAGTTGTTGAGCCTGTTGGCCAGTTTCAGGTCACAGGCAGCATGGGCTTAGACTTGTAATTGGTCTCTCAGAATACAGTGATTTAGCTTACCTAACCTCTGAGGTAAACCTATATTTTGCCTCCTTGTAGCTGTTTCTCCCCACTCTTGAATGTTGTCTTTTTCTCCATCCAGAGCTGCCTGAGTTTACTTGTGAACCTGGTGTTGTCATAATTATAATATACCTTGGTGCAGGTTGAAACAATGCTGTCCTCACAGAAACGGATGTATGAGGTCACAGCGTCAGTAAACTCATCCAGATTGTTTGTAGCCGCCCTGAAATCTCCCAGAACATCCAGGCAGCTGCGAAGCTCCTCCACTGCCACGTTGGTCCACTTCTTTAAGATCCTCCTCACTGGTTTGGCGAGCTTCAGCCTCTGCCTGTAGGCTGGTATCAGATGAATCATGATGTGTTCTGAAAGTCGCAGAGCTGAGCACGGGACCACCCGGTATGCTCCACTCACAGTGGCGTAGCAGTGATCCAAGGTGTTCTCTGCTCTGGTCGGACATTTAATAAACTGTCTGTATTTGGGTAATTCCTGGCACATACAGGTGCTGGTCATAAAATTAGAATATCATGAAAAAGTAGATTGATTTCAGTAATTCCATTTAAAAAGTGAAACTTGTATATTATATTCATACATTACATACAAACTCATATATTTCAAATGTTTATTTCGTTTAATTTTGATGAT
>NC_051448.1:22087055-22101911 GCF_001649575.2 Kryptolebias marmoratus | reverse complement strand
AAGAGCATGCTGACACATTATTTACACACAAACAAACAAAACAGGGAGCACCAAAACACTGAGGTTGCCATCTGCGGTGCCATGTTGTTCTGCCTCAAAATTAAATTTAATTAGCAAAAGGGGAAGCAGACTCGATCAGTGATTAAAATAAGTCTTCTCACATGAAGTTGATCCTTTAGAACTCAAAGAATCATAGTTATTAGCACTGTAAAACATATTGATAAACTCGTAACCTGATGGTGAGGTACTGAGTGGGTTTTACTTACACATGTACTATATTACAGTCAAATAACATTAATAATGTTTTCACATGACATCTGATATGCAAATGAATGAAAGCAAAACAGAAAACATATAGACATATAAAAACATTAAAGATTAAACATGTGACTCTTATAAATTTTAAAATAACCTGTAGTTGCTCTTGTAACTGGCAAAAACCCGAAAAGTTAGCACAATATCACACTTTAACATGAAGATTGCAATCCAGAAACTTATTTTGAATAGATCAGAAAGTTCACATATGATAATATAGTCCAAACTATACTGATACTGAGCAGTGACCTAGAATCCCAAAGAAAAAGCACTCTGGTACTTCCTTTCCAGTGCTTGAGCTTAACTAGATTTGAAGAAATGTGATAATTCCTTTGACGTTAGTTTTTTTTTTTTTTTTTTTTTTTTTGAGTTTAACCAGGTCCTTGGTTGTTCTCTTTTCTGAATGTAAATTTATTCCAAAGTAGTACAACTGACACCTTGATTTTGTCTTTGGGGCCAAGAAGTCTGAGAAGGGGGTGTAACTCTTGTTTAGAGTCAACAACAGTGATTAGTTTATGGCTGTTGTATGGGTCATTGGAACCTCCTAGTATGAGGTATGATGAGATCAACAGAGGCCTCTGGATTTCTTTTCGGAACACTGGTGGTTTAGTTTAGATGAAACAGTCCATTTTTGCATTAGGTTGGTAATGCAAAAATAATCCAAACTCTGACGTAGGACATCATTGGGTCTGGCAGGCAAAGGTGTTTTGCTATTAGCTAGTCTATTGTACCTTTAGTTTAGCATTATTACTGTCTGAACCACAAGAACACTGGGTGTCTCCTGAGTGGCAGTTCCTGGTTCTGGGTCGGCGAGTGCCGAGAAGGAGGTCTCAGTGACAACCGACAGAGAGTCTGCTGGTTGGGAGTGGCAGTAGCTCCTGTTTTAGCTGTGAGAGCTGTAATAGACAGAAGGTCTGCCTTTTTGTTCTTGTCCCTTTTACGGATCTCTTCAAGAACATGTCTGATTGTTTCCATGTCTTTTGGTCTAAGGAAGGCAGAGTTCTGCTCTTGAGGCTTTCTTGGCTCTCTATACTTTTCAGAACGTCGCTGACATGGTAAAGTGGATCCTTTTTCATGAAAGATGTGTCTGTCATGAAATTGGTGAGCTTGCCTCTGAGGTTGGTCACACACTGCATACCTGCGGTTCTGATTTGGGGAACATCTGCCCCCCTGATAATCTCTATCATAATTTCGGTAATTGGAGCGCTGATTATTGTAGCTCCTCCAAGAATCTTGGGATTTCCCAGGGCTTCTGCCCTGATGAGTATTCTCAGGCCGGAAATACTGTTGAATCTTGCCGAAGTTGGGTGAAGGAGGTGCAGGTTTGGCTCGGTCTGAGTCTGTGTTAGCACAGGCTCCTTCAAGTTCTGATGGTAAGGAGCTAGTGTTTACGGCTAGAACTGTTTGTTTCAACAGGTCTAGATTGTTTCCGTTTTTGGAAGACGACACAGGCCCATTCACATAGTTGTTGAATGGTGGCAGTGCAGGGGTTAACGGTGACTCCCTCTTGAAGCAGGGAAACAAGTAAAACATGCAGGATAGTGGCCCTCGAGGACCAGGATTGGAGACCCCTGTTTTAGATGAATAGAAAGACTGGGCCTGTCTCCAACTCCACCTTAAGACGGAGGACCCGTGCAGATATAGAAAAACGATTTCAACAGATTTGAGATGACTGCACAATGTTGAATGACTTTCAGACAACAGACAATGACCTTGGACATGAAAGTGGAGAGCTTTTTGAAGGTTTAAATTGTGCAGCTGCAGAAACTGTGTATTACTGTGATGCAGAAGGTAGCATGGAAGCAGATGAGGATATAGCTGTGAGACCAATGTTTAGTGACTGTAAAGAGCAGGCTCAATCCTCTCATTCAGAACATTTGGATGAAGAAGTCTTTGAGACATTTTCACTCTCTGACAGCATTTCAAACTGGGCCGTACATTGTGGCATTTCTTTGGTGGCTTTGACAGCACTGTTGGGCATACTTAGAATAATGCATCCTGAACTACCCAAGGATGGTAGGACACTGCTTAGGACAAAAACAAAATATTCAATTGTGGAAAGGGCAGGTGGGCAGTATCACTATTTTGGTATTTTGCCATCACTTAGAAGATCACTGTCTAAGTATGTACATACACTGACAGACAGCTTCACTTTGAAGTTGCAAGTAAACATAGATGGACTTCCTTTGTTCAAAAGCTCTAGTTTGCAACTGTGGCCTATTCTTAAGCTATTACTAAGTGTCCCCATGAAAGAACCTGTAGTGATAGGTTTGTTCTGTGGATCAACTAAACCCAGCTCAGCAAAAGAGTTTTTTAAAGATTTTGTCACAGAGTTAAAACAGCTTGAACAAGGTTTTGATTTTGAAGGTAAGAAATTGATGCTTACACTTGACACAGTCATTTGTGACACACCAGCTAGGTCCTTTGTTAAAAACACCAAAAACCGCAACGCTTACCATGGTTGTGACAAATGCGCACAACCTCGTAAATATATAAACAGACGCATGACATACCCATTCACAGATTATGCTTTAAGGACAGATGAGTCCTTTGAAACCATGGCTGATAAGGGTCATCATCATGAGGGGCCCACACCCATTTCATGGCAGCAGTGTTGGAATGGTGTCTCAGTTTCCACTAGATTACATGCAGTTGGTTTGTTTAGGTGTTGTTAGGCGAATGCTAAATATCTGGTTACGGGGTCCCTTGAATGTCAGAGTACCTGCTAACATAGTAGAAAGAATGTCTGCAAAACTGTTAGAAATGCAGTCCCATGTTCCTGTAGAGTTTACCCGTAAGCCCAGATCTCTTAGGGAATTGGATCATTGAAAGGCCACTGAATTAAGGCAGTTTCTGCTCTACACAGGACCTGTAATGCTAGGTAGCTTTCTGGACAGCAACATGTATAGGAATTTCATGCTACTTTCTTCTGGGATTGCAATTTTGGTGAGCCCTAGACATTTTGCCACACACAGTATGCACAAACTTTACTTAGATCTTTTGTTAATCACTTTGGTGAAATCTATGGAAAAGATCAACTTGTTTATAATGTACATGCTTTGGTCCATCTGCCAAAAGAAGTACAGAGACATCGTTGCCTTGACTCTTTTTCAGCATTTCCCTATGAAAGTTACCTGCACAAGCTGAAAAAGCTAGTCAGAAAACCTGAGTTCCCCCTTGCCCAAATTATCCGTTGATTGTTAGAGATGAAAACTACAGATTCTGTGGTTAATAGTACAACTTTTAAAAAGCAACACTTCGTTGGGCCAGTTGTAGGTGGACTTTCAGTGAAATCTCAGTATGGTGAGATGACCTGTGACAAGTAGACAGTTAAAGTTTCATCCAGAGAATGTTTTTGTCATTGGGAATGACATTTGCTGCATACATATTATTGTAGAGTGCAGTGATGGAGTATATGTAATATACAAAAGAATTTCACTCAAGTCTTCATTCTTCACTTACCCATTCAGCTCTGGCTACCTGTCATAGTTTTGGTGTTTATTTGATTGTTTTGCTTTGTCTTTAGGTTTGGTTGTCCTTTTGGTTTTCTGTGTTCATTTCTGGTCACTATTCACCTCCTCAGTGTTTTTCCATTCATGCCTGCCACGCCCACCTCACCTGCCCCTCGTCTTGTCCACAGCTGCACCCAATAATCACCTCTCCCTTAGTCTTTTAAAACCAGTCTCTGTTTACCACTCTTCACTCGGTCATTCCTCTCGTTACCTCGCTCCATGTCACGTTTGTTTTTGCTTTTGCTTTGCCTTGCCTTTTTTAGACTTTGTTTTTGTTGCCACGCTAACCTTTTGTTTTGTTATATTTTACTTTAATAAATTAGTTTTATTTTCTCACGATGAGTCTGCGTTCTGGGTTCGCCTCCGTCTCCCCCCTTCCTGACACTACCTAAATATTTATGAAATTTCACAAACATCAGATACACTCAAGTGTGTTAAAGCTTACACAAAAATGTGCTGTTCTGCCTCATAGGGGTGGTTTTGTGGCGCAACTCAACACTAAAGCAGATGCGCACTTGCACATGGACAGAAACTGGGACTTTAAGTGAAATTTAGAGCAGTAGTTAATCCACTACTCTTTGGATTTGCCACAGTTCGTCTTGCTTGGCTGACAATTTTTGTATCTTTTTCTTATTTTTTAGTGTCATAAGAATGTTTCTCTTGTAGTGTTTTTTTTTTTTTTTTTTTTTGATAATGATATGGCCATGTTGGCTGTTTTGTAGTATTATAGTATTAGCAACTGAATAGTCTGGGCAATTTCGATACATCTTTTCTTCAAAGTGAAGGTCAGACACTGACAAACTTGACTGTATAAAAAACACTGCTAACTGGATAACAACTAATTGTAAGTACTGTGGTTTAGTTGTCTTGTGTGTCTTGAAACCCATTATCGTGTTGTCATTACATGTGAGACAATGTATTGTTTTGAAATTGTTGAACAATTTGCACATAACACTCAGCCTCTTCAGTATGACATTACAGTCATGGAAGATATTAATTCACAATGAAATACATGTATTGGTTGTAGGTTACAGAGCAGATTACGCATTAGTCTCAGAGGTTATTTGACTAATCACCTCTTTCTTTTGGAATGCTTCAATACAGAAAGCTGTATAAACTGATTTGTTTTGTTTGTTCTTTTTTTCCAGATTAATATGTTCTACTTAATTGAGTTCACGATCAACAAAACAGTAGCAGTGGTGCCACAAAACTGGTACAATGATGGTGTCGCATATTGGCCTAACTACAGAAGTGATGAAAGAGTGAACAGGGCAGTGAAAAATGAAAAGCAGCCTGGAGCTGACTGGGCAACACATGATATCAGAATTCTTAAATCATGTGGCGAGCTAATTTTTATATATAATGAGAAATGTATGCAAGTGGCAAAATATATTTGACTTCATTTTGTTCTACCTGTTTTTAGATCACTACCTCAAGGCACGACAGCACTTGAAAAAAAAATCACTGTCGTGCAACACTTCAGATTTGCAGACAGAAGAGGATGAAAAAGAGGAAAGTCGACCCAAGCAAAAGCCAAAACCAATGTTAGTATCTTGTAGTATTATTTTATCCTGTAAATTCAACTTTAACTCTTTCAAAGACACATGCTAAGACAGCTGTAATGGAGAACAGTGAAGTGCAGCCATGTACAATTATGCATACATTGATCATTGAATAGCTCAGTAAAAGTAACAGTGGTTTGACTAATGACAATTTCAGATTTTTATAGAATATTAATGTGCCTTAATGAAAATAAAGATGATACTGTTAATGTATTATATTACAGCTTAATTTTTAGAAAGATTTTTTAAAAAACTGTGTATGTTTTTTTTTCTCCAATTTAGTCGTTTCTTTGGAGATTCAGACAATGACAGTGGGGATGAAGACCATCAAAGGAAGAGAATCAAGGGTTGACCCAGACCCTAACCACTACCACCAGCTCCTTCTGTTCCATCAACACCTTGCCATGTTCCTTCTATTCCACCACCACCTTGCCATACGCCTGTTGGCGCCCCTCCTTCACCCGCTCCATCAAACATCAAAGACCACCTGATCACCAAACCCCTTCTGCGAGCTACATGCACACACCTACCTGGCAAAGGGGACAGTGTGATTCAAACACCATTCCCCACTCTAGTAAGTAATGCTCACACGGTTTTGGGGATTGAATTAAACATTTGAGCATTTCCCTTAGACAACCCATATACAACTGTTGTTTGTTCCTATTCTTGGTACTGACTAGTCTTTTGTTAAAATGTTTTTGGCCTGTTTTAAAAGAAAATCTTGTTTATCTGCTTCAGTGTGTTGCCCAAGTTTTACTGAAGTTGACTGAATTATATTTTTTCTAACAGCTCTAACAGCTATAGAAGTCAAGATTCACCAGCTTCTCTGCCTAATGGAGCATATGAAAAACCAGCAAAACCAACTAGTTGCCTAGGTGAACTACATTACAAGCAAGCTACAGCCAACTGCCCAGGACAACGACATGCCAATCCCAGTACAGTTTCCACTGACATCGTTGGAGGAAGTGGAAAGTTTGGAGGACTGGCTTAAAGATCCTGCAAATTCTCAACTAGAGCAGAATTTGGTCAGTTTTGTTTGTTTTTCCATTTGAAATCCACTTTACATAATGAAATTCTAATCTTTCTATCCACTGATAAGAACAGTTTCTGAACAAAAATGTCGGACAAGAACATCATGTTCTTTTGTTTGATAATTTATTATGCCCTGTTTAGAATAACTCAGATGTGACTCCATTTCTTGTCAGTATTGTAGTACTACTACTACTACTGCTGCTGCCACTACTACTACCACCACAAATAATAATAATAATAATATTGCATTAGTCTTATATAGCACTTTTCTGGACTCATTATTCATTCACTGTGGTGATTCTGGGGTTTGATGTGTGTGAGTACTTCCAGGTTGGCCGTCCTAGGCAGGTGATCGACATCTCGTCGCCACTCCTCCCTCACCTGCAGCAGATCAGGCTCATCAGGGAACCAGGTGTACTTAAGGCTGTGGTGGGAACCAGACCAGCGCTGGAGCATTACTTGCCAAGTGGTAAACGTGCAGAGCCTTCGTTAATATCGAGATTTGAAAGTCCTTGTTGTACACTAAGTTTTTGTTTTTGTCTCATCTTTGCCTCAGGGTTACCTGTCCACTCCGGAACCAGTCTGCTCTACATCCGTGAATCGCCACTAAGCTAAGTACTCACCTGTTCACCCGTGCCTGTCTGTCTGCGAAACTGCTGCCAGCTGAAAAGGAGGAACTTACCTGCAGAAAAACACCATCAAACCTCCTCTGGAAACTACTCCCCTCATCCTCTCTCCTCCAGGCTGTGGATTACCAGTCTCCCCGTAAGAACACTCACTGGAGATATTACCTTTGCCTTACTTCCTGCTCTATAACTAAAGAACTCTCTCACTCACTACGTCCTCTGTTTCCAGGTCCCGGCTCCTGTTCCTGCTTGCACATTTTCACATTGTAAATAAAATCACTTACCGTTACGTCTTGGTCTCATGTGTCTGTCTGTCGCCGAACTGCTCAATTAGAAAAGAACCTGAATCCTGACATTCACACACTGATTATGGTAAGCTACATTGTAGCCACAGCTGCTCTGGGGCTTGTTCCCCTCCTCTGTGCAGAGTCAGACCCCAGAGTCCTGCTCCACGTTGAAAGTTCACATTGTTTTGATTCAAACACTAAAACTGGCCAAACTAAAGACTAAATACACAAAACTACATCCTATCTATAAAATCTAAACACTAAGCCTCACAAATCTCTCCAATTTAATTACGTTTTCCAGCTTTTACCTCCGAACTTTATTCAATTTTTGCATGTTTTTTATTCTTCCTGTAGATTTTTTTTAGTTGCTTGACTAAGAATTTTTAGGCCATGGCCAGAAAGGAGGTAGGGTTTAATGTTTTTTTTTTTTGATAGGACAATAATTACACCGTTTAACTTGAACTTTCAACACAATTAAAAAAAAAAAAAAAAAAAAAAAAAACTAGTTTGAACTCTATTTTTTTTTTGACACTGATTAAAAGAGTCTAAGGGAGAGCAAATCTTTCCAGCTAGAGCAATTTAAACCGGTCATGTGAGTAGGGGAATGCCCCTGGCTTCAGAGGGTTAAAAGGGATGTATAATAGATTGAGTTGATATTTTACCTGAGATTTATTTTCTTTGTTCCATTTTAGAGTTCCTCCCTGGCAGCTATTGGGGGCCACGACACCAAACGTGTTACATGGAACATCCTGGCCCACATGTTCCATGATGATGTTGGGAAGCTGATCAATTGGAAAGGTGTCAATGGGAAGAAATCTTTCAGCCAGAGGGCATCAGAGACATTGGTCCTGAATAAGTATGTGTGATTAAAAAAAAAAAAATTCATATAGTCTTAGCAAGTATTTAAACAGACATTATTGATATGTGTATAGAAAATCGTGGTTCTGATGGTTATGTGAACATTTGTATGAAAAGTGTTTTGTGATTCCAGATTCTGTAAGAAAGAACGCCGTTGCCCGTGCTTCAACCGAACACAAAGTTTGCAAGCATGCAATCAGATGGTTCAACCTGGCAGCAGATAGGGGCAGCTCCAGAAGACGTACACAGGAAGTTCATCCTGCTGTTCACAACACATCCTCCTTAGGGATGTGTCTGTCGTGAACGGACCGGTTCAAAGAGCCGGCTCTTCTACGTGAAGGATGAGAGCCGGTTCCCCTCTAAGACCAAGCCATTTTTTTCCTAAGCCTTAGAACGAACAGCGACATGGTAAATTGTACAGCAAATCAGAGAATAACAACAAGCAGCGGAACCAGTCAGTGAAGGGTTATACCACCAAGCAGGGAGAGGAGGGGTGGTTGGGGTCTGCGCACAGTGCTCACGCATGGCAAATGGGAGGAAATGAAAAGAGAGCGGGAGAGAGAAAGATGGCCAAAAGGAAAAGAAGCAGTGTTTGGCTGCACTTTGAAAACCAAAATAACGCCGTGGCAGAATGTCTCATTTGCAAGATCAAAATATCTTTTCGAGCAGGATCCACGAACAATCTTCACAGACATTTGAGAACAACACATCCAACAGTTCAGCTGGAAGAAAGGCGGGTTAGCATGCCTGTTTCTGTTACTGCCTCTTCAACACCCGGTGCCGAAGCTGCTGCTTCTCCAACACCTGCACCATCAGGTACACGTCAACGAACAGCAACACAGAGCTCTATAAACCCTTTTGTGACATTGACACCAGCAAAACAAATCAAAATTGATGAAAAGTTGGCCATAATGATTGCTCAAGATTTCCAGCCCTTTTCAATGGTAGAGGAGAGGGGATTTAAAGGTTACTCAGAAGCTCTCAATCCAGCATATGCACTACCAAGCAGAAAAACACTCTCCGAAAAAATTGTTCCACAACTGTATGAAAGAGAATACTCAGTACTACAAGAAAGAGTTTAAAAAGCAATAGCTGTGTGTCTTACTACTGATTGCTGGACTTCAAGGACCACCACATCATTCATGTCTGTGACATGCCATTTCATTGAAGATTAAAAAATGGTGGCATGCCTTTTGGACTGCTTTGAGCTAAATGACAGACACACTTCTGAGAACTTGGCAGAAGAACTGAGACGAGTAGCAAATGAGTGGGACATTGAAAGCAAAGTTATTTGCTGTGTTACTGACAATGCAGCAAACATTACAAAAGCCATTAGACTAATGAAATGGCCACATCATCCTTGCCTTGCTCACACCATTAACCTCATAGTCAGAGAGGGTCTCAAGGTGATGAAGCCAACTATAGATAAAGGGAAAGTCATCGTTGAATACTTCCACAAGAGCACAATAGCCACAGAAAAGCTTAAATCCACACAGCACCAGATGGGTTTACCTAAACTAAGACTCAAACAAGACTGCATAACAAGGTGGAATTCAACCTTTTATATGCTGAGACGACTTCTGGAGTGCAAAGATGCTGTCATCTCGACCCTGGCCCTTTTGAGTGCCCCGGTTGACACACTCAGGCAAGAAGAATGGGAAATTCTCCAAGAGATGAGCACCATTTTGGAACCCTTTGAGCAAGTCACTGTGGAGATCAGCTCTGAGAGGTATAATATTATTATTATTATATATTATATACTGTAGTGTGTATATTTTGTGGTGTGTTTACATTCAAAATTGGACATAAATGTTTAATACTGAACAGGAATAAATTGGAAATATCAAAATAAGCACGTTACAAATGTGAATGTCAAATTATATTGGTAAAACTATTATTAGGCTGTGTCATAAAGAAACATTAGATGCAAGACCAACAAATGTAGCACCAAATTGTAGTAGATTTTGTTCATGTGTTCTGATTATTGTGAAGGAAATCACCTGAAACACTTTAATTAGAAGAATGGAATATTTATTATTGAAGCATCAGAAAATAAAACATACACATTATCATGTGTAGGTCCTCTGCCTACAGAGAGACTGCTGCTCCTCAGTAACCAAAACATTTTATAGTGACACATTATTAAATCAAAACAGAGATTGAGAGCCATGTTGGTGGCTCATCCTCATGGCTCAGATCAGGACGTGATTACATTTAAGCATACATGCTGTAGTGGGACTTCCAGGAATATGATAGACCTATTTTTCTTCTGAGAAGTTGAGTTAATCTGGAGTCTTCTAATGCATAATGTGTAGTGTATTTTGATCCACTGTTTATTAATTAACTTCCTGGGTTTTACCTTTAAACATTTGTTCATTTGTCATTTGATAAACATAGATCCCCAACAATTTAGTAATAATACTACATGAATAAATTTCTAATAAAAAACAAACAGAACAATTCTAGATATCAAAAAATAAAACAAAGTATAATTTCTCAAGTATTGTTTTCCATCTTTTTTTTTTCCAGTTATGTGACTGCCTCCAAAATGCTTCTGCTGTGCAGGGGTCTGCAAAAAGTAACTGCCTACCACCAAACACAAGCAACTAAGGAGAGTGTCGTTGAGATGGTGGCTGCACTCTGCACATCTATGGACAGAAGGTTTCACAGGATGAAGTACAACATTGTTCTCTCTGAAACTACTGTGATGGACCGACGGTTCAAAAAGCTGGCCATTAATGATGATCGAGCAGTTGATGAGGCACTGCAGAGAATAACAGCAGCAGCAACTAGATCCTCTTCAATCAGCACTTTCCAACCAGATCAACCAGAAGGCCAAGGAGAAGGAGGAACAGGGGCAGAAGTGGAGCAAAAGACGTCTGCTGTCTGGAAACTATTTGAGACGAGAGCCATGGAGGACACTGCAAGAAGAGTTCCCTCAGTAGATGCAATGCAGGAAGTACGGTCATATCTTGAGGAGCCTCTTATTCCAAGAACTGAAGACCCACTGAGCTGGTGGCAATCAAAGGCCTCAGTTTACCCACGACTAGTTAAGGTGATGGAAGGGCAACTGTGTATTGTAGCAACATCAGTACCCTCTGAAAGAATCTTTTCCAAAACTGGTCAGATAATAACAGAGAGAAGAAGCCTGATCAACCCCTCCAAGTTGAGGCACTTGGTTTTCCTAAATGCCAATCTGCCTTCCAAAAAATAGTTGAAGAAAAGTGTCCTGATGCATCTCAGTAGTTGAAGAAAAGAAAAGGTTAAATCAGTTGTTTTAATCACTTTAAAGACTGCTGTTGAATGCTGCTGTTTTGCACTTTGCAGAGTATTTGTTTATTTTATTACCCAGAAATGGATGATTATTTAAGTTATTTTGTAACACCTACCTTTTGGTTTCCACTAGCCACAGTTCAGTTTACAAGTGATGTTTTAATAAAGGTGTTAAAATAAAAAAACATTTTTTTGATACAAGTGAATGTGTTAGTGCAATCAATGAGTTATTACAGGACAACCATGAAAACAATTAGTCATAACAACACTATTTTGAGCTTTTTAATGCTGATTAATAATATTTTGTGCATATAGTCATGTAAAATGTAGTTAATATTGTTCCGTACCAGTTGAAATAAGTGGTAAAACAAAGAGCCATTTGGGAGCCGAAAGAGCCGGCTCTCTGTAAAGAGCCGAACTTCCCATCACTAATCCTCCTAATATCACAGAACATTGGTTTTTATTGTTTGTACAAGTAGTTGAAATTTTTTCCTTTTAATTTTATATGTAATTGTTATTCTTTTTACTAAATACATTTGATTTCCATCACAGTTTTCATCTTTTTGTATAATTGCCTTTTCATTGACCACCCATAGTGGTGTTTGTCAATTTGGTGTATGTGCCAGATCTTTTAACTGAACTTAATTCCACCTTAATACAGAACAGCAGCAGTACCAATTGCTTCACAGTGCAGCCTAAGAACCTACTTTACTGCTAATAATAACCCAATATTAGTACTTTTGCAGTGTCACCACAAAACTATTTTCATGTGTTTAAAGTTAAACTGGAGGTTTTCTGATTTTTATATAGCAATCTGGTTGGTGTGCTAATTTTTGTCTGTATCTAGCTTTGGTCCAAACCCAATCCTATTTGGATCCGGGCCAGATGATGTGGGTTATGAACAGATCTGGATAGGGTCTGGGCCAGATGATGTGCATTTTGACCAGATCCAGATCGGATCCGGTCAGGAGTCTGTTTGCTATCTGGGAGTATTCGGCCTGCCTTGTTTAATAGTCCGAGCTAGGGTTAGCCCAGACTGGAGAACAAAATCGGAGAACTCTTTCTCTAAGGTCTGGTGCAGGAGAGGGTAGTTAGTTTTAACATGAGCAGGTTGGCGCTCAATGAACTTACTGACCTCTCTGCTAGCTGTTAGCTTAATGAGATAAATCCAATCTTCTACAGTGGCATGTGAGAACCTTCTAAGATAGAATTTGATGTCCTTGAGATACGACCTTATGTCATGTGAATCCCCTGGACTTGGCTCAAAACGTGAAATGTTTTTAGCAATATTGTCCAGGTCTCGATCAGAAGGACCCAACTGTGCATGTGGTCTTATCTGGAGTGTGTAGGTGTTGGTAGGTCTGGCTATTTCTGGTGTAGCCAAAGAGTAGTTCCAGTTTCCAGCAACAGACACAGAGGTCAGAGGAAACCTACCAGTAGGTCCACTTTCTAGTCTTGGATCATCCTGCGGACCTGAACAAGGGGGATTAATAAGTCCACTTAATGGGAGAGGTGACTTTGTCCCTTGAAAAAGACTTGAAGCTCATTGGGTAACTTTTAGCCACAAAGATAACACACAAAAAGACTAAAGGCTGAACCAGAGTAATCAATTTAAATTGAAATGGATTCAAATTAAATGAGATACCTGTTGAAGGGAAATCCTAAGATTAATAATACTAAAATTAACCTGAAGTTATTCTTTTAGTGTGTTACCAAGTTGCTTTGATTGTGGGTTTCAGCTAGAAAAGCTTTAAAAGTCAAATAACTAAAGTTATTTACAAGATAGAGTTAAATGTTGGTGATATTTTAAATATAATATATTACAGAATAAAACAAACCTAATCTGACTTTGTTTAAAGTTTTTGATTAAGTTTTATTTGAAAAACACATTTTCAAATGTGTCAAATGTGTCAAATGTGTCAAATTAATTTCTTGGTGTGTAAGAACTTTACTTGACTTGAGCTAAGCACTCGCGGTAGAAAGGGCTGGCTGAAAAAGGTAGGTGGGCTTATGTCAGGGAAGGGGACCGCCCCTTCAGGACATCCAACTTATAAGGTACACTTTCAAAATGGCAACCAGTTCGGAGCATCTCTCTGCCTGGAAGGGTCGCTTCAGGAGTGGTCCCATCGTGCAAACAGTGTTTACACTCTGCAGGCCACACAAAAATAGCTCAGCACAGCATTTCCCAGCACGCGTCAAACTTTCATCAGCAGAACACAACTTTTCAGCACGGCCTGTTACCAGGAAGCAACGGCAGTGCTTCTAACAGAGAGGCTTTAGCTTAGCAAACACTGTTTTAAACTCTTGCACACATAATATGCACTCTGGCTTCTATCAAAATAATTCCAGGTGAACTTCTGTCATTCAAACTCAGAACAAACAAACACACCACGGTCTCCTCTTCAGACCGAGGGATATAAACAAAATGGGTTGCCGTGGCAATCATACAGGGAGCAGAGCGTGCTTTCTGTCCCTTTAAATCTCGCTATTTTGAGCAAATCTCTCGGCAGGTCAGATTCTAGTGAAAATATAAGCCTCTAAACACTGTCTTATTAACCATAAAACAATGCTGTTAGTTTATTTGTAGCTACCCTGGAAGAAAACTAATAAGAGGGTCCAGATCTCCAACAGAAAAACCCAGAACCCACAGTATATTCTGTGATTTCTGGAGGTAAAACAACTCAAACCTGGGATACTCAGGATTTGATGTTAGTTTACCTTTCAGCCGACAACAAAAATCAACATGCATGCATAAAGTTACTCCAGGAGATTTTAGCTAGGCTACAAAACTCATTCAGTCTTTCTACTTAAAGCAGAACCACAAACTCGCAGAGAAGAATTATGCGTCCACTATTCTCTCAAAAGTGCAAAATTTTAAAATTTAATATATAATTACTGCTTCATCAATTTTCAACATAAAGCTTCAGCAAGTCTGATATTTTTAATGACAACACAGCTCAGTAAATAAATCCAGCAGCACACCGCAACAGAACTCTGGCAGATACAGAACTTTTAAAACAATCAGTTTCTTATGCTCACAGTCCAGCAGAACTCAGGGTGGAGATGTTTATTGTGTTTTAATATAAAAATGAATTTTCCAAAGCCTCACACGGCAGCACCAATAAAAATATGTAGGAGAAAGGGTATATTTTTATTATGAGTGTCAGGAAAAGTGGTAAAGACGGAGGCGAACCTAGAACGCAGACTCATACTTGAAAAATAAACTAATTTATTAAACTAATAACAAAAGTGAAAACAAAAGCTGTCGAGGCAGCAAACTAATAAGATAAAAACTAAATCAAAAACCAACCAAAACAGGAGCAAACACAGGAGCATAAGCAGAAACGGGCAGGACAGAAACTAACAACATCAGACAAACCTTAGACAATGG
>NC_051448.1:22085872-22086955 GCF_001649575.2 Kryptolebias marmoratus | reverse complement strand
CAAAGGCTGCTGTCATAACTAATGGAACTATCTCATCCTTTTTGGCTCTCATCCTCTCGGTACCAGCCAGAAACTTTTAGGCCACGGCGGGGGGATGGTGACCAGAAAATGTCGTCTCCAGGGCACTTTCCGTCAGCAGGAACTGAGTCGAACCTTCGGCCAGTTCCGGTGGTCCAACAGTCAGCAGGCAGGGGAACAACCCTCAAAAGGCCGTTCTAAGCTGGGATAAAGAGTCGATGACATGAAGACGACGCAGAACGAACAGCAAAAAAACAAAACGGGGAGCAGAGCGCAAGGGGGTCAAGAACCGCGCCAGACTTTTTAAACAAAGCCGGGGATTGATGTTTGTATGCCGATAATCCAATCAGACCCGCGCTTCTCAGTGGTCATTTAGCCAATGAGCAGTAACCCTCCTTGGAGGGGGAGATTTGACACTTGTGCACAAAGGAGAGAGGAGAAAACTAAACATGATTGGATCCTTGCATTCCTTTTCTGCCTCAAAATTAAATTTAATTAGCAAAATGTGAAGCAGACTTGATCAGTGATTAAATTAAGTCTTCTCACATGAAGTTGATCCTTTAGAACTCAAAGAATCATAGTTATTAGCACTGTAAAACATATTGATAAACTCGTAACCTGATGGTGAGGTACTGAGTGGGTTTTACTTACACATGTACTATATTACAGTCAAATAACATTAATAATGTTTTCACATGACATCTGATATGCAAATGAATGAAAGCAAAACAGAAAACATATAGACATATAAAAACATTAAAGATTAAACATGTGACTCTTATAAATTTTAAAATAACCTGTAGTTGCTCTTGTAACTGGCAAAAACCCGAAAAGTTAGCACAATATCACACTTTAACATGAAGATTGCAATCCAGAAACTTATTTTGAATAGATCAGAAAGTTCACATATGATAATATAGTCCAAACTATACTGATACTGAGCAGTGACCTAGAATCCCAAAGAAAAAGCACTCTGGTACTTCCTTTCCAGGTCTAAAGGAATGTGATCATCTCTTTGATGTCCGCAGACCCAAGGCATTATCTTTTTTTTTTTTTTTTTTTTTT
>NC_051448.1:22084645-22085257 GCF_001649575.2 Kryptolebias marmoratus | reverse complement strand
ATGCGGACCAAGCTCTGACACCGGTCATAAAGGGACCTAACAGCCCGCATATTTGATCATACATTCTATAATATAATGAGCAGGGAAACTAGAATCCCAAAAAGAACACTGTGGTACTTGCTTTCCAGGTCTAAAGGAAAGTGATAATCTCTTTAATGTCCGCAGACCCAAGACGTTATTTTTTTTTGTTTAACCAGGTCCTTGGTTGTTCTCTTTTCAGAGTGTAAACATCTTCCAAAGTAGTACAACTGACACCTTGATTTCATCTTTGGGGCTAAGAAGACTGGGAAGGGGGTGTAACTCTTGTTTAGAGTCAAAAACAGTGATTAGTTTATGACTATTGTATGGGTCATCAGAAGAGGAACCTCTGTGGAGGTCTGCGCGTACTCGAGGCGGACGTCTGCCGGACACGTCCATGCAAAGATCAATTTTTAGCAGGATTTCTGCTCTTTGGACCAGGCAGTTACCTGGATTATGTGAGGATCTGGGGTTTGGCTCCACCTTCTGGGTGGCGCCACTAATCATTGTCCACAGGTGTTCCTCATACCACTGACGAGACCACACAGGATTTAAGCAGCAGGCTGTGATCACATCTTCGCTGGAGCATCAAAC
>NC_051448.1:22081531-22083338 GCF_001649575.2 Kryptolebias marmoratus | reverse complement strand
CTTTACCGCATGGTAAACAATGCTCCAGCGCTGGTCTGGTTTTCACTGCAGCCTTAAATACTCCTCCACTTCTTATCAGCCTGATCAGTCACAGGTGTGAGAGGAGTGGTGACGAGGCATCCGTCACCTGCTCAGGAGACGCCCACCAGGAAGCACTCACACACGCACAAAACCACTAATCACCACAGTACCCCCCCCCCCCCCCCCCTCAATGGTCACCACCAGGCGACCCAAAACGCTTATCTGGATGCTCCCTGAAAAAGGAAGTGATTAAGTCAGAGTCCAAGATGAACAACCTCGGGATCCAAGATCGTTCTTCCGGTCCATAGCCCTCCCAATCCACCAAGTACTGGTAGCCTCGTCCTCGACGACGTACGTCCAGAATCTTCCGAACTGTGAAGGTCGGATGGTCGTCGATGATCCGGGCGGGTGGGGGGAGGTCAGCAGGAGGGCACAGAGAACTCACAGACACAGGTTTGATCTGAGACGTATGGAAGGTAGGGTGAATACCAAGGGTTGCAGGTAACCGCAGTCTCACCGCCGAAGGGTTGATGATCCTTTCTATTGTGTAAGGTCCGATGTACCTGGGTGACAATTTCTTTGGAACATCCTTAAGGGTGATATCGCGTGTGGAAAGCCATACCTGCTGCCCTTCCTGATACCTGGGAGCTGCTGACCGATGGCGATCTGCAAACCTCTTATTTTGCGTAGCTGTCCTGAGTAATGCCGCCTTGGTCTGACGCCACACCCTCCGACAGCGCTTCATGTGTGCTTGCACTGATGGAACCAGAATCTCTGTTTCCTGGCTTGGGAAAAGAGGAGGATTATAACCCAATGATGCCTCAAAAGGTGAAAAACCAGTGGCCGAAGAAGTATGCCCATTATGGGCATATTCTACCCACGGTAGATGTTTACACCAGGAGGATGGGTTGTTATTTATCACACAGCGCAGGGCGGCCTCCAGCTCCTGATTACATCTCTCGGTTTGGCCGTTAGTCTGAGGATGGTAACCTGAGGAGAGACTAACCTGAGCCCCGAGAGCGTTACAGAAGGCCTTCCACACTTGGGAGACGAACTGCGGCCCATGATCTGACACAACATCCTGAGGTATACCGTGCAGGCGGAAAACATGCAGAACCAACAGTTGTGCGGTCTCCAATGCGGAAGGTAATTTCAGCAACGGAACGAAATGGGCTGCTTTAGAGAAATGGTAGATTATATTTAGAATAACCGTGTTGCCCTCTGACGGAGGTAATCCAGTGATGAAATCTAAAGAAATGTGTGACCAAGGGCGAGCAGGCACAGGTAAGGGTTGTAACAGACCAGCTTGAGGTTGATGGAGGGCTTTATTTCTTGCGCACGTTAGACAGGCTTTAACAAACTCTTTGATGTCAGCAGACATGGTTGGCCACCAAAAGTGTCTCTGTGTGAACGCTAACATTCTGGTAACTCCTGGGTGGCAAGTAAATCTGTGATTATGTGTCCAGTCCAACACCTTTCCCACTACCTCCTTGGGGACAAACCTTCTTCCAGGAGGTCCTGTGCCAGGATCAGGTTCTGCCTTTTGTGCCAAGGTGATGGTATTCTCTATCTACCAAGTCAGAGAACCCACGAAACAGGAGGACGGGAGTACGCAGACGTCAGCCTTCGAGGAATCAGCAACTGAAAACTGCCTGGAGAGTGCATCCGCCTTTGTGTTCTTGGAACCGGGTCTGTAGGTGATGGAAAAATTAAAACGTGCAAAAAACAATGACCAACAGGCTTGTCTCGGGTTTAGTCTTTTAGCATTTTGTAAGTAGATTAGATT
>NC_051448.1:22078250-22080944 GCF_001649575.2 Kryptolebias marmoratus | reverse complement strand
GGTTAAAGGGGTGGCCACACGGCTGTAGTCCCTAATGAAGCGTCTGTAAAAATTTGCAAAGCCCAAAAAACGTTGTAACTCTTTGCGATTAGATGGAACAGGCCACTCTGTGACAGCACAAACCTTCTCCGGATCAGTGCAAAATTGTCCCTTCTCGAAAATAAACCCCAAAGAAGACACTGAGGTAACGTGAAAGGCACACTTCTCAGCCTTGATAAATAATTTGTTCTCCAGTAACCTCTGTAACACTGCCCTGACATGAGTTTGATGTGTCTCCTGGTCCCGAGAGAAAATTAAGATGTCGTCCAGATAAACGAACACGAATATGTTCAAGAAGTCGCGCAAGACATCATTAATGAGAGCTTGGAAAACGGCTGGGGCATTGGTGAGCCCGAACGGCATCACCAAATACTCGAAGTGCACTAACGGAGTCTTGAAGGCCGTTTTCCACTCATCCCCCTCCCTCATCCTTAACAAATGGTATGCGTTTCGCAAATCCGGTTTCGAAAATATGGTCGCGGAATGGAGTCTTTCGTGTACTGAATCAATTAATGGAAGTGGATATCTATTTTTAACTGTGATTTGGTTTAACCCTCTGAAATCAATACATGGTCTTAGTGTTTTATCCTTCTTTTCAACAAAGAAAAATCCTGCACCCAAAGGAGACGTAGATGGACGAATGATTCCCGAAGCTAACGACTCATTGATATAAGTTCTCATAGCCTCTGTCTCTGGGCCAGAAAGATGGTACAAGCGACTGGTAGGTAACGGGGCCCCAGGAAGCAACTCAACAGCACAGTCATAAGGTCTGTGAGGAGGCAGAGAAAGTGCTTTTAGCTTACTGAATGCTGGTGCAAGATCGTGATAACATTGTGGCACCCCAGTTAAATCAATAGCCTCAGCTGACTCCTCGACCCTCCCTCCAGATTGCAACCCAGTAGACCTAAGACAATTCCTGAGACAAAAATTACTCCACGAATCTACTCTCTTTTTAGCCCAATTGAGAACAGGGTTATGCTTCTCCAACCACGGAAAACCAAAAATCAACTGCGGAGACAACGAGGAGAACACAAAAAACTCACCGGACTCATGATGGTTACCGGAAACTAAAACTTGCAAATTGATGACGTGATGAGTGATCTGCAAAATGGCGTGTCCGGTTAGGTCAGTGACTGTACGGGCGGAGTCCAAAGGTTGAACTGGTAGGTTGAGTTGATCCACTAAGCTTTGTGAAATTAAATTTAGTTCAGAGCCGGAATCCACCATGGCAGCAATGGGTAGTGACGTCTGTTCAGTGATGATTTTTGCTGGAAGAGAAAACAGAGATGTTGGGGAGAATTTTAATGGACCCGACAGAGCTTCCCCCATTACTGACGGGTCGACCTGTTTCCCCGAACCAGGCAGTTGGCCACGAAATGTCCCTTATTTCCACAGAAAATGCACTCTTTTGCCCTGAAGTGCCTCTGTCTCTCTTCTGCAGAAAGTCGAGTTTGGCCCACCTGCATAGGCTCAACTTCTGCTACGGGGTTGAGAGACTCAGCAACTCTTCCCCTCCCCAACGGGGAGCCCTGGTGTGTGAGCTGTCGGTGGAAAAGAGTCCCTTTCGCGCTGTCGTTCTCGCAGACGATTATCAATCCTAATGGCTAAAGAGATTAGTTCATCCAAGGTAGCGGGTTCATCTCTAGTAGCTAATTGATCCTTAATCGTATCGGACAAAGAACCCGTAAAAATACCTCTCAGTGCCAACTCGTTCCAACCCGCTTCCTCCGCCGTAATCCGGAAGTCCACCAAGTAATCCGCCACAGATCTGCGTCCTTGCCGTAACGTAAGTAACCGCTTTGCTGCTTCGTCCTGTTGTAAGGGGTGGTCAAACACACGCCAGAACTCCTGAACAAAACGTAAAAAATCCAGCGTATCTATTGGATGAGAACCCAAGAAGGCTTGTGCCCAGCGCAGAGCTCGTCCCTTCAACGCTGCTACAATAAAAGTTATTTTAGAAGCGTGCGTAGGGAATAATGACGGGGAGCGAGCAAAGGCTAAATTGCACTGAAGGAGGAAACCTCCGCAACGATCTGTGTCCTCCTCAAAACACCCCGAAGGCTTCATTTCCGGTTCGCGGAACGAAGGTAAGGGGGCGGTAGGAGGTGTGGCCGATACTGATGGTGGAGCGGGGCTTGTGGGAAATAGAGTTCCCAATCTATTGTCCAGAGCCACAATACGGTGAGAAACAGAGTTTAGAGTGGCACAAGTATCCTGCTGAACCTGATAAAGTTGTTGGATTAAAGTCTCATATTGATCTAATCGGTGCTGATGATTTAATGTATCCGTGGTCTGTCCGCCTCCGGAACTGCTCTTAGGGTTTGGATCTGGCTGGAGCATTCTGTCAGGATTCAGATTACACCCAAGTGAGCAGCTCGGCAACAGACAGACGCAGAAACCAGCAGGTAACGGTAAGTGAATTTATTTACAGTGCAATAGAATATTTACAGAGGAGAACTGGAGCCAGGACCTGAGGAGCAGAGAATGAGGTGAGTATGGGATCGGTGAGGAGAGGAACAGCAGGTATGGCGCAGGTAATATTCCTTGTGATAGTTCTTACGGAACAGGGACGAGTCCAGAACACAGAAGAGAGGACGAGATCAATCCTTGCCCAGCGGTGGGCCGGTGTAGGTTCCAGAGAGCGGGGTCCAGGTG
>NC_051448.1:22074698-22078132 GCF_001649575.2 Kryptolebias marmoratus | reverse complement strand
CTGGTTCCAGACGGGCAGGTAATCCTGAACACAGGTTTGAAGATACAAAAAACAAAGACTCGGATTACAACAGGGAGTACACAAAAAAAACACAGCAAAGTCTCTCACAGGCTCTGCACTTTACCGCATGGTAAACAATGCTCCAGCGCTGGTCTGGTTTTCACTGCAGCCTTAAATACTCCTCCACTTCTTATCAGCCTGATCAGTCACAGGTGTGAGAGGAGTGGTGACGAGGCATTCGTCACCTGCTCAGGAGACGCCCACCAGGAAGCACTCACACACACACACAAAACCACCAATCACCACAGTCACCACTTTGCCTTTATCTCACACTGGGGATATTTTCACATTACAGTGGTGGACCACAACATAAATGGAAAAAAGCAATAAGAAAAAAGTCAGGAACTGTATATAGAAAAATGACATATAATCACACAATATATACAATACATAAAAAAGTTAAAAATAGGTGTTTTACGTCAATCAGAAACAGTTATTTTACACAATATTTACTTTTTTAACACTTTTGTTAACTAGTCTAAGTGCCGATGGCATGAAGGACCTTTGGAAACATTGTCCTGCATTGTGGGTGTTACAGCCTTCCACTGAAAGAACTGCTCAGAGCTCCCACAGTGTCATGGAGGGGATGGGTTTAGTTGTCCATGATGGATGTCAGCTTTGCCAACATCCTCATTTGACCCACTGCCTCAGAGGTATAAAGAGGGTGGTGAAGGACATAGCTGGCTCTCATAAACAGGTTGTTTAGTCTCTTCCTGTCCCTCTTTGATGTGAAGGTGGTCAGCCTCACACCAGCTGACAAAGTCAGTGATGACCTCTCTGTATTACCGGTTGTTACCTTCAGATACACAACCAAAAATGGTTGTGTAGTCAGAACTTCTGAATGTACCAACTGTCTATGTTGTGTTGAGGTCTTAAATGTACAGGGTAAAGAGGAAGGGGGAGAGAACTGTTCTTTGAGAGGCCCTGTGCTGATGACTGCCACATTAGGTAAACAGTCACAAAGCCTCAAATGCTGTGGTCAGTTTGTGAGGTAGTTGGTCTATGCAGTCAGGTATTGGTACACTCTAATTTCTTCCATCTTCCTCCTAAAAAGTGAAGGTTCGATTGTGTTAGAAGCACCAGAGAAGTCGAAAAATGTGACACTTACAGTGCTTTGATGGTTGTCCAGGTGGGGGTATCTGTGCAGCAGGTGTATAATTGCATCATCCACTTTGATGCATGGGCGATATGAAAACTGCAGGGGATCCAGTTCGGAGCTCGTCAGAGTCCAAAGGTCGTTCAGCACCATCATCTCCACGGTCTTTATTAGGTTGGAGGTCAGGGTGACCGGCCTGAAGTGATTAGGGTGTGCAGTCTTAGGAACCAGAACCACACAGGAAGTTTTTTTTTTTTCACAAGATGGGTATCCTCTTCAGGCTCAGCTTCAGGTTAAAGATGTACTGAAACACCTTACAGAGCTGATCTGCACAGACCTTGGGGCTGCTATCATCAAGTCCAGGGGCTTTTCTTGCCTTGATCATCATAAGCTTCCTCCTTACCTGTTCTGCAGGAATGTGGATTATGGGGGTGGGGTGGATAGTGGTGCTTGTGGAGAGAGGTGTGTGGAAATGGGTGCAGCTGTTGATGATGATGTTCTTCTTGAGGAGGGGGAGGAGGTGTGTGACAGGTCAGTACCAAGGGTGGTTGAGGAGGGACATGGTGAATTGTTAACAGCCCACTGAAAAGACAACCTTTTTTTGAGGCTGTTTAACACTAACCAATCGCAAGAACGATATATGGAGTTGAAACTATTATGATAGAACTGTAAAGTTTATTTCCAATAAAGCCTTAACAATTGCCGCTCTTTTGTCTTCTGCTCTTCTGCATTCCTGCACAAGACTACAATTTCTAATGAAACCTCCTGGTAGAACTGAAGCCATCTAAACAGACCTTTATATAACCCTTGGTATTTTACAGTCCTTTGCTCAGGGCTGTAGTGTAGCTAACCACAACTGAAGCAGTTTTGTGCATACACTGTCTGTGGCATGAAAAATGATCTGTAAATTAGATCCTGATCATGTGTGTTTTAGCAAGAGTAGTTTGTTGACTAACTATTAGAACATCAGTTCAAACAGGAGATAATGCTGAGCAGGATTAGGAAAAGCAATTAGTCAGATGCATTACTTTTAGGTTAAATGCTTATAAAACACTTGAATGCATTAGAACCAATTAAAGATGCATGCTGCTTTAGATTTAATGGTTAGATAGATGTTTACAACTTTTAATTGATCTAAAGTAGCTTTAAGTACAGCTGCTAAAATAAATAAATAAGCTTTTTGCCTTTGGCAGCACAATCTCTTTAAAGCCCCCTCCCCCTCTCCCCATTTATTTTGAGGTCCAAAATACTTAACTACTTCAGATGAAGTGCTTGGAATAAAAGGACATATGACCAAACCACACTGTGACACAATGGTTTAATGTTTGCTTCATGAGCTACCATACATGTGATGAAGCCTCTGAGGACCATCACTACTTATATGATAGTTTTGTTATTAAAGTCTTTTTGAAATCCTGAATTCATCTTAAATGCAGAGAAAGGATTCTTCATCATGAAGATCTTAGACTGGGAATTGTTTAATCCTAACCTTTTATGACTAAACCCCATTTGGAGGGAGAAGAATTTTCAGGCTCCCCCTTAGCTTAACAATACTAAAACACAAAGTTGAATTTACCATTATAAATAAATAAATAATACCTTCTAAAACCAAGATTTACAAAATTACTTCATTTTTTTGTATTTTATGTCAAGAAAAATATTTAAGTTGTTTTTATTACATCTTGTCTCCAGATTGTTCTTAGATTTTTAAAAAGCTTTTTCCAAAGGAGCAATTTAATAAAACTGCACTTTGCTTGAAAAAAAGACTGCTTCATGAGTTTCTGGTTACTCTGAAACAAATCAGTTTTAAACAAACTATGCCATTGCCCCATCCCTGGGCTGCCACCTTATAGTGGTGGAGGGGTTTAAGTGTCCCAATGATCCTAGGAGCTATGCTGTCAGGTGCTTAATGCTTCTAGTAGGGTCACCCAAGGCAGACAGGTCCTAGATGAGGGGCCCGACGAAGTGCAGCCCAAAGACCCCTTATAATGAGTGAAAATATTGGACACAGTGTTCCCTTGCCTGGACGTGGGTCACCGGGGCCCCACTCTGGAGCCAGGCCTGGAGGTGGGGCACGTTGGCAAGCGCCTGGTGGCCGGGCTTTCGCTCATGGAGCCTGGCCGGGCACAGCCCGAAGAGGATACGTGGGTCCCCCTTCCCATGGGCTCACCACCTATGGGAGGGGCCAAAGGGGTCGGGTGCAATGTGAGATGGGTGGTGGCCGAAGGTGGGGACCTTGGCAGTCTGATCCTCGGCTACAGAAGCTGGCTCTTGGGAC
>NC_051448.1:22062610-22072245 GCF_001649575.2 Kryptolebias marmoratus | reverse complement strand
AATGAGTTTCCTCCGCAGGGTGTCTGGGCTCTCCCTTAGAGATAGGGTGAGAAGCTCGGTCATCCGGGAGGGACTCAGAGTAGAGTCGCTGCTCCTCCACGTCGAGAGGAGCCAGTTGAGGTGGCTCGGGCATCTGGTGAGGATGCCTCCTGTTTTTTATTTATTTTTATTTATTTATGTTTTTATTTACTTCTTTGCTGGATGCTCTACTCAGATCTATCCACCTCAGACCTCAATAATCTGGCTGTTCATCCCTGATTTACTTTGAAACCTTCTACAGCCAACAAACTTGTCCTCCATTAAAGAAAGACTCTTTCCTATCCGCTCATTATCACTTCTAACTGAAAAGTCAGTGGATCCACTCCCCATACTGTGCAGGATACTATCCATTCATGTAATTGCCATGGAAACACAGTTTGTGTAACAATAAAAAGTTTAAGTTGCAAGAACTTATAAACATTACTTCTGTATACAACTTTTTGAAAAAACAAAACAATGAGAAATGTCCCACATGCCACCACTGTTATAGTGGGAAAACCATCTGCTACAAATTAGAAGCTATTTTAATCAAGTTATTATGAGTTATTATCCCTAAATGAGCCCTGTGATGGACTTGCGATCTGTCCAGGGTGTACCTCGCCTGTCGCACAATGACTACTGGAGATGGGCACCAGCTCTTTTGTGACTCAAAAAGGAAGAAGCGAGCAAAGAAAATGGACAGATGGATAGATCACTTAATGATTAAATACAAAAAAAAAAAAAAGCTCAGATTATTCCAGGACATGGAGTGGGTGGCCACAGGCATAAATCAAGCAGACAAATTGTGCAGACATGAATAGAATAGATACTTCAACTCGCTATCAATTACCTTACTGCGTACAGGTCAGCTGCTGTCTGCAGCTCACTGACAATCCTAAGATACATGGCATAGGACTGAATGTCTAGGCTGCAACTAAAACAAATTTGACAGGACACACACAATCTTCTGAATATAGGAGCTGACAGGAATCATTTTAGAACCCAAATGAGACACCTGGGCTCCATGTTCTGTTGCTCTAACTAATCACTGATGTCAGAGGGGCCTGACAACTGCTAAATGCTGATGTCCTAACAGGCTTAACACACAGAAAAACCACAAAGTCAAACTGCTCATTGTTTATGGAACAAGGATGAGATACAGCTAAAAGCCTACAACTGTAACAAAGCAATATAAAAGCATGCTCATGTGAGAATGCAGATGAACACACTTTACATCCTAAATGTGGAGGGAAAGAATGCAGCTGCAGAGCTTCCTTGTATGTGAATGATTGCAAAGTGTGGAGGCATTAAGTCATAAATAATTACCATCATCATTATCTCAGCCCTTTGCACCTGGGATATAGTATTATAACACAATTTGACCGCAAATTTATTCCAACTTTTGAAAGCTTCCAGTATTAAATGGTTTAACAGGATATTTTTAAAAATTGTTTGACTTTCTAAAGTCTTGCACAGTCTAGACTAAACTTTTCCGTCTGTCGGTTCTGTCATGGCGGCGCCTAAATGTCTGACCCACATGCAGAAAACACTCAGGAAACTCCAACAGCAGTTTCTTTAGGAAAAAAGATTTATTTTCTCAAATTGTTTTGAGACTCAAACGGACCCCTCTGGGAAACAGGATTAGTTGGCTCAGGAGTCAGTGATCCTTTAAAAGACAGAACGCTGGTTAGATGACTTGGTTCTTGAACTGGTGGTTGGTTAGATAGGAGGTTTTGCTTACAGGTGTTGAGGTGAAGTTTCATCCAGGGAGGGAATTAACTGCTGGCTCTGAGGGGGTCTGAACCCACAGGAGGCGTCAGGAGATGTAAGAAGAGCGGTGGAGAGCGGACAGGGTTGGATCTGTGGTGGTTCTGGAGGTTGAGCAGTGGAGCAGTCAGGCAACGGTTTCATCCAGGCATGAACAAGACACAGACCTCCAAGCTGGAGCCAACTGGGAGACCTAGGAGGAGTCAAAAACACAAGGGATCAAAAATGCAACAAGGTTCTTAAGCAAGTTTCTGCAACAAGATTTGAATGGCTTGAAGTACCACATTGGGCTAACACTCAGGCACTGAAGAGATGTCAGCCAGCTCCTTATATGCAGCTCCACTGATGAGACCAAATTGGCTCCAGGTGTTGCAGACTAGTTGCCCAGCCGCTCTCCAGAAGGCTCCAGGACTCCCCCTGCTGGACAAACTCAGAATATGCCCCCAGGACCACAACAGGTTCAATAACAGTTTGTATTATTTCTTCTAAGAATATATATACAGACAAATATCCTTTGACACATTAAATCAAAGACCACAGTCTGGCTCAGAGTTGCAGAGAGGTTGACTGCAATGACAAAACATGTAACACATATTTAAATAAAGGGCCTAGTAGCATATCACACTAAGGCTGATAAATAAAGTAGAAAGTAGACATCAACTACAAATGAACTAGCATACTAACTTTAGGGTTGCCAAATTTCATGCAATATTTTTTTTTTTAGGTTGGGCTTTGCACCTAGGGACTAGAACAACCATGCACCAATTGAAATACCAATGATACGTCTGAATTATTGATTATGGCTTCAATAAAGTTTTTGGTTTCATATTTAATATTTTAAGTGCTTTATTACTAATAAACATAAAGCTAAAACTGGAAGGGAAAACATTTTAAACTCAAACTGGTAATGAAATCAGTATTAACAGTATATGTAATTACTAAACCATATCCTATCACCTAATGCAAAAACAAAAGCACCAACACTCAGTTAGCACCATTACACTGTACTCTGATTGTGTTTAAATGTTTGATACACCTTTTGTTAGCTGCTGTCATGCAGAGTGTAAATGAATAATAAAACAAAATTAACTGTAAAAGTAAATACAAATTTTTAATAGATTTTTTGGTTATTTTTATGTAGCTGCAGTGCTTATTTATAGTTATTTTCTCTAAGGTCATACAACTATTGATTTAGCGAAGTCATATTTTAATTGAAAGGGGGGCATCTGATTTCCATTTCATCACAATACATTTCTTGACAATTGCCAGAAGGATTTCTTTACATTTCTTAGCTTGATTTGTCTCTAGGTTAGAATTTGTAAAGTTCCCTGATGAAAGACTTTCAGAATCCAATGGAATCATGACCCCATGAATGACTGATATAATTTTGCACACCCCTTGCCAGAATACCTGCAGTTTAGAACACTGCCAGTTAGCATGGAGGAAGGTTCCTTTTGCCTTGCCACATCTAAAACAAAGAGGGGATATACTGGATTTATATTTGTGTAATTTATGTGGGGCGATATATAACTGATTCAAGAAATTGAATTGTACCAGTCTAAATCTAGCATTTATGGTGGAGGTGACCCCTGTTCTGCACATATTTTTCCATCACTGCTTCTCAATAGGTATTCCCAGGTTCTTCTCCTACTTGATTTTTGAACTATCTATATCTGTTGTTGTTACAGCCAACATGAGGTCTGCATATACCCTTGAGATAGTTCTGAATAATGGTTGGCCAGCATGACACACTTACTCGACCGGGGAAATGGAAGGTAAGTTCCAATTTCCTTTTTGATTAGTTCTGATAAAGTCACATAATTGGAAATAGCTAAGGAAAGAGAAATTGCACTTCTAAAAATTTTTAAAGATCTTTTATTGGCTACAGATTTATGAAACTCTGCTGTTTTTTTACTTTTAGACCTGACTACTTTGGATTTAGTCTACCACAGTATTCAGATCTCCTGGCTTAACCAATGTGGTGTTAAAAGCATCACACAAGACTGGTTCAGGTCTTACCTGTCTGATATGAATTTCTCTGTAAGCCTCTTTTTCACCCCACTCTGATATGGCATTCCCAAGGATCTATTCTTGGACACATTTTTATTTCCATCCACATGCTTCCCTTAGGCTCCATTTTTAGAAAATGTAACATCTCTTTTCATTACTATGCAGATGAACCTCAGATCTACTTACAGTTGAAGCACAATCATTCTTTTTGACTAAAACCACTGTTTGATTGCCTCACTGATGGCTTCAAACTTTCTAAATATCCACTGAGAATAAAAGTAATTTCTGGTTCCAGTGGAAACTACAGTGCTTCTCCTACAGATCTGGGTAGCTTGGAGATGTTTGCAAAATGCCACGTAAAAAACATGGGGGTGATATTTGATTTGAACATTAACCTTGAGAAACAGATTACTTCTGTAATAATAAAAACTTTTTTTTTAAATTGAGTTTTTAAAAAAAAAAAATTAAATCTTTTTTGTCTTTTAATAAATTTTAACAGATAATTCAGGCTTTCATTACATCCCAACTGGATTACTATAACTCTGTGTTGGTGTTAGCTGGCCTCTCACGACTGCAGTTAGATCAGAATGCTGCAGCTTGTCTTTTAACATGAATAAAAAAGAATTAACATTTCTCCCCAGTGCTGGCTTCCCTTCATTGGCTACCTGTTTGTTGTAGAGGAAAGGGTATATTTTATCATGAGATGGAAATGTTTGAATTATTATTAATTCATAAGTTATAACATAACGGGGCACCACCCTCTCAACAAGGAAAATATTACATAAATCTATAATTTTTTAATTATCAGTCTTGACATTTAATTACCCTAAATCATGAGTTCTTCACTTCAGATTAAAATCATAATCATATCAAAACACACGCACACTGAATTAAGTTTTTACACTATGACTTTTATTGAATAAACAAATATAGCACAAGTTATGGCAGGTTATGAAAATATTGCATGTTTGAATCTGGTAATAAGATACTGTCAGGTTTCAGAGTTCTTTCTATCGAGCAGTTCGGCGGCAGACAGACACAGGAGACCAGGGAGTTACGGTAAGTGATGTATTTACAGTGAGAGCTAAGACATATACAGGAACGGGACTCAGGATCTGAAAAACGGAGGAAACGGTAAGTAACGGAGAAATACTGGAAGTCTATGAACAGAAAGTGGCTTTTGGCTAAATGGATGTTCTTACGAATGAGCTGAAGGTTCCACAACTCAGAGGAGAGAAGAGGTGGTGAGTTATAGTTCCAGGATGGTGTTGCGGTGATCCTTCCAGCGAATGTACAATGAGTAATTCCTTCCAGGTAATGACGTAGAGCAGACAGACAGGCACGGGAGAACAGATGAGTACTTTGCGTGGCAGGATCCTTGAGACAAAAACCAGACTGGCTCCACAGAGGCAGAAGTAGTCCTGAGGCAAAAAGCAGAAACAGATTTACCCAAAACGAAGCTCACGAGTCACAGGTTTCAACAGGGGCTCAGCGACTTTACCACTAGTAGGTAATGCTCCAGCGCTGGTCTGGTTCCCACCACAGCCTTAAGTACACCTGTCTTCATCATTAGCCTGATCCGTCGCAGGTGAGGTAGGAGTGGTGACGAGACGTCAATCACCCATTTGGCAACGCCCACCAGGAAGCACTCACACACACCCATAATCCACAATCACCACAGATACTGATTGAAGAGTTGTAATGGCATGGAGGTTAAACAGGAAGTCTAATTCAATCGGAGAAGTCAAAATTTTGAGGCAGAAGGGGTTTGAGAAATTACCTTTGCGTAATAGAAATTACGATTATTATTGTTATGGAGTTGACCACCTGAGTGAGACTAACTCTAAGTCCAGCTATGAGCACCATCAGAAGCCAGCAAATGGTTCAGAGAGTTTATCCTACCAAGAGAAGGATCCGTCTGGCCGCTGTCTCTCGGTACCAGCCAGGAACTTTTAGGCCACGGCAGGAAGAAGTTGACTGGGAGATGTCATCTTCAGGACACTTTCCGTCAGTGGGAGCTGAGTCGAACCTTCGGTTGGTTCCGGTGATCCAACAGTCAGCAGCTCGTCTTTGGCAGGTAGGTGAATGACTCTGGGATGGCTGTTCGAAGCTGGTTTGATGGTTAGGCTGGGGTGAAGAGTCGATCTTACCAAGGCGACTCAGTGGAATTTAATAAAAACTCAGACTGTTACTTGTTTAACTGACTTACTAAGCTAACATCAATGTTGACCACCCAAATAAACTTAAAAACTTATTAACAAAAATTTGGTTCAAAACGAAAAATGTGATGCATTTCCACACTTCCAGCTCATATTGGACCGACCTGTCTCCTTCCTGTCTGTCCTGATTCTTTCCCTCCATCCTCTCAGCTGAATGACATGAACTTTGTGTTCAGGAGGTTTAATAAATACAGCAGTCAAACCACATATAAAAACATAAAATCTTAATTTTAAATGATATCCTTGTTGGATATCAGTTAGTGATCGGACACTTCATCTGATCAGACTTATCAGATTATTCAGAACAGCTCTGTAGAGTTATATCCCAGAGGAGACATTTAAACTCCCAACTTCTGTAATTTATCTGCTTTATGATTCACCTTTGAGTTCAACAAATGATTACTGTCTGAACAACAAAATAACACAACCAAGTTCCTTTAATTTTCATGTCATGCTGTGTTGTATTGTAAATACTGATCAGTAAACAGTTGTAACCTGAACATTTCCAGGCCTCGACTTGACACAGGTTTAATGAAAAGGTGAAGGAGCGGAGGGGCCCCTGATCAGTGACGTGTCTCTGTTATCGATCACATCATTAACACGCAGACAGCTGGTAAATACAGAAAATGCTCCTGGATTTGCATCACTGTGGACACAGAGTGGAGCGGGTCTCCTCTCTGCTGTGAGATTGACAGCTGTCAGTGCTTGGGGAAGTGGGCGGGGCTTACAGCATGCTGCAGAATGATTGGTGCTTTCTCACATTTACTCGCCAAAGTCTCCAATAACACAGAGAAAAGTCAGTAGATTTGTCGCTAGTCTCTTTGAAAAATGGCCAGACGGATCTGAAAACTCGATAACTTGGCCCCTATTGTGCTCCAGCCCGTGCGGAAAACATTGCGCTGCACATTGGTTCCGGTTCAAAAAAAGGGCATGTGTGTGTGTATTTCTTTTAGCGTGAGAAATACAAAAAGTGGCGTGTGAGCGTGTGCGCTTCACAAAATGCGTGTCTCACGGCCAGTGCGTGAAACTTGAGAGCCCTGCTTTTATTCATAGACTAATAAAAGATTGTGACTTACGTTAAGACTTTAAAGTTCTCAACGACACAAATAAAGCTGCAGAGAAAAGTAGCAGCGGTGTTAGCCGACATCGATCCGGTGTTACACCGGCTGATGCAGCTGCTGTGATCCACTTGTCAAGCCGTAGGTCTCTGGTTTTAGAATATTTTTTTTATTTTTTATTTTTTTGGTTTGTTGGTTTGTGTTCTGCGGTAATGTCAACAAAGCATCGTGTCCAGAGAGGAATTAATGTGAGTCTGGATGCTGGACGCTTACAGGGAAAGTCCGAAAACAGAATATTGCTCTTGTTTAACCAGTGCGATAGCAATGCGCTCACGATGTATCCTTCAGAGAAATTAACCCATGTAAGAGAAATAAATACTTCCAAGGGTAATATCACTAAAGAGAGCGTTCCTTTCTCAAAGTTTACAAAGTAACTGCCATGTGGGACAAATTATAAAAACGATATNTCTGATGTCCCGTTCTCCTGAAGGCAGCACGGAGCTGCGCCGAAAAGAAACACCATCGATACAGCTGCAGTTCTGTAACGGTTTTATTGTTTTAGGCCACAATATTTTTGCAAGTAGTTCAAAGTTTAAACTGATATTGTTGTGAATCTTTTGTGTAAACTTTACCTTTAAGCAAACGCCCCCCAAAAGAATATCAACGCCCCCTTTTCGAAAATATTGCTGCCAGCGCCCCCCGTCATCCTCTCAACGCCCCCCAGGGGGCGGTACCACCCCCGTTGAGAAACGCTATTTTAAACAAAGTCGGGGGTTGGCCTTTGCATGCTCATAGTCCAATCAGAGCCGCGGTTCTCAAAAAAAGGCGGGAGTTTTGATGGTCATTTAGCCAATGAGCAGTACTCCTTCTCGGAGGGGGCGTTTTGAGGGGAGAAGAGAAACTAATGTGATCAGATCTTTGCACAAAGGGGAAACAGACTCGATCAGTTATTAAATTAAGTCTTCTCACATGAAGTTGATCCTTTAGAACTCAAAGAAACATGGTTATTAGCACTGTAAAACACATATTGATACACTTGGAACCTGATGGGAGGATAACGTTAATAATGTTTTCATGTGCAGGCTTGCTGAAATTTCAACCTAGCAGACTCGCACAGAGAGAAATATTGGGAGGGGGGGGAGGGGGGTGCGAGAACAGGATAATCAACCCCAAAAGAGGGGTTGATGAGGAAGAAGAGGAGCAGGCTGAAAGGAGGGCAGCTACTCTAAGAGTTAGGAAAAGGAGCAAGGTGAAAGGAGCCCGTGGAGGGCTGCTGCAGAGGCCCAGGAAGGGCTGCTACGTTAAGAGGCCCGCGGAGGGCTGCTACGGATGCCCACGAAGTGCTGCTATGCTAAGAAGCCCGCAGAGGACTGCTATGGAGGCCCACGAAGGGCTGCTATGGAGGCCCATGGAGGGCTGCTACAGAGGCCCACAAAGGGCTGATAAGATGAGAGGCCCCCGGAGGGCTGGAGCTGATAGGAAAAGGAGCAAGGTGAAAGGAGCCCGCGGAGGGTTGGAGCTGCAAGGGAAAGGGGCAACGAGAAAGGAGCCCACAAAGGGCTGGAGCTGCAAGGGAAAGGAGCAAGGTGAAAGGAGTCATGTCATCTGATCTATGGGTATATGACACTCAGGAGGTGAGGACAGGAGTGGAGCTGTGAACTAATCACCACATTATGGGGAGTTAGATCAGACGGCAAGAGTAGATGCCAGACAGACCCAGTAGATCCAAATGTTGAGTGAATGTTTGCAGGAAACTGCCTGGCAGAAGAACCCATCAGAAAGATTTTCAACTCCCACCTTCAACAGAACTTCAACCACATCCTAGTGGAGGGTGGGACATTGAGTCCAAATGGGTCATGTTCTGCGCCTTCATTACTGAAGCACCTGCCCTTATCTATGGCTGCAAAGTTGTTGGTGCCTCTCATGGTGGCTATCCTTGAACCCGGTGATGGACACACCCATGAGGATTGCCTTCAAGCTAAAAAACAGTCCTATTGTTAGCTGGTAGGACTCCAGAGGCATCTGAGGGGCATCAGCAGTTCACTTGCCATCCAGGTATCCATCGCATGACCCAGCTGACGACTCGTTATTTCTGGTGGCCTAATCTGATTTCGGATGTTAAGGAGTTTGTTTCCGCCTGTCCTACATGTGCCCGTTGTAAGGGTAGTAACCAGCCCCCAGCCGGTTTATTACAACCCTTAGCCATTCCTAACCGCCCATGGTCTCACATCGCCCTAGATTTTGTCACGGGATTACCTCCCTCCCAGGGGCACACTGTTATACTCACCATAGTTGACAGATTCTCTAAATCTGCACATTTTGTCCCTCTCGCCAAGTTACCTACCGCCCTCGAAACCGCCGAAATAATCACGCAGCAAGTTTTTCGGCTACATGGAATACCAATAGACATTGTGTCCGACAGAGGGCCACAGTTCACCTCTCAGGTTTGGCAGAACTTTTGCAGAGGATTGGGAGCCAGGGTGAGTCCCACGTCAGGGTACCATCCTCAGTCCAACGGTCAGTCTGAGTGCTGCAATCAGAAGCTAGAAGTGGCTCTCAGGTG
>NC_051448.1:22057416-22061429 GCF_001649575.2 Kryptolebias marmoratus | reverse complement strand
CGCCGCTGGACACCTCCTGGACCTGTAAGAACAAAAGAACATTAATTAAGCCACCTTTCAGCGCTCGGCTGATAGTAGGATTGGTACCCGAGACTCACCCTGTTCCTCTTGCTTTCCAGATCATTCCACGAAGAACGCACTGTAGATAGTTGTCACCTGTAAATAAACACACTTACCTTCAGCTGTTGTTTCCGTGTCTGGTTTTGGTCTCGCTCTCTGGACAAATTACCCTGCGCTCATGTCACTATTAGGCGGCTGAGGCAGGGGAAGCAGCACTTTACCAACACCATGTATAGTGCAGGTGGGATTATGCTGACTTCAAGTTGAATCTGGAAATAAACTGAATCTGGGGATTTTGGGGTGGGTCCGTCAATAACTGGGGCTGAGTTTGCAGCCCTCAAAAGAGAGACCGATAAAGAGAGGAAGAGAAGCCCTTTGTAACTTTAGGTCAATTTGACCTGAAGTCCACAAGACTTTGCAGGGCTTAGGGGTGGACAAGATCCACCCTAAGTTCCTCAAGGATCTGTACAGTATGTTGCTGGGCTGTCTTGGTTGACACTCCTCTGCAACATTGTGTGGACATCTAGGACATGGCCACTGGATTGGCAGATTGTGATAGTTGTTCCCCCTTTCAAGAAGTGGGACTGGAGGGTGTGTTCCAATCACAGGGTGCAGGGCTGCTGGAGAAGAGTGCAGATGATGATCAAACTTCTGATTCAGGAGGAACAATGCAGGTCCATCCCAACTGTGCAACACCAGACCAGCTCTTTACCCTTTCTAGGATCCTTGAGGGAGCATAGGAGTTTATTAGGGATAAAAATCTCTGATCTCTACCCGATACGATGCACATCTGGAATCACAGGTTACAATCCGATACATTTAGGATACTTCATCAACCAGAGATTCACTTAGATAAGATTTACCTTCTCTATCATGATGCATCACAATTTAAATAAACTTAGCTTAAAAATATATTGTTTTTATTTTTTCATTAATAAACTGAATGAAGCAATTCAAATTTCAATCATTTATTAATGAAATGCTCTTTTACATAAAGGTTTTTTTTAAAAAGTAAATATGTAATTTGAAGTTTGATTATAAACAAAAAGCTTTTAAACATTGGAGTTTTATACAAAAAATAAATTGACCTTTCTTTATGAGGAATTCCTGTTAAAGTCCTCTGGCTTGAAATGGTTACTACAGAGCTTAGACGACTCTGTAGCAAAAAAAACCCTCTCTTCTTACTGCAACTTCCCATTGCCTCCTTAAATCTGTGTTACTGGGAAACCTTCAAAATGTTAATAAAAAAAGCAAGAGCTAATGAGAGTACCAGTTTCTCCTACATGCATAATGCATTTTGTTGTTTGCCAAATAACATTAGCTATGATGACATAATGTTATAAATTCTCCTATAACAAAAAATATTGTTCAATCTTACTTGTAAAAGATAATTACATGTGATTTCCGACTGTAAATGAACAAAATATGGTGATAGCTGCTTGCTCTACGGTTACTCCTGTTGGTTCTTATGCTGCCGAGAGTGAAGAGAGACCCATCCAATATGGCAGCGGCGCAGGCTGTGCTCCAGCACGTAATGAGCAGTTTACTTATTTTTGTCTGTCATTGGCGGACCAACTAAAACCCACACTGCTTTGGAGTCTACAGGAAATGCTGTTTGGTCAATAATCAGTTTTATGTTTGCATTTGTACTGTTATCACTACACGTTGGATACACCGTGTATGTTAACACAGATTAACAGCAAGCCAAACTCAATTTTCATGAGCCAGGAAGCTGAGCGTCTTGCTCCTTTATTACTTTCTTGGGTACAGCTTAGAATTCTGCACAATGCTCAATGAAAGTTCCGAGTGAAACTACAAACAGAAACAGAAAACAAAGTATACATGAGCTCTAAATGCACAGTACAAACATAAAATCAACCTTAGCTGTTGTTAAGTAGCAGTCATGCCAGCGATGCAAAAACTGTTCGGACATAACTAATTAGCGGACTACACATGGCTATTTACTGAAACACACATTCGGAAAACGATCTCTAAATAAGCTGTAATAAAACATATAACACCAAACAGAACACAGATTTAACTTACAGCCATTGATTTCGGAGGTGTAAGAAAAAGTTGGCGACACAAGAGGCGAAGTTCGTAAGGTAATAGGCAGGCTTTCTCTCTGCATACATGTGCTCTTTACTGCCTCTGCCTCTTCTACCCACAATGCACTGCGACCTAAATTCCCCTTCAAAATAAAATACAAACCTCTTTTTTCCAATTTGCAGCCCTGGGCAGAACAGTCCCCGCCTGGCATTACTAATGCCACTACTTTTTAGCAGTCTCTTCAGTCTCTAAGAGCATAACAACATCTGAAATGGGACGCAAATAAGTCTTAGAGACGCCCTGAGATGATGTCCTCACTTCCACCTTTCTGACCCTTCCGTCACTGCTGGGAAAAGTGGTCATGATGATGGCCATTGTCCAGTCGTTTCTGTGTGCTTGATTTTGTTTCAACAACACAATGTCGCCTGGCTGAAGATCGCGGTGCGATCGATGCCACTTGCGTCTTGATTGAAGGGTGTTGAGATATTCGTTCCTCCAGCGACTCCAAAACTCATTGGCGAGTGCCTGCACTTGCTTCCACTGGCTTTTGAGCATGTCTTTTCCACAAAAGTCTCCTGGTGGAGAAGAAACGTTCTGCTTCTGGGTCAATATCATTGCAGGACATAGTAGGAATGGTGAGATAGGAACCAATGGTCTTGCATTAACTATAGATGATACTTCAGCCATTAGGGTACAAAGCACTTCATGTGTCAGACGGGTGTGTTTGTTCAGCAGGAGCATAGAATCCAGTATTCTGCGAGTTACCCCAATCTGTCATAAACACTGGGATGTTGTCCAAAGAGCGAAGCCGAAACCAGACACAGAGACCGATATAAAGGTAAGTGAATTTATTTACAGGGTGAAACTATATACAGTGGGCGGTATCCGGAGGGGTCTGCAAGAGAAGGACAGCTAGGTGAGTCTCGGGTACGAGTCTTGGTCCGAGACGGTTGCAAGGTGGTTATGCAACCAACTAGTGTAACTTACGAATAGATAAGTTGAGAAACTTTAGATTTAAATGTTGAAGCTACAGTTAGTCTATCTTTCTAAGTTCAAAAAGGAGGATAATAAGCACAACAACCATATTATCAAGAATGAACAGATTATTTAATACAACTTAAAACAGAATGTCACTGTACAGTTTTTTTTCCTCTCTTTTCTTTTTTTTTCCAACATAAAGTGTCCACCGTTTTTTTTTATATCAGGCAGTGTATTTCCTTCGGTTCAGATTCCTTATAGTTCAGTTCGTCCTTTAGAAGTTTTTGTTTTCTTTTGTTCAGTAATTTAAGTCAGTCAGTCAAGTCTTTGTAAAATGGCCATGTGTTTCTTTGGATCCAAAAAAAAATCTTATCTTATCCAGTGCAAAGTAGGCAGCGGTTCCAGCAGTCCCAGGTCTTGGGTTGAAACCTGGAGTTCAGCAATCCAATCCAGGCCTGCGATGCTATGCAGCTGGACAGTCTTCAAAGTTGAATGGGGTTCTAAAAAAACCAACCTGCATATATATAGAACTTAATTAACTATTAAGTTTCAAAAGTATGCAGGAAGCAATAAATTCCATTTATCACAAAAATAATATTCAACTAATGGCAAGCTTGCAAAACAAACGTATCACACTGTATCCGACCTCTTAGTTTATACATAAAAAATGCAATACAGTGAAAATCATCATTTTAATCTCACACGTTTCCCCGATTGGTTTTATTTACGTTTCTCTGTCCTTCCTTGTCGGAATATATGAGCAGTAATGCCTGTGACGCCAGTTAGCATTAGCTTAATTTCGGTTGCAAAACACGTTACAACACTCACCAGAGAAAATTCACAGTAAAAATGTGTTTTACTGCCAGAGATCAGGTCACGGATCTTCTTTTCTCTTAACCGTTACCGGAATTAATCAAGAATTTATC
>NC_051448.1:22044990-22047341 GCF_001649575.2 Kryptolebias marmoratus | reverse complement strand
GGGGGGGGGTGTCACTGGCCTCAGGATTCTGTCTCTGGTATTTGCAGATGACATCATTGTACCATGATCTCTAGCTCTTACTGGAGCGGTTCACAGCCTAATGGATAGGATGATAAGTTTGGTCATCTGAGTTAAACTCAGAGTGAAATTGCTGCTCCTCCACATCAAGAGGAATCAGCTGAAGTGGTTTGGATGCCCCCTGGACCATCTGGGAAGAACACCAGAGATACTAGATTGATGGCTCAAAAAGTTTAAACACAGTCACAATCAGTCGTGGAGTATTTTACACAGCTCGTATTATACACATATTCAAGTTTTAAGTTCAAAATATATGAAAATACAGCTGTCCTTTCCTAACCCTTGTGTGGGTTATTTGTTAATGACGATAGAGATTTCGCAATGAGTTAAGAGAAAATGTTTCCCAATCTCTTTTTTTACACAAAATTTTGGTTATTTTATGAATAAAGTTGAGCTGAATTTTTACATCACTATTAAAGACCCATCTCTTTTAAGGTGTTTTTAAGTTTACCTCACTTTACAGGTTTTATTTACATTTACCTAACAAAACTCTTATCACTTAGATTTGGCAAAGGGTACAGGTCATAGGTGTTCAGCTTGGTCATGCTCTTAAGTCTTTTGTATTCAGTTCCCTAGTGTGTTTCAATACCCATACTCAGATGGTGGAGATGATGATGTATGCCCCCACCTGTTGTCCTGGCTTTGCCTTACCCTAGCATCTTTGTTGAACCTTGTCAATCTCTACATCTGATAGCAAATGTATCTCTCAAATGTTAAAACACTTGATTCAAAGTTGTTTCTGAGTCAGTCTGGATGTTGGGTATTGATGTTTCCAAAGTTCCCATTTCATTTCCATATAGCCCATCTCTCTGGGCTCACTGGCAGTGTAACGTTTCAACAGTCTTATGTTATCTGTCCTTGTTCATGAATGTCTTGTTCCAGTCGCAAATTTCTTATTAGAATACCCTAGTTCTGCAGATCTTAATGGGGTTTGAATCCTGAACCTCTGATCTGTGTGGCTTAACCACTGTGTCAACCTCCCAGAAGCCTTGAAGCTTGAGGGTTCTGTACAGTGTCTTGTTTGTTCATAGAACTGTGCTCTTTTGAAGAGAGATTTCAAAAGTTGCTCCTGGAATCTGTTGGAGCCAATTTTCCAGTTTGGGTATCACAACCTTTAGTGCTGCGATGACCACTGAGACTTGACTCTCTACAATTTCAATATTTTCACTTTCAGCGCTTGGTATTTCTCATGAATCTGAAAGTCATAAAAAGATAAAGGGTTTAACATGTCTTAAAATAAACTAAGAAAAAAGACACATACATGCACTCACAGACCTTCTCTCCAAGAAGAAGCATCAGAACAATGACACATGCTACCTTTTCCCACATCAAAATAAACCAAAACTTGTTTTTATCCATAGTTTGATCATACTACGAAACAACCCGAGGGAAAAGAAGCTGCCCCATATGAAAAGAGGAAATATTATAAAAAGCAGAAAAAGATTACATGATCCAAATTTTCATTTATGTCTCATTCATTAGTCAACAATGTCCTTTTAAGTTGAACAAAATAAGTAAAATGATTATTAGAAAAAGAAATTATAGATGTGTTTTAAACAAAACACCATAATCAGCCGAGTTAGTATTGTATCCAGGACTGTGTGGCCAGAGACAGGCCTGATCAGATTAGTAGACTTCAGGTTCTTGCTTGTCGTGTGAATGAGCTCATTTTCAGCTTAAAAGCCAGATGTGACCAATACTGACACATGACTCTTTAGGCTGCAGAGAAATGCTACCAGATAAAAAAAGTGATATTTATTTTGTGAATGACTGAGCAGCCTGCCATTAGAGTCATGAGTCACCAACTAGACACATGTGCGCGCACGCACACACACACAAAGTATGTTTGTATTTCAATCCTTTTTGGGACATTATATTGACTTCCATTCATTTCTTTAGCCTAGCCCTAACCTAAACTGAATTTACCCCCAAGCTCTATAAAAAAGTAATTATAAATTATTTGAAAATTAAATGAAGTATAACCCCAGTTGCCTATGGGACACGCCAAGCTGGGCAACCTTAACTGGGTCTTTTAGGAGGAGGGTGTCTAGTGACAATGACTAAAACATTCAACCATAGGCGCCGGAACCACTGGGGCCAGGGGGCCATTGGCCCCCCCACTTTCCGGCCCTGCCAGTGCGCTGCGTGTTCCCACCGGACGGCTGCACAGACTGCACGCAACTCTCACAGACTGTGACCAACGTGTCTCTGTGTTTATATAGAGACAGAAGCACAAATAAAACCTACAGCATTGAGATCTGGACCAAATTCTT
>NC_051448.1:22041619-22044013 GCF_001649575.2 Kryptolebias marmoratus | reverse complement strand
GTGATTTTGATAACATTTGTTCTTTATTTGCCAAAGTTAGGAGAGGGAAACAAAATATTTTAGCCGCCTGAAATAATCTGTTCCCCCTACATAAAATGAAACATTTCGCTCCTCTTGTATCAGAAATGAACAATTATAAATGCACACTACATGTTGGAAACCTGTGTTTGTTGACTGACTTTTATTTGTTGGGCTTAAGAGACAAAAGTTGAAAAAAGATTGATTCTCTTCGTGTTTAAAATAACAGAAAACAGCATAAAAAAGACCTCCACACGAGACCTCGTTTATTTATTAATTTATTTTATTTTGATAGCTGTAAGCTGAAAGTTACAACATTGACATGATTATATGAGTAGTTTTTACCGAGAAAACGATCAGAAGCACCGTGAAAATGGTCAGATCCGCCGGATCCACCTCTCTGGCTGCAATGCGCGCTCCCGACACAGGGGGAACAGATTTTCATGGGAACAGAATTTCGCACAAGACCGGTCAACAATGACAGAACAGCGGCTTAATCACCTTCTGTTTCTGCATATACACAAAGACGAGTCCAACCCAGGAGGTTCGATGCTCCAGCGTAGGTCTGGTCTCAGCTGGAAGCTTTAAATACCGGCAGTCTTCATCAGCTGAATCTGGATCACCTGTGGAGGAAGAACACTGGAGGAACCGCCCCAAGGCGGGGCTAGAAACTCCAGATCCCTACAACTGTACAGGGTAGAAGGGAATTAACACAAATATTTAATGTTTTAGGATGAGTTTTTTTTTTTCAGATTATGAAGAATTTATAGGCTGTACATTGGCAGGGAGCAGGTAATTTTTCTGATGTTTGTCCAGTTGTTATTTATAATTGTCATTATTATTATTATTATTATCATTATGAGTGTGTTTTTCTTGTCCTGTTATGAGAGTTAGTTTGTAATTATTCTGTTTATGTAATATAATTTATTTGTTGGTTCTTTAGTACTGTAAATTGAATAGGCATATGAATATCATAATATGTTTTTAATTACAAATGTATGATAATTATTGAGTGGGTAAGTAATATATTTTATTAAATTGAGATAAGAGGTAGGACTAAAGGTTTACTTCTTCCTACTCCTTTTCAAACAGTAAAGTTGTGGTTAGTTAATTATTTTGTTCTTGGTTGTATATGCATATATTTTCTTTTGTCCTACTGGTTATGTTTTTTTTTTTTTAAATTCTGTTTGAAGTAAATAAATAAAATCAATACTAATCAAAGCTTATAGAATAATGTATTTGCTTGCTGTGGCAACCCCTGAATAAGGGAGCAGTAGAAAGAACTCACATAATTGTTGCAAAATTTCTGTAGGTATTGGTCAAAGCTTTTATAAAGATATAATATATAAAACCTTGACCAATACATAGAAAACAGGTAAAACCAGAACTGCAATGCAGATGATGAGAAAATGAACTGAAGCCAAACTGAAGAAACTAAAAGTGTGCACCAGATTACACTTCACAGATCATTCTGGCAACATGTAAGTTAATCATTTTAATTTCTGTAGCCATACACTACTGCAATGCTGTGTCTGGGTATTGCTGCAAAAAATATAAACTGGCACTTCAAAGAGGACGAAGTGAAGAGGAGAATAAAGTGACATCTAATGTTAAGATGTCACAAAAAATCCTTTCCCTTCAAACATCTTTAGTTTTGTATCAGAGAAAATAACGCATTCTTGGTCTTAATGCTTGTTGATGTCAAAAGGTTCCTTTGCACTGTCTGAGGTTTAATGTGGTAAGCACTTTGAACCGCCCTGTTGCTGAAAAGTGCTATATATAAATTTGACTTGACTTGATATAGAGGGGTAATATCTTGTCTTTCCACAACATATACAAACATTAACCAAATAAGCAATCATGAGGCCAAAAATAACCCTGATGAAGCTGGGCAACTCTTCTGCAGAGATTGCAGTAGCTGTCCATAGGACCACTCTAAGCCGCATAGATCTGGGCTTCATGGAAGACTAGCAGGAAAATCTCATTGCCTTAAGAAAAAGTAAGGCACACTGAAATTTATCAAAAGGTATATTGGAGACTCCCCAGACATGTAGAAGACAGTTCTGTAGTCAGATAAGACTAAAGTTTAACTTTTTGGCCATCGAGGACAACACCATGTCTGGCACAAATCTAACACCTCATTGTGTTGAGAACAGCATACACACAGAGAAGTGTTGTGAAAGGTGAAAATGGTGGAAACGAGCCGAGTCACAAACCTGACACAGTGAGACCTCACAGTGAGGAAACTCAGGCCCTATCTGGTCAGGAGGGGGAGAGCAACCCTCCATATCAAGATAACATCACCCAGCCTGCTGTGACCGGGGAGGATGGTCAAGATTTGCTGTTTGTTCAGCCCGCTGAAATTGCATATGGAAC
>NC_051448.1:22038245-22041136 GCF_001649575.2 Kryptolebias marmoratus | reverse complement strand
TGGGCTAGTCTGAGCAAAGCTAGTCATTTTTGGGGAGTTGGGGTTCCCACCCAGGGACCCCTGGGCGCCTGCAGCCTTCTTGGGGGATAACGTCTTGACGTAGTGTCGCTGAGAAACGGGATTTACTGATTTTTCTAATTTTTATCTTTTATTTTTTCCATTTTTAATAATATAACCTGTAACTGGGATATAATCTAATTTTTACACCTTCAATAAAGTGTACGCCGTGAGGCATATACCTGATAGGTGACTCCTGGGTTCTTTCCTGCGTCCTCGGTAAGTTCCTGAGTGTGCGTTCTCTCTCTGCTGGTTCATTCCTGGTGTGGTGACACGAAAAGGGCACGAGCTAAGCTAAGTTAGGGGTGCCAGGGTACCCCCCCTTCCCGGTTCCAGTCTAAAAGCCTCAGAGAGGAGTGACAGAGGGGATCTGTGGCTCATCGCGGGCGCGGGCTCCGTTTGGCCTGTCATGTCCTCGCTGGGTCCTCGGGCCGCCTCTTGGCTAAAGGAGCAGTGATTCACCATCTGGAGCCACGAGTCAATCGGTCAAGTTGCATCGTTGTTTTTCTTTTATTTTAAATCCTACTCATCTGGTAGTCTGACAAGTCTGTCACGGTAACCTGAGGCTTGTCGGACGTCTGGGTGGTTCACAGTAGGTGAAAGGTATGGGCTGCAGACCTCCCAGCAACGGGCTGGATTCACCGTGAGCACGAAGCAAGCGGGTGGATTTGACTCAGCATCAGGTGTTGACTCAAGCTGTCTGGACCTCGGGCCTTTCCACAGAAGTATGGTAGCAGCATCAATCTGGGGATGTTTTTCATCAACAGAGACCTGAAAACCGGGCAATGTTAAAGAAAAGATTAAGTAAAACAGAGAATTTTAGGAGACAAACCTGTTGGAGTCTTACAGGGATTTGAGGTTGGAGACATACTTCTGCAGTCCACAACACACTGCATGATAACGCCACAAACTGATGGCTCATCCAGCATTTCCTGCACACTTTGAATCATTCAGCCTGTGTTGGCTTATCTAGAGGTTGTCAGGATTGCTTATCAAACTGGAATTTGTCATCTAGTGTGACTGGATGTGATCTCTAGGCCTTGTGAAAGAACTAGTGATTCACTGTGACTCTGACACTTGTGACTTTAGTCTTCCGTGTTGCTTCCTTTGAGGTTTACTGGATCATGACACATAAAAAAAGAAAGCAGATAGCAGTGACACTTCTCTAAAGACTCTGGGTGATCCTGTTGATGCAACATCTTGTTATTTTTTAGACAAATACCTAGAGACAGAAACCTGCTTATATATGTAAAGATATGAATAATCCCCAAGTAATTATAAACAACTCGTCTTATGTCTACAAATGTCCTGCTGAGAACAAAAAGGTTTTTTTGCTATTAATATCGCAATTGTTAAATCAGTCTTTGTCATGATCAAATCCCCACTTATCTGTTTTGAGATTAGCTACACAGCATAGATATAAAATTAATGCTAAAGATGTAGATTACAGAGCAGGCTCAAAAGTAAGGTATTAAATTTTTAAACAGAAGAAAAAATACAGGAGAGGAGAAAATTATCTTTGGTGTGCTGTAAATACCTTTAAGTTCCCCTGACTCTACCAGAAGGTAATTGGAGCGTTTAACTTTCAACTCAGTGTTTTATGGTAATTGATATTTTTAAATAAACTAAAACAGTTTATGAATTAGACATTCATAATGATAGAAGGTTCATTCCACAATGAAGTTGTAAACAAAATGTATCTCAAAACAGGCTTAAAATGCTTGTACACAGAGAAGTGACAAAAGAACAACAGGGATATTTATTTTATTTATTATTTAAACACAGTTAATTATTTTTCTATCCACAAATATATTATACATTTCACTACTTATTTTAAACAGTGCCTTGAAAAAGTATTCATACCTTTTGTATTAATACATATATAGTTTTTATACTTTTTGTCAAGTTACAACCACAAAGCCTCAAAGAATTTTACTGGGGTTTTATGTGATAGGTTAACATAAAGAGAACATAATTGTGAAGTGAAAGGAAAATGTTATATGGTTTTCAAAAAGTTTTAAAACACTGTGGTGGGCATATACTGGTCAAAATCTTCAGTGTCTTTGTGCTGACATTAAACTCTGTAAAGTCACAAATCATTTTAGTCTTTTGTACTTTTCGTATATTGCACCTGTTAGGTAGTAAAGCTTATTAGAAGTTGTGTAACTAACTCCACAAAAGTGTACCTCAGTTCACTCTGAACTGTGTTCATGTCAGTAAATAACATAAGGTGTTTTCAGATCAAAAAGTTCAAAGAAAACTTTGAGGGTTACAAGAACTGATTTTTTTATGGGGGTATATAAATACCTTGGGGACTTATGTGTTTGCTTTTGCACCACCTGGAGAATGTTGTGATTGCATAACAGTTTGCCAAACAACAACGACAATGGAGGATGTGTTAGTCAGAACAATGTGTTTATGTTTGTCTTTAAATTATTGATTACAATGGAGTTGGAAAAATTAGGAAGACTAGTTATGAGACTATTACTTATACCAAAGATCAGTCAATGTTGTGCCACTCATCATTAAAGAGAACTTTGTTAGAGTAAGTTTTGACAGGTAAGTAGCTTCTATTTGAGCACAAACTTTTTTTTCTTCTTCTTTTTTTTTTTTTTTTTAAGGCTTTGCTGCGTAATGCTGCACAAGTCCATTCCCTATTGGTCTGGGTCTGCACTAGAGGATGACACGGGAGTGGATTTCCACTCCTGTCCCGTCCCACTCCCACAGAAAAAATTCTTGTCCTGTCCCAATCCCAGGCCAAAGTAAAAAAAAATTCCTGTCCCGTCCCACTCCTGGTAAAGTCACTCCCACTCCCATCCCGCTCCCATCAAGTA
>NC_051448.1:22033348-22037603 GCF_001649575.2 Kryptolebias marmoratus | reverse complement strand
AGTATCGCAGACGTTAGCGTGGAAAGCAGCCACCGGAAGCACTGTTGCATTTTGGGCGGTGTAGTTTTTTTGACCTGCGTTACAATGTAGGCTCTCTGAAATAAAACTACATAATGGCAGTGCATGTACTATGTTTTGCTGTTGTTTGGGGTGGTTTTTTTTGGTTGGTTCCCGCTCCCGTCTGCTCCCGTTAAGTTTTTATCCTGTACTGTACCGATCACGTGATTAACAGTAAAGTTGACTCCCATCCCACGGGAATCCTGCGGGAATCCCATGACCCGTGGGATTCCCGAGAAAATGTCAGCCTCTAGTCTGCACAAGCGGACACTGGTGGACAACTCAGTTTTTATTTCAAGATTTGACTATGTTCGGTCAATTCAGGTTTTAGAATATGTAAAGAAACCTTCCATTACATCTGTCTTTGTCTGAAGCCGATTCTTGAAAAAGTTAATAAAATTATCATCTTTCCGTGCCCTTGAAGAGGACAGTTTCTGTGGCATTATGGCAGCTTGCTACCAATGCAGAGCACAGGAGTGTCTATTGTCTTTTTGGAGTTGTTATTTCAACTGCCTAGGACTGTCTCAGGTAGTTTTGCTTCGGTGTTGAAGAAGCCCTTGTGTCAAAACTATTCAGATGCCAACTGAAGACACAATAAAGGAAATATCTGTTAATTTTAAGCAGTACATCTGCATGGTACATCTTAAAATGCATATATTAAAAAGACATAATACTTAAGCCAACTACAAATACAGTTGAAATTTAAACTTTTTACATACTCTGTATAAAAAGACAAACATATTGTCATGAATGTCTGTGTTTTTGGTTCTTTGTTTGGAGTCTTTGTGTCTTGGGTTGTGGGCTTTTGTTCATGTCTTGTCACTATTCACCTCCCCAGTAGTTTTCCAGTCATGCCTGCCACACCCACCTCACCTACTCCTCCTAATGTTCACAGCTGTACCCAATTAATCACCTCTCCCTCAGCCTTTAAAACTGATCTCTGTTTCTTCACTCCTCACTTGGTCATTCCTTTCTGCAACTCGAACTCGAAAGTGGGAGTGATGTCTTGTTCAGTTTCCCACTTGAAGTCAAAAAAAGATGGATGCTCTCAGCAAAGCTTTTGTTGTTCTTCTTTAGGAGTAAAAAAAAATCTAGATAAATTTGCACTGCACTTAAAGAATATGTCAGAGGAGGATGAAAAGCACAAAAGTTGATGTTTTTAGTGTGTTTCTCTGTGCAAAAAACAATTTGATTACATGCAGTTTGTGGATTGATGATAAAATGTTCCATATTATTTACTTTATTTTTACTTTAACACACCTTCTGTCTAACTTAAGATACTGTTAATTACCACACTATGGGCAAGATAGCAAAACATCCTAAAGACTGGAACTCTGTGGGAGGTGATCCTGATCTGAGGGTACTGATTACAGCTATGGTGATGATTATCATGGCAGCCTGCTTTCTGCATAATTTGAGCATTGTAATGTGACAAAGCTGTTTTAGTGGCAAAATCAATTTTGAACCTTTAAGCTACACTGAAGATGTTAAACCCATGAACTCCACATTCATTGCTGTACATCCCCATCATTTCCTCTTTCATTTTTTCTCTCCAGCTCACTGAATGGGGAAAATACTAACATTGTTAACTCGTCATTTTGCTGAAGCCAGGTAAAACAAAAGCTACAACTGTGCCTTTGTCCATTTGAATATTGTTTGGTCTGTTTCCTCAGCCTCTTCACTTCCAATTTTTCTTCCACAAAAATATTCAGAAAAAAAAAAAAAAAGCAAAAGTAAAATATTTCTAATGCTTGCCATTCATCCATCTGCTGTCTGCATTATAGTCTGTGGTCCACAAACATAAATGGAGAGGACATTCATCCTCATTGGATGATATCTGAATTCTGTTTAGGACGAACCATAAAGTTATTAAAAAACTACAGTTGTTCAGTCAACTGTTTTATATACCAAAATGAGCAACTGCTCACAGCCAAAACAACTGTTTAACAACATAATAACATGATAAAGGTAGACCTTTAACTCATTACCTAAAAACTTTAATAAGCCCTCAGGTGTCTACATACAATCTAAATGCACTCCCTAGTGTTAAAAAGCTGATTAGAAACCACTATTGAACCTTACTGTAGTGTAGTTTTAAGTACTATAGGCTTAATTAACAGCAAGGGTATTTTTAAGAGTGAGAATATACCTGAGGAATGAAGGAGAAGTGTGCAGGGGCAAAATTTTACGAGCAAAGGTGATGCAGAGTTGTAGCAACTACAGAGGAATTAAGTTGATGATCCACCTGATGAAAATCTGGGAGAGAGTTGTGGAAGCTAGACTTAGACAAGAAGTGACTATTTGTGAGTAGCAGTATGGTTTTATGACAAGAAAGAGCACGACAGATGCCATCTTTGCTTTGAGGATGCTGATTGAAAGGTACAGGGTGACCAAGAAAGAACTTCATTGTGTCTTTGTGGATTTAGAAAAAAACATATGACAGGGTACTGATGGAGGAGCTGTGCTGTTGTATGAGGAGATCTGGAGTGACAGATAAGTATGTTAGACTGGTACAGGTATGAGGACAGCAGGGCAGTGGTCAGATGTGCTGTAGGAGTGACAGATAGCTTCAATGTGGAGGTGGGACTGCATCAAGGATCGGCTCTGAGCCCCTTCTTGTTTGCTCCGGTGATGGACAGACTAACAAATGGGGACATGTAGGAGTCCCTGTGGACAATGATGTTTCCAGATGACATTGTGATCTGTGGTGAGAACAGGGAACAGGTGAAAGAGAACCTGGAGAGGTGGAGGTAGCAAGACAGAGTACATGTGTGTGAATGAGAGGGAGGCAGGTGGAAGAGTGGGACTACAAGGAGCAGAGGTCACAAAGGTGCAGGACTTCAAGTCTTTAGGGTCAACTGTCCAGGAAATCGGGAGTGTGGTAAAGAGGTGAATAAGAGAGCCCAGGCAGGATGGAGTGGCTGGAGAAAGGTTTCAGGAGTGTTTTGTGACAGCAAAGGAAAGGTTTACAAGACAGTGGTGAGACTTGCTTTATTGTCTGACAAAAGGACAGGAGACAACTGGAAGTGGCAGAGCTAAAGATGTTGAGGTTGTTGTGGAAGAAAATCCATTTCCTGACACTGTTAGATGAAATCACTCAAACTGGTTTATTTATGTATGGTGCACAACATGCAGAGAGCTTTAAAGACAATTAATAATTAACATCAGAGTCCCAGCCCACACGAGAAGCTCCAAATCAAAACTCTATCTCCAGAGTCCACGAAGGAGCTTATATCTAAAATATTGGAATGTTGGAAGGCAAGGAGGAGAGAAGGGAAACAAGGTCAGTCTGGTTTCCATGAAGAGAACAGGGTCATTTAGTAAAAACATTATAGGGGGGTCATGGAAAAAGCACCCGATTAGTTTCTTCAATGTTCGGTATTAAAAAATAGCATATATATACTATTTGGTTTAGTTCATTGGAATTAATTATTCATGTGTGCGTTTTCAAGTTTCCCTTCCTGGCTGACCGGTTGCTGATTAGGTGCAGCTGTGGCTCCTTCCTCAGATGAGCTCTGAGGGTTTTTAAGGCAGCACTGATTACCTGGTCTTCGCTTGAGCAACACATATCATTGGGTACTAGTCTCAGCCACTCTGTTACTTTGCTAATGAGAGTCTTTCTATTAATCTGTTGTTTCTCTCTGTGCTCTGAAAGATTTTGTATCCTGCCCGAGATCCTGATACCAACCTGTAGACCTTTCCCAAAGAAGAGTTCACCCACCCGATCGACTCTGCTGCTGCCTGTCTGCCTTCGGAATCGCCAACTCACCCGCTCTCTTGAAGTACACACACAATGAAACTGACACATCTGGACCCTTGCCTTTCCTTCCATGTCCCATCCACTATATTTACATATATAGTGGTGGTAGGAATTGCGAACTCGATGGGGCTGTGGAAAACCACCCTTGAAACCAACTGCAAACCACTTGCGCAAGTGTCCATCAAATGCGGCATACACCAAGGAGATGCGCTGTCCCCACTGCTGTTCTGCATAGGACTGAACCCCCTCAGCCAAATCATCAATAGGACTGGCTACGGATACCGACTCAAGAATGAATCCACCATCAGTCACCTCCTCTACATGGATGACATCAAGCTGTATGCCAAGAGTGAGCGAGACATCGACTCACTGATCCACACCACCAGGATCTACAGCACTGACATTGGGATGTCATTCGGACTAGAGAAGTGCGGTCGG
>NC_051448.1:22011568-22032223 GCF_001649575.2 Kryptolebias marmoratus | reverse complement strand
GAGAAACTGGAGAAATACCAGGGCCTCAGAGAGGAACTGGAAAAGGCCTGGAAGGTAAAGACCACAGTGGTGCCTGTGGTCATCGGGGCCCTCGGGGCAGTCACCCCCAAACTGGAGCAGTGGCTACAACAGATCCCAGGAACAACATCATCTCAGTCCAGAAATGTACAGTTCTAGGCACAGCCAAGATACTGCGCAGAACCCTCAAGCTCCCAGGCCTCAGGCAGAGGACCCGAGCTCAGAGGATGGAAAAAAAACAGACCACCCGCGGAGGGTGAGAAGGGAATTTTTTTTTTATATGTATTTTTTACAATAAGCATGTTTTATGATTTTCTTTCAACTGATGTTGGCTTCAGAACCCTTTTCAGTTCTGCTTTAAATTCTGTGATGTCTGCTCTTACAGAAGCATAGCTCAGAGTCGGATAATAAGATAAAATTTGATAACTTGTGAAAAGAGAGATTTTCCCTTTTCACTTCTGTTGCTCTTCTGTTCTTGCATTTTTATTAGTTACATTATATTATTATATTGTATACATTTTAATTTTATTTTTCATTTAGTCAGCCCTTACTTTGAGCTTTCTAGCCAAGAATTACCATAACACCTAGTGCAGACATTTGTCCGTTTTGGCTGCAGGGCATCACAAGGTCAAGTGACCAGAGCACGCTCTAGTTTTAGAGAACTCTATAGGCTGAACAGAACCGATGTAAATCAAGAGTGTGCAGCTCAACACCTGTCAATCACTTGTAATGGAAATAAAAACTGTTTCAGTGATTCTGGCTGCATGTGACCCTCTGATGAACTGTGGAAACACACAGAGCATTCAATTCACCGTAATTTAGTTTAGTTTAGAATGCCTTTAATCTAATCTCTATAGGTTGCCAAGATGTCTGTGTTATCTCATGTGTTTTTTATTACCTTCCTTTTTGTCAGCTATCTGACCCTTTGTTTCTCCCTGATCCCTCCTGACTGTTTGGAAATTTACTAGGATGTGCCTACAAGCCTATAAATTAAGAGTGACCAATTGTGTGTGTAGGGTCATATGTCAGAGCGAAAAAAAAAAAAAAAAGTTTACCTTCGGCGCGCTAAGCTCCAGGTGCCTGGCTTATCGTTTTTTGTTTTTTTTTTCTCTCTCTCCTCTCGATTATTGTGCCCTTATATATACATTAGTGTGCATTATTTTTCTTTTTCCCTTCTATCGTTTTTCCTCCCTTCTCTCAGACAGGGCTTACACGCCCATGCATGCCAACATTTCACCCAGGCTTCGCTCGAAAATCCTGCAGGGGCAATATGTTAATTTGGTCTCCATCATTTTACCTTCCCCCGAAGTCGATCAACGTGTCGCTTCGACCGACAGTTTTAGTGCTATTCTAAAATCATCCAACCCTCGCCTTACAAAAGATCTCACAATCGGGCAGTTTGTGGCAGCTTTCAGCGTGTTTATAGACGTGATCTGTTCTGTCTATCCCGATCGCAGAGTCGAATTAGATGCATATCTGGCTCTCATTACCGACCTTCACCTTAAATATGGTAGATCCATATTTTATCAGTACCATAAAGCATTCGCTGCCAAAGCCGCCTCTGTCCTCTCGCAGTCTGGCCTTACCTTAAATTGGTCTATTCTAGACACCGAAATCCTAATAATGCTCACCCAGGCAGTTTCCTGCCACCTCTGTGGCTCAGCAGGTCACCAGAGCACGTTCTGCCCCACTCTCCCTTTCAGACCTAGCTTTTCTGCACGCGAACCTTCCCAATCCATCCCCAGCTTTCATCCGCTCGATCGCCACGGAAGAAGGGTTCAGGTATTTAATAACATACCCATTTGCAACAATTTCAACGAAAGCATTTGTTCATTCCCCAAATGTGCTTTTCTCACATCTCAGCCTCGGCCTCGACACCCTCTTTTGGGGGAAGACGCCTCTAATGCTCAACCTGAGCTTCTCCTCGAAGCACATTGCTATTGTCGACACTCGCGTCTTCCGCCGAGGTCCGAGCGCCAAATATCTTATGTCATTAATGTCAAATAAAACCATTTAATTGCAGCTTCTCTTTGTCGTGAGTCTCTCCAGGTTGAAATAAGAGTTACACCCCCTTTCCCAGATCACTCGGCTCCAAAGACAAACAAAGGTGTCAATAGTACTACTTTGGAAGAAATTTACATTCTGAGAAGAGAACAACAAGAGACCTGGTTATACTCAGAAACGGATAATGCCTCCGGTCTACGGACATCAAAGGAATGATCACATTACTTTAGACCTGGAAAGGAAGTACCACAGCACCCTGATCTCTGCTCAGTATAGTTGGACTACATTATCAAATGTGAACTTTCTAATCTGTTCAAAATAAGTTTCTGTACTGCAACCCTCATGCTAAAATGTGATATTTGTGCTAACATTGTTTTTTCTCCTTTCTAGTTACAAGAGTCACACTTCCATCTTTAATGTTTTTACATGTCTACATGTTTTGTGTTTTGCTTTCATTCATTTTCATATCAGATGTCATATGGAAACATTATTAATGTTATCCTCCCATCAGGTTCCAAGTGTATCAATGTATGTGTTTTACAGTGCTAATAACCATGATTCATTGAGTTATAAAGGATCAACTTCATGTGAGAAGACCTAATTTAATAACTGATAGAGTCTGTTTCCCTTTTTGTGCTAAATGAATTTAATTTTGAGGCAGAAAATGAATGCAAAGATATAGTCATGTTTAATTTTCTCCATTTTCCTCTGCATAAGTGTCAAAAGCCCCCTCCAAGGAGTACTGCTCATTGGCTAAATAACCATCAAAACTCCTACCTTCTTTGGAGAACTACGGCTCTGATTGGACTATGAGCATGCAAAGGCCAAACCCACGACTTTGTTTAAAAAGTCTAGCGCAAAGCTCTCAGGGCTCTCTCCATCCCTCTCCCTTTCCAACCTCTCTTCTCCGCTCACATTTTGTTTCCTCTTCGTTTCTATTTTTAATTTTTATTCCTCTTGTTTTTCTGTTGCTGACTTCATCACATTTTTCGTTTTGAACCAAATATTTTTGTTAAGAAGTTTTTTAGTTTATTTTCGCATTGACGTTAATTTAGTAAGTCAGTTAAATAAGTAACAGTCCGAGTTTTTATTAAATTCCACTGTGTCGTCTTCATGAGATTGACTCTTCACCCCAGCCTAACCATCAAACAAGCTTTGAACGGCCATCCCAGAGTCATTCACCTACCTGCCAAAGACAAACTGCCGACTGTTTGGACCACTGGAACCGGCTGAAGGTCCTGGAGATGACCTGGAGACAACCTGGAGATGACAACTTCCGGTCACCTTTCTCCCGCCGTGGCCAAAAAATGTTCCTGACTGGTACCGAGAGACAGCGGCCAGATGGATCCTTCTCTTGGTAGGATAAACTCTTAACCATTTGCTGGTTGGCTTTGATGGTGCTCCGAGCTGGTATTATAGTTAGTTTCACTCAGGTGGTCAAATCCATAATAATAACTGTCATTTCTATTATGCAAAAGTAATTTCTCAAACCCCTTCTACCTCAAAATTTTGACTTCTTCGACTTTCTGTTTAACCCTCATGCCATTACAACCCTTCAATCAATATCTTATTACCTTTATATTTTCATAACCTTCCATAACTTGTGTTATATTTGTTTATTCAATGAAAGTGTTGAGGAGACAAAATATTACCTAAATGAAACTCAAACTTTAAAAAACCTCTCCTCACGACGGACCGGAAAATGCACAGAGAATCCAGGAGTCAAAAATGGTCAGAAACAGTTTTTAAAAACAGATTTATTAGCATTAGTACTAAGGGAGACACTCCTTACCAGCTCACAGCAGGAACACCAGAAGATGTCTGAGCTGAATCACTAAGACATAGCATTTTAACCTGAACAAAGAACTGGCCCATCCTCCGGTCAGCTTTCTGGAATCCTGTATATGGACTTGTTTTTCTTCATCTTCTGCAGGTGGTTTTCTTCGAGTGGGTTTCGGTTCCTAATTAGCTGACTCCCCCAGACCATGTTATCTTCGTGCTTGGTGCAGACAGTCACATACGCCATAAACTCCCATGACCTCGCCAGCCAGTGCAGATTTACACTCATCCTCAGGTTAATACAATCAATAGAATTACAGAACATTAATACATTATTCTAACTGGTAAGGAGTGTCTATATTATAGTTTTCACTTCACAAAAGTCACATAAAAAGTATATAAACTTAATTCAGTGTGCGTGCGTTTTGATATGATTATGATTTTAATCTAAAGGGAAGAACTCATGATTTAGGGTAATTAAATGCCGAAACTGATAACAAAAAATTATAGATTTATGTAACATTTCCCTCGTTGAGAGGGTGGTGCCCTATTATGTTATAATTTATGAATTATATAAAATATACCCTTTCCCCTACATGTGCTTCAGATTTCATTCTGCTGACTTCTGGTTGGTTGAATGAACTCTCAGTTGTACAACTTCTCAGTTGTCCTAAAAGACAGAACTCTCTGTTGTTCTCCTTGTTAATTGAAAATTCCATAACACACTCAACCCCATAGACATAAATAAAATCTTATGCTGCTGTTTGGGCTGTAAAAATTAGTCCATTCAGAAGGATTTCATGTGGGGGGGGGTTTGTGCAAACATCTGCATATAAATAATCTGTTTGAGGAGTTTCAGTCAGGGTTTAGAGCTCATCATTGCACAGAAACAGAAGTTACAAATGATATTCCCATGGCTTCAGACAGTGGACTTGTGTCCATACTTGTCCTGTTAGATCTCAGTGATGCAGTTGATCACAACTATTACAGAGGCTTGAATATGATATTGGGATTACAGGAATGGCTCTAAAATGGTTTAAATCATATTTATCTGAGATTTCAGTTAATAATGAATCTTCTTCATATACCAAACTTTGTCATAGAGTTCCTCAGGATTCAGTGCATTGATCAGTACTCTTCATTGGTTGCTAGGCAACAGCGCACATAGACAGCGGCTCAGAGCTCTTCTTGTCGTCAATGTTTTTTTATTTTTTATTGTTTTTTGTCAATATGTCTAGGATCACCTACAGCTGACAGGATTTTTTCCGCATTGGATAATGGAGCAAACAGTGCGTAATCAAGGTCTTTATACACACGTATAACATACCATCGGACATAGCCCAGAAACTGGGCTCCTCATGGGTATTTTATCCCAACGGGCAAGCAAATGAGGTGGCGAAATAAGAGAGAAAAAGCGGGGCTGCCAAGCTGGCATTCTGGCACAACTATGGAAAGGGTCACATAAACTGCTGCTTCCCAGCATTTTCCTCTCAAATGCCAGATCCCTCGCAAATAAGATGGATGTGCTGAAGTTTCAGCTAGCAGCAAACAAACTAGTGCGTGACTGTTGCATTCTGCTGATCGCGGAGGCTTGGCTCCACTCATCCATTCCGGACACGGTTATTGAGCTTGCAGGACCTACAGCACATAGACATGACAGGAGCTGTGACTCCAGTAAGAACAGGAGAGGGGGGCTCTGCATCGATGTGAACAACAGCTGGTGCACAAATGCCACGGTTATTGACAGGCACTGCTCGGCAAACCTGGAATTTGTCACCGTTAGATGCAGGCCCTTCTACCTTCTGCGTGAGTTTATCGTTGTCATGGTGACTGCTGTTTACATTCCACTCAGTGCAAATGCTAGTATGGCTCTTAGCCACTTGGACAGTGCTCTCAGCTGGAAAACAGAACAACCACCCAGAGGCAGTGCATGTGATTACGGCGGACTTTAACCATGCTGATTTGAAAGTAGTGCTCCCTAAATTCCACCAACACATTAAATGTGCAACTAGGAGCGTTAAGACGCTGGATAAAGCCTACTCCAACATCAAGCATGGATATAGGGCCACTCAGCTGCCCCATTTGGGATCCTCTGTTCACATGTCACTGCTTCTTATTCCGGCATACAAATCAGTGACAGAGTGAGCAAATACAGACCGTGAAATCTTGGCCTGATGGTGCTACTCCACATTTGCAGGATTGTTTAGCTAGCACAGACAAAACACCGTCGCAATGGACAGGCACATCCTGGTGTTTCCTAACCAGAAGCCCTGGATGAACAAGGAGGTTAAGGAACTGCTGAGGGAGAGAAATAGCGCTTTCAGGTCCAGAGACAGGGACCTGTACAGCTGCACTCAAGCCTCTCTAAAGAGAGGCATCAGAGAGGCCAAGGCGAACTACAAGCTGAAGATTGATAAGGAATTCAGCAGCAACAACATCTGGCAGGTGTGGCAAGGGGTCCAGCACATCACCAACTTCAGACCCAGCAACACCACCGAAATCTCTGGAGATGCTTCACTGGCAGAGGAGCTTAACCACTTCTTTGCCTGTTTCGAGGCTAAATCATCACCAGACCCCATACTGCAGCATCATCCCTCCACAGCCAGACTGTGCAGACCAGCTAGCTGGGATTTTTACCAGCATCTTTAATCAGTCCTTCATTCAGTGCTCCATTCCACCATGCTTAAAGTCTTCCACCATCATCCCACTGCCAAAAAGAAACTATTAGCAGTCTCAATGATGATCGGCCAGTGGCAATAACCCCTATTATAATGAAGTGCTTTGAGAAACTGGTTCAAAGCCACATCAATTTATACCTGCGAGGTACACTTGATCCCCATCAGTTTGCCTACAGAGCCAGCCGCTCTACAGAGGATGTCATCTGTACCGCTGTACACACCACATAGACACACGTGGATCAGAGTGGGACCTATGCAAGGCTGCTCTTCCTGGACTTCAGCTCTGCTCTAAATACCATTATTCCAAGCAGATTGATGAGCAAGTGGGGGGACTTGGGTCCTTTCCATAATATCTGCTGCTGTATTATGGACTTTCTATCCTCAGCACTGAGCACCACTCTCCACAAGGCTGTGTGCTAAACGCCCTACTCTACACCCTCTATACTCATGACTGTACCCCGACCCACCTGAACAATACCATCATTACGTTCGCTGATGATACCACGGTGGTGGGGCTCATCTCCAGAGGAGAAGAGACTGCTTACAGAGTGGAGGTGGAACGACTGTCTGTCTAGTGCAACAACCTCATTTTGAACACCTCCAAGTCTAAGGAACTGATTGTCAACTTTAGGAGGTGTAAACCAGACATTCAGCCCATCACTATAAACAGGGACAGGGTGGAGATGGTACCAAATTTCATCTTCCTGGCCATTTACAACAGTGAAGCCCTGAACTGGAATGCAAACTCCTCTTCAATTCTGAAAAAGGCACAACAGAGACTGTAATTCCTGAGAATTCTCAGGAAGAACCACCTGAGAACTGAGCTCTTCTATCACTGTTCTGTTGAGCCATGGCATATCACTGTGTTTCTCTAGTTGCACTGCAGCAGAGAGGGAGCAGCTCCAGAGGGTCATAAACACTGCCCAGACACTGATTGGCTGCCTTCTTCCATCTCTGAAGAAGATCTACAGGACCCGCTGCCTCCGGAGAGTCTACAGCATCCTTAGGGACCCCTCACACCTTGGCCACCACCTCTTCAAACTCTTGCCCTCAGGGAGGCGTTTCAGGGCAATAAAATCAAGAACAAAAAAAACAGTTTCTACCCGAGAGCTGTTGTTGCCCTGAACACCGCAAATTCATCCAAAACCTGAACAATGATTTTCTTAAAATCCTGGTTGTTTCTATTGCGTCTATTATATTTACATATTTTGCACTACCTTTGAGAGTTACTATTTTTAAAATTTCGTTGTGCTTTCTTGTACTATGACAATGAAGGAATTCTATTCTAATTCTATTCTACTTTAAATGTGCTTCCATTACATAAAATTATTAGACAACATGGGATAAATTTTCATTGTTATGCTGGCAATACTTAGTTACATTTATGGTACTGTGGAAAAAAGACTAAGCAGATTTGAGGAGGTAGGATTCTCTCTTATAAATGGTATAGATTTCAACGTTGATGATAAGTAGCTTACTTGTGTTTCATTTGTTTTGTAGGACTGATCAGGATTCCTGATGGAGGAGACATTTGTAGGTGATCCAGAGGTAAGGTGAGTATGTTAATAGGTAGGTAGGTTTAAACCGGAACGATCCAACAGCACCTGCATTCCTAGAAAAGCCAGACTGGTGAAGATTATTTCCAAATGTGGTTGAAGAGTGAGGAGGAGCAGTGGTTGCGGTTCTGAAGATGAAAAGCGCAGATGGTGGTGGAGAACGGGCAGGATCTTTGGTGGCTCAGCTGCGGTCTCTGAAGTTGGAGAGGATGATGCAGGGAGTTGTAGTAAGTTGAAGATGAAGGAGGAAGATTCAGGTACGTTCGATCACTGGAAGCCTAACCTGGAAAGACCCTGTTCTGCACAAATAGATATAGAGTTAATTCGCAAAGGTAGTTGCGGTTATTCACGAGAGACATGAATCTTTCAGGAGCGGGAATGGCACCCACGATACTCAACGGTCCCACAAAGACAAGTGGCACTTTAAGTATCCGCTCAGCTCATTATCTTGACGAGCCGCAGCTGTGAAGGCTACGCCACCTCACCACTCCTTGCTTGCTCTGTATGGAAGATGGTTAGTGACAACAACAAAAACACATTACCATGACCCCGGAATCCTAAAAGTCTTACAAACATAAGAATTTGGATGACTCTTAATTTTTCACTTTTAAACTTTTAAAAAGACAGAGGTTGAGGTTTTTGGACCTGAGCATCTTAGGAACAAACTTTGCAGCCTTTCACTTTCTCTGAATGGCATTAATTTGGCCTCTAGTTCTAATGTAAAGAACCTTAGTATTATTTTTGATCAGAATATGTTACCAGGACCGCTTTCTTCCACCTGTGTAATATCACTAATTTGATGCCTGTCACCAAATGACCAAGCTTTCATACAGCAACATCAGTTTCATATTATGACATGCTTCTAAAAGTTAATCGGCACCTTACATCATGAATGAAAAACCTTTTCCTTCCTCAAGTCAGTCATGTTTCATGATAATTTGTTCCTAACTACTGAAACAGTGTTGATGAAAACCATCTGAGTGGTGTGTCATGCAGAGGTTGTTAATATTTACTCTCTGGAACCATGTGGCGTTGGTTTAAAGCTAATCTAAAGGTCTTCCTCCAACACCGGAGATGCACACTGAGAGCAAAATGGAGATCCCGCTGAGACCCATTCAGTGCACACTCTTACATTTAAAAACACACACACACTTCATAATCCCCGCAGAAGTGAGGTGAGAGTGGCTAAATGAGAGTCGTGTGGAGCCATTTGAACAGGAACCTTTTCCTGTTGTATTTATCCACCTGAGAAGCTTTTCAGCTTTAATAATCTCCTTAATTTAAATATTTTATGTAAAGAAGACAAAATGACATCCAGATTTTTTTAGATGACCATACTTTTTTTTTGCCTTTTCTTTCTTTTCTTTATTTTCATTTAACCAGGTAAACCCCATTGAGTTCCAGATCTCATTTTCAAGGGGGACCTGGGCAGAAATCTGCAGTACACAGCAACCTGGTTGCAAAAACAAAATTGATTAATGCATATACACGGGTATAAAAATATAAAATAAATTTAAAAACAGTGACACTGTTTAAAAGAATCTCGTTGCCTGTTTTTAAGAATCGCTCGAAATAAGTCCAGTGAAATCAATTCTGACATCTTGAGTTCAGACTGGAGCTGATTCCAGGCTGAAGGAGCCGTCACACTGAAAGCTTGCTTTCCTTTTTCAGTTCGATAGCGTGGAACATGCAAAAAAAAAAATGTTATTGGAGCATAAAGAATGGGAATTAATAGATCTATATAAAAGAGAATTTAAATAATTTTGAGCCAAACCAAGTAAAGATTTATAAATAAGGACCATCAAGTGATTGTTTCTCCGTACATTTAAAGGAGGCCATTCACCTTTTGCATACAGTTCGCAATGATGTGTGAGACGTCTGCTACCAGTTATAAACCTTAAAGTACAATGATACACAGTATTTAATGATTGAAGGCATTTGTTCGAAGCACTCATATAAAACACATCTCCATAATCCAGGAGTGGCAGAAATGTTGCAGCTACCAATTTACTTCTAGCTTTAAGAGAAAAACAAGAACCATTACGGTAATAAAACCCAATCTTCCTTTTTAGTGTTCATAGCAAATTTGCTATGTGATTTTTTTTTAAAAGAAAGCTCTTTATCTAAAATAAAACCAAGATATTTATAGTTACTAACAAACTCAAATTGTGTCCCTACAGCAGTGGTAAGCAATGGAGGGATCTCTAATAATTTCCTAGAATGTGAAAATTGCCTTTGTCTTATTCACATTTAAAACCAATTTCAAAGTTTGTAAGCGGGTTTGAACTACAGTAAAAGCAGACTGCAAATACTGAATTGCCTTTACAAATGATGAGGAGTAGCAATAAATCACTAAATCATCTGCATAAAAATGATAAAAAGCATTTGACAGATTGTCACACAAACTGTTTATATAAATAGAGAATAAAAGTGGGCCAAGAACTGAGCCCTGTGGGACACCATTTAAAACCATATGATTAGAAGAAGTAAAACCAGCCAATTGAACTCTCTGGGTTCTATTTGACAGGTAATCCGCTACCCACATTGTAGCTTGTTGTGAGAGCTCAATCCTGTGTAAAATATCAATTAAAAGTGTGTGATTTACTGTGTCAAATTGCTTTGATAAATCAATAAACAGAGCAACACAATGCTTTTTGTTATCAAGAGCCTGAATAAGATCATTGATAACCTTTAAAGTGGCAGTAACAGTACTATGTTTCTTCCTAAAACCAGACTGGACATTTTGTAAAACACAATTGGAATCTAGAAAAATCTTCAATTGATCTGCAACTAATTTTTCAAAAATTTTTGCTGGGATACATAGTTTAGATATTGGTCTGTAATTGTTTACCTGTGACGGTTCTCCACTCTTGAATAGAGGCAAAACAAATGCTGATTTCCAGACACTAGGGATTTTATTAGAGATTAAACTTAAATTAAAATTATGAGACAATGGCTCTGCTATAAACTCTGCAGCTAATTTTAGAAATGAAGGATACAGGTTATCTGGTCCCGCCGTTTTTGTAGTGTCTATATTTTTCAATTCTCTAAGAACCTCAGCTGTACAAATAGGGGAAAAATTAAAAGTGGTGAAGTTACAATCATTTTTCAAAAACTGTTTATCAATATTAACATTTGAGTCAGATGAATTTAAATCATCAAATAGAGAACCAACAGAAATAAAATGAAGCCCTAGGTGGAAATTCAACCGGTAAGACTGTTCCGGCATCCCCTATCACCACGCCTTCGCCCCAGCCAATCAGGACGCTCCACCTCACTACTTCGATCCAATCGCCCGACAAGAGATCCTTCAAAAGGCGAAGCGGCCTCAGATCCACCCGCTTCAGTTGTGCTTCAACCCACCTCCTCCCCGTTTCCACCACCAGCATCCCAGACGCCTCCAGGTCCCCTCAAGACTCCTCTCTCCAAATTCCGCTCCACCACCAGTGACTGGGCCCGGGGGAAGACCTACCTGAGCTTCGTTCGAGCCGATCATTCAAGCTCGCTGCGATTCTCAGCACGCACGTCTTCCGCCGGTGTCCGAGCGCCAAATCCTCGGTCCAATAAAATTGTCTAACTTTCTCTCTTTGTGTGAGTCTCTACAGATTGAAATGCTCATTAAAACAATTTAAATATCAGACACCATTTTACTTTTATTCCAAAAAAAATTTGGAAAATCACTTAGTGGCGCCTGCTCAGTAGCTAATTTCACTGTTTTCCAAAATTTCTTTGGATCATTTAAATTTTTTGTCATCTCGGCAAGGAAATATTCTGATTTTGCTTTCCTAATTAATAAGGTACATTTATTCCTCAATTTCTTATAACAAAGCCAGCTCTCTTCAGTTTTATTTTTCCTTGCCCTAGCCCAAGCTGTATCTCTTTGTTTAAGTAAAGCCCCAATGTTAGGGGAAAACCATGGGTTATTTCGCCCCTTTACCCTAATTTTACGTACAGGGGTATGTTTATTTATTAGTCTTAAAAACTCATCATGAAAATACTGTCAGGCAAGGTCAACATTATCAAAGAGAGAAACCCTATTCCAGTTAAAATGTAGCAAATCATGGACAAAAGCTTGCTCATTTAGGTGTTTTAAATCTCTTTTGGTCAAGATACGTGGCTTAGGTTTTGGTAACTTGAGATTTCTGACTGTACCTATAGTGCAATGATCACTAAGGTCGTTTGCAAAAACTCCTATCCCTGTATATTTATGCGGAACATTTGTCATAATTAGATCTAGGAGTGATGATTTTAGAGGGCATTTATTGTTAAGTTGAGTAGGGTGATTAATTAACTGGGTGATATTTAAAGAATCACAGACAGTTTTTAAGCTATCTGAAGATGCTGTCAAACAGTCTAGATTTAAATCTCCTTGTAAAACAAATTCATTTTTATTTAGATCTGTTGAATATTTAGACAAATTAGAGAGTGCATCAGAGACAGCAGAGGGTGGTCGATAACACCCTATAACTGTGATATGCTGAGCCTTAGTAAATTCAATTTTCAAAACTAGTAACTCAAATTGTTTTGGAATAGATACAGAAGTTATAAGTGTTACATGGAAGTTGTTCTTTACATAGATGGCGACACCGCCACCTTTCCTAGGGCGATCACAACAAAAAACATTATAACCTTCTAATTTATTTCAAATTTACTGCTGAAGAATTTATTGAATATGAAAATATCAGTTTGGTGTTTCTGCACCAGTTTGGTCACTTCCAATGAAAATCTTATCATCTTAATCTCTGCAAAAAGATACATCATAACAGGTTTCATTACCATCTTGTAAACCTTTCCTTTCACTTTTTTTTTTAGCTCCCCTTCTGTCACGAATCACCCCTGACACTCATCAGCATCCACTTTACCTGCACTCTCTTTACCTCTCTTGTGCACTGCAGTTGCTTTGGATGGTGGACCCAGGTACTTAAACTCATCCACCTTCATGAGTTCTACTCTTTACAGCATCACTATTCCACCTGTCTCCCTCTCATTCAGACTCATGGATTGTCTTTCTTCTTCTGAATTTCATTTCTTTTCTCTCCAGAGCATAACTACACATCTCTAGTATCATTTCTACCTGCTCCCTACTGTCAATACAGATCACAGTCATCTGTGTATATCATTGTCTACAGGGCCTCCTTCCTGACGTCACCTGTCAACTCATACATCACCACTGCAAACAAGAAAAGGCTCAGAGCTGATCCTTGATGTAATCCCTAGCCCACACTGAACCGATGTGTTACTGCTACTGAACATCAACATACAGTGAGATGGACTATTTAACAATATATACAACCTAAGAGGTATAACAACGTTGATTGTACTGTTATTAAATAACCTTCACAAAGTGGCAAATTATCTTGTCTTCATATATGACCAGAAGCATAGCATATGCAGTGTTTGGATTATTCTGTCCTAGGGTGATTTCAGTCTTTTTTTGTTTTTGCATTAATTTGCTTTTTGTGTTCTTTCTCTTTACTTGCCTTTAGGATTTACATGGAATGAACTTTGAATATGTAATCAGATATCAAGTGTATGAACACACATGCACACATAAACAGAGTCCCAGATTCTAGAGGCAAGGTTGAAAGTATTTCAGAAAAACTGGAAGGGCTGAAATTATAAGAAAGGTCCAAGAAACAAGATATGGATTCTAATTTTTGTGTCATTACTATGTTAAAATGCTCTAATGTGATTGACTTGTATTTCTTATGCAGAGACATGGCAAGAGATTGCAATCGGGAAGTATGGACTTTATTTTTCTTTTCTTGTACTTGATTTTATTTTAATGCAATTGAAAGCATTAGTGTGTATCAAAGGTTATTATTTCTTGTCAGTTTATTGTATTGTTACCTGGAAAAGAAAGAGATAAAGAAAGAACAAAATAGCATTGGCTCACACTTGTTACAAGCGACTCAAATTTGTCAAGAGGACGGAGAACTTTGAGAAGAAAAATATTGGAACTTAAAAAAAAAAAATGTTTAAATTTACAGTTCAAGACCAATAGACATGTCAACTTAACTACTTTTTATTTATTTTTTTTCCCTGTTCAGATTGCATATTGGCTGTCGCTTTCTATACCACTAATCTTGTGAATTTTTGGGAAATCAAGGATAAACTTGCTACAAGCACTGCATATTGCAGCTGCCTGATAAATCCTTCAGGAGGAACTGCAATACACTGTTGGGAACAGAGACATCAGAAATACTATGCTTAGCTTAGCCACAATGACACAGATAAGAGGTAAAGACATTTTAATTCAAATTTAAACTGTTTAAAAACATTTTGTTTTTGCTGACTTTGAAATGGGTTCCATAAAATGTAACTCTGTCCTACATATCTAGTATTTTATTTAACTCAGTTTCAATACTTATCCATTTTTTATGCTGTTGCAGGAGAAGTAGAGCTAATCTTTAGGCAAACAAAAATGTGGGTTTTTGGTTTATGTTGTTCTTTTAAGGGTGTCTGGAGTGGCTGTTAGTTCTGTTGTGAGGTGATGGTGGTTTATTATCACGGTAGCAATTTATCGGTGTCCTCGGTAAAGCATGGCGACAGCTTAGCCATCATGTGAGTTCTGCACTGCACTCACTGGTGTGGCTTGGTCTTTCCTTGAAAAGTTGAAGTAGGACCGGCCCTGCTGGCCTTGTGCTACAACCGTAATTGTAAAAAGGTTGTGGAAACATCTTAGTGCAGCTATTATACCTGTAGCCACATCCTGACACAGTGTGAAAGAATTGTGCCAGGGTGTGCAATGAAGCATGGTACAGGAGAGTGCTCCAATACATGAAAAGTAGCTGGGATTTTTTTTTCCTGGCTATTTTCAATTTTTAGATTTTCCAAATGTGCCACAATTTAGCCGTATTTCAAGTCATGTCGGTCAGGGAAAGCTTATCAGTATTGTTATTCAATTTAAAGGGGGCCATGGATATTGAACAACAATCTCAAAGCATCATTTGTCACTGAAATATTTTGTTGCATTAAGATACATACGAAATACAATCCAAGTGAACCAGTTTACCATTATATAGTGGCATTATAGCACTTAAAGACAGTAACTGTTTTTTCATGTTGTTAATGCTAAAGTCTAAACCAATGGTCAGGCATCTAACAAATCTCAGGATCCCCATTTAGTAGAAGACAATGTACATCCTTTGTTGCTATTATCAGAAATCTGAAACATTTTTAACACCCCTCTATGTAAAACATGTTCCACACTGCAGGGAGCTCACTCCAACAACCTCATCCTTATGCTTTTTGCCTACTGAGAAGCTTAACCGTCTGTTGAGGAAGGGCCAAGCATTACTCATTCACACTGCCCACCCAAATTAATTAATAGGGCTCTTGAGATAAAATACCATTTTTGAACTCAAGAAAGTATCTCATTATTAAAGAATAATTCCACTGAAGTAACAATGCCTTGATAAATTAAATATGTCAGTGGTGGAAAAGGAAGTGAAAGATTGCAGAGAGCAGGGTGAAGTGATGGCATCCTGGAATACATTGGAATGGGTGGCAAAAGAGAGGTTGTTGACTGAGATGCATTACCCCAACATAAAGATATCCTTCAGGAGGCTGGGAAATTGATCTGCAGCTCTCTGAAGGGCCATTGTTGCTGGCTCTCTTGTATTGAATAACAGAAAAAGAAAGAAGAGATGAAATGGAGATAGGAAACAGGGACAGAGAAAGGGCAAAATTGATGAAAGCCAACAAAAAGGGTTGGCTGGATGAGACTGTGGTGAAGGAGAAACTGAAAAGACAAACCAATGAAGAAAATATTTACACACAAACACATTAAAGGGTAAAAGTATTTAAAAAAAAATCAGATCTATAAATGAAAAGGCAAGGCTGCTGTTTTTAAAGACATTTTTAGAGTTGCAGGGCAGAATTATGTTCAAATTTTCCTTTTAATCAGCATTGTTTCAGCAGCTTTGTTTAATCTTACTTGTTCTAGGGGATGTTAACAGTTCTGACAAAACAAAGTGCAAGGTATTAGCATCCTAATGGAGGTTCACAGAAATGTTTTCTTAGATACTTTATTGAAGTTTTTAAAAGGGATAAATATGTGTTGATACTTAAAAATAGAAATTCCAATTTGTAACATCACAGTTATGGTGTTTATTGCCCACTGCCATTAAGGGTAGGCAATCATGGAATTGCCTGTGTATGAGTGCATGTGCATATATATGTGTGTGTGTGTGTGGGTGTGTGGGTGTGTGTGTGTGTGTGTGTGTGTGTGTGTGTGTGTGTGTATGTGTGTGTGTGTGTGTGTAGGGGTTTGTGTGTGTTTGTCCATTTATTTGCAAAAATATCTCATAAACCACTGGACAGAATGAAGAATTTCAATTAAATTCTTAGAAAATAATCATTGTATGTACATCTATGACTGATTAACGTTTGGAGTGAACCTTTAAGATGGCCACCACAGCTAAATGACCTTAGAAAACACACACAAAACTATAGCTCACTTAATTTTACAGATGGACTTAAATTTGGTCTGACAGTAGCTGAGAATTATCCTCAGCACATACTTTGAGTGCTAACAGATCATGTACAGTTTTAAGCTTGTACGGTGGTCTATGGCATGCATTCCTTCAAAAATACTAGTTTTTTTTTATTAATTTAGCTTTAATAGCAGCATTTTAGTCTTTTTTATTTTCAGCAACTTCCTTTTATTTTCAAGCTAAATAGCACACATGACAAGATTACATATTCTGAAGACTAGATTTGGCCCAGTGAAATTATTTAGCATCAGCTTTTGTTCACAAAATTTCTTCAGGAACACAACATGCTCCAGTCTACTATTGAAGTGAGTTGCAGAAATGAAGGCAGTGATGTGTATCGTGTATCATCTCAAGTCAGCTGAGTTTTCAAACTAACATCACAATTTGAATATCTGGTTCAAGATGGCTAATTTGGTCATGTGTAACTGCAACTCACCTAGAATCCCTGTGCTCCTTGTAAACTAACTTGTAATAAAAACAAAAAATGAAAACAACAACAACAACAAAAAAAAAAATTACATTTATTTGACTTGTCATGGACTTGCGACCTGACCAGGGTACGCCGCCTTCTGTGTAATGACAAGCTGAAGATGGGCACCAGCTTCTCCAAGATGTTGAATGCAAAAGCGGACAAAGAAAATGGATGGATGAGATTTAAAAAAAATTTTTTTTTTACATAGAATTCTGTTGTTATTCACAACCACAAATAGTGACAGCAGCAGCCAGCTGTAGCACTTCTAGTGCACCCAGGGGTCACTTCCTGCAGGAAATTAGGAATATTTTTGGAGACTGCCTCAGTCTCCAGGTTTTGCTCCCACCATGCTATTTTAGACTGTCTGTTTGTGCAGACACTACAGGTCTTAGCGTTATTGTGGTTTTTAGCCCTCTCAAAGATAATAAACATTACCTCACATTTAAACTACTAATCACTGCAGCCTGTGCAATAGCATGCTGAAAGATACACGCTCTCCTGTTTTTACTGTACATAACTAGTTCAGAGCAACATGCACTCAAACACACACAATGTGCATACAGAGTTTCCTTTTTCTAAACCTAAAGCAAGCAATAATATACACAATGAAGATGTGATAAATGGAGTCACATGCAGCTTGGTTCTGCACATAACTGTAACTGTGCAGAAAATGACATGCAGATAAATCAACAGTAAACAAAAAGAGGAACATTACAGCAACACAAAAAGCAGTGAATACATTTTGGAACACATCCAAACAGAAGTCTAATAATAAATGTTTTTGTTGTGTTTAATTTATAGCAGCATTTTGTATCGTTTGGGCATATGGATTCAATTATGTATTATATATTTCAAATTATACTCGCTGTTTAAAATATCTGGAATGATCTACTTATTTTTAATGAAAAAAATGAGCTATGCATGATAATAATTAGAAGATGAAATGCATTGAAATGTGAGTTTAGCCAAAATTCACAGCTCTTTAAGAAAGTGTCTAATATTTTGTATACTGTATTTTGGCAGCATTGCGTTTTTTTTTAAATACAATTATTAATTTTAAATGATTACTAAAAACAGTAATAAACCATCTACTTAGAAAAAGTAGCATAGAAAACATGATTGAAATGAACTGTTGTCTCTTATATAGGTTATCTTGGTCACTCTGCTAAAATAACAGGTTAGATCTAATTTATGCAATTTTTTTATTGCATCAAGTGTTTGGCATTCATTTACCAGCAATAGTCTCAGCTTGTCAGGATCGGTGGTGATGGAGACAAACCCAGAGCGCAGACTCATAATATAAAAGAAACTAATTTATTAAACTACAAGATAAACAAAAACAAAAGGCTGTCGAGGCAGCAACTGTTGAGGAGACAAAATATTACCTAAATGAAACTCAAAACTTTAAAAAACCTCTCCTCACGACGGACCGGAAAATTCACAGAGAAACCAGGAGTCAAAAATGGTCAGAAGCAGTATCTTCAGTTTAAAAGATTTATTAGCCTTAGTACTCAGGGAGACACTCCTTACCAGCTCACAGCAGGAACACCAGATGATGTCTGAGCTAAATCACTAAGACATAGCATTTTAACCTGAACAAAGAGCTGGCCCATCCTCCGGCCAGCTTTCTGGAACCCTGTATATGGACTTGTTTTTCTCCATCTTCTGCAGGTGTCCTCCTTCGGAGGGGTTCCGGCTTCCGCTTAGCTGACTCCCCCAGACAACGTTATCTTCCGTGCTTAGTACTGGCAGTCTCATAAACTCCCATGACCTCCCCGGCTAGAGCAGAGTTACACTCATCCTCATGTTAATACAATCTATAGAATTACAGAACATTGATACATTATTCTAACTGGTAAGGAGTGTCTATATTATAGTTTCACTTCACACAACACAAGACAAAAACTAAATCCAAAAACTCAGCCAGGAACAGGAAAAGGAACAGGAACAGGGAGCATTAAGCAATTAACCGGCAGAGAAGTAAAGTCAATGACCGGGTTTTAAACACAGAGGATGATAGGTAAGTGGGCACAGGTGAGTGATAATCATTGCTGACAGGTAGAGGTGGGTGTGGCAAAAAACCAAGTGTAGACTGAGGGTAAATGAAAGATACAAAAACCAGGAAACAGAGACAGCACAAAATGAGACCAACAAAGATAACTAACAAAACATGAACAATAACCTCAAACACAAACAAGAAAAACCCAAAGAAAAACCCAAAACCTCACACAGCTTTACCTTCCATACCTCTTAAATCTTAAATTTAGTTCAAATCCAAGTGCTTCCTGGGGCTTCATTCCCTGGGTCCCACTAGGGGTTTTGCCCCAAAACTTCACTTCGACACACAGGTTTTTGGTAGTGAATAACTAAGCTTTTTAAAAGTTATTTTCAAAATGGAAATTTCAAAAACTTATAAAAATTTTGTGTGTAAAATACAGAGCTTTTAAAACATGATGATGTCTCAGTTTGTTTTGTGGTCATGATCACTTTGTTCCCTAGAAACCAAAACAAATGGAAGTCATATTTTCCTTCCTTTGTCTCACTTTATCCTGATCCGATCATCATGAGTTTTGCCTCATTCTAAAGGCTAAAATAAAAAAGGAGATTGGATAGAAAAATACAAAAAATAATGACATTAAAAAAATTACCCTACATCCTGTTTTTTGTTTCTTTTTAAATTTTGATTTGTTTTGAGCTTTTTATTTTTCCATTTTACTTCAATTTTTCACCTTCACCCATTTCCTTTTCTTTATATTAGTATATTTTTATCATTTAATTTACAAGATTGTTAAATAAAATGGATAGGTAAAGAAAAAGATTGTCTTTCCAAAACAATCTTTTTCCTCATAAATATGGCTCAGTGGAGTAATACAGGATTTTACTGTAGTTGAGTAACTGGCAGCTGCAGCACAAACCCAAGCATGAATTCTTCAGTACTGTAGTTACCTCTGTTAGTTTGGGGTCATAGGTTAGGTGGGAGGTAAGTTGTTTAAAAAATGTTTTGTTTAGGCTGTCTATAAAAGTTAAAGGGCTCCTAAAATGCTGCTTCTGTGTGGATGCAATGCTGAAACAAACAAACAAAAGAAACCGTCTATTCACGAAACGTTGCTCCCTCCTCAACGAAGCATTCCTTTTTTCCCTCACAGTTGCTCTCATTGTTGGAGTTATGCTCATCACAGCCCCTGAATCTCTTCCTGCTGACTTCATTGAGCTATTCATTGTCTTTTCTTGGACTCTTTCTGGATGGAAATACTATTTCTACTACTCATTTAAGGATTTTATCTTCTGTGTGACGACTCATCTTGACAGCTCTCACATCCTCCAGGAAGGGAATCCTCTCCTGCTGTAGGCTGAAGACCTTCTTAATACATCTGAGACTAAGAATGATGTTTTCACAATCATGAACCTTCTCACCATTGTGAAGTGAAACTATAATATAGACACTCCTTACCAGTTAGAATCATGTATTATCCATCCATCCATCCATTGTCTTCCGCTTATCCGGGGTCGGGTCGCGGGGGCAGCAGCCTAAGCAGGGAGACCCAGACTTCCCTCTCCCCAGCCACTTGGGCCAGCTCCTCCAGGGGAATCCCAAGGCGTTCCCAGGCCAGCCGAGAAACATAGTCCCTCCAGCGTGTCCTGGGTCTTCC
>NC_051448.1:21989304-21998952 GCF_001649575.2 Kryptolebias marmoratus | reverse complement strand
CACTCAAAGAAAACCACCTGCAGAAGATGGAGAAAAACAAGTCCATATACAGGGTTCCGGAGAGATGACCGAAAGAGGATAGGCCAGCTCTTTGTTTAGGTTAAAATGCTATGTTTTAGTGATTTAGCTCAGACATCTTCTGGTGTTCCTGCTGTGAGCTGGTAAGAGTGTCTCCCTTAGTACTAAGGCTAATCAATCTTTTAAACTGAAGATACTGCTTATGACCATTTTTGACTCCTGGTTTCTCTGTGCATTTTCCGTCGTGAGGAGAGGTTTTTTAAAGTCTTGAGTTTCATTTAGGTAATATTTTGTCTCCTCAACACCATTGTCTCAAAAATGCTATTTTTGGTATTATGCTGCTGATCAGCATCATTGCAGCACTACCGTTTAGCAAGTATTTCCTTTGAAAGTAAAATAATGTTGTTTCATGATCAAATCTGTTTTTTTTTTCTTTTTAATGAATCTCAATGCATCATCCCAAAGCAAAATTTGTTGCCATACAATGACATTTAGATTTTTGTTAAATATAGCTTTATTTTCAAATTAGAGAGAATTACATTAAAAAATATACAAACTCACCTAAGCCAAAACAGACTGATCACAGCCATCCAAAATTGACTTTCAGTCTTGTTCTTTAAGCTCTTACATTTTTCTAGATTCTTGAAATGTTTTAATTATATTATAAACTGTAGATGATGGGATATTCAAAGTCTTTCCAATTTTCCATTGTGATGAGCATTATTCTTATTATTTCACTATTTTCAGATGCAGTTTTTTGCATATTAGTGAACCACTGCCCATCTTTACTTTGGAGAGATTTAGCCTTTCTGAAATGTTTTTTTAATATACCTAATCATCTGTTACCTATTAACCTAATTAGTTGTAAAATCCTCCTCCATCTGTTTCATGGTTGTACCATTTAACACTTTTACAGCTTTTTGTTGCCATGTCACAACATTTTTGAAATGTGTTGCTGCCATCAAATTCAAAAATTGACTCATTACCTCTGCCAAGGAGGTTATGTTGGTTATGCAGTCTAGCACCAGTATACCTCACTGACATTTTAGTACTCCATACCCCTTCTCAGTCTGTGACCTGGTCAAAGGCTGCTGGTAGTGCCACAGACTCATTTTAAGACTAGAGGAGACATCTTTTAAATTAGTAGCCCGCAAATTGTGGAATGTGTTCTACCTCCGTCTTTAGATTGTTGTGATTTTATTAAGTTTTAAAAAAAGAAGCTTAAGACTCTTTTATTTAGACAGACTTTAAATTAAATAGGGCTTGGTTTTATGAGTTTATGAGTTTGTTTTTACATTATTAATATGTTTTTATTCTCCTTTTAATGTTTTTTTTTTAGGGTTCCAAGCCCGCGATAAAGGCAAAACCTACTTGCGAATACTACTCCCACATTAAAAGCTGGATCAACGTGAAACTTGGTACATACCATCTATAGGCCGACCTGTTAAAGGGATGATCAAAAAGTTTTAAAAATTTTGAATTTTGTGCGAGTAACGCAATACCAAACACTTCAGTGCTAGCTAGCACAACGGTTAACTATGAATTTCTCCACCATACTTTAGGATTATGCAAAATGCATTTAGATCCCAATAGTGGACAAGATGTTGCCACTTTGTATTAAATTTTATGTGGTTTTACCGATAGGAGGCGCTATTATTTCATAAAATTTACATCTGCATAACCGCTTGATAGGTTTTGACCAATCTTGGTACAGATGATCAAGACCACACCTTCAGATGATAGCTTGAATATTATAATGAAGTGGGTGTGGCTTATATGCTATCTCACGTTTGAGCTTTGAACTCGGCCAAATCGAACTTTAACTTTGCGGAAATTACTGATCTATTACAGAATTGCGCTCTCTACGTATTATGGAGAAATTGCAAAATTTGACCTCTAGGTGGCGCTGCTACAGCAAAAATGTCTTTTTGCAAATTCTTCCACAACAACTAGATGTATCTAGTATCTCTATTCTGCTGTGTTCTATGAGCCATGCCTTTTTGCAAGAGTTTTGAAAAACAATTGTAAAATTATGCTAATTAGTAGAAAACTTACAAAATATGCGTGACCTACTTTCGTTAACTCCTCCCGAGGCTCAAAGCCAACTGAAGTGAAACTTCACAGGGTATGACGGCATGATTGGCTAACCAAAAAACCTGAACGGATTTTCAAAAAAATGTTTAGTTTATGAGTTATGCATGAACAAAAAAATTTTTCCCCAAAAAAAATCTTTATTGAGTGTATCTTAAGAACAGTTTGAATTTTATCAATAGTTTTCACACCAGTGGTGCCTAAAGCCAAAAAAAAAGATTTCTTTCCATTTTCAGCTTGATCCAACACTAGGGGGCGCTACAAATAGGTAAAGTTTATACTGCCGAAATGGCTGAATGGATTTACGTGAAACTTGGTGGGTATCTTAAGTATACAACCCTGAAACTATGTTATCAATATGGTAATGATTGGTCAAAGTGGGCGTGGCTTATGTGCAAAAATGTATGTGTAGCCTTCACCATTTTGAAAAATTCACAAAAAAAACACTTGTTGAATTAAGAGGGCTAAGACATACAGGCTCTGTTCCATGCACAATCTGTAAAAGTGCAGATTAAAATTTGTACCTCTATATTCAAGCATATCGTTATTATCTACAAAGTTCGTAACTGAAGCTAGCAGTAGCAACTCGGACTCTGTTTGGTCGAACGACTTGAAATTTGGTACTCTGTTCACAACTAGCCTAACTACAAACCCAAAGAAATATCGTTTAAATTTGAGCGCCCCCTTATGGTTAATCAAGAAAAACATATAAATGCTAACCAACATAGCCGGTTTTCATTTTATTTTGAAAAAACCTTTAGACTATGGTGGATTGGAAAATTTGGGCAAAAAAGGACATGATAATTGTCATATGTGAATATTTGCAGATTTTTTTGAGTCATTATTGATTTTTAACAAATTTCTGAATGTATTTCAGTATGACCAGCACAGATACCACGAAGGTTAACAATTTCTTGTACAAAAGCCCTTGAGTGTGGAGATTTCCTAAAGTGCAAACAGTATTCTACATATAATCCCGGTGATGTGGGAATATTTGGGACATTTTATGATAAAGTTTAAATTTTTTATAATTTCTTGCGTATTGGCTGGACATCATGAAAATGACGTTTTCAATTTTTCATAAAGAATGTGCTCGATCCAGTAACATAGAAATAAAAGATTATTATTCCACATGTAGGCGTTGTCATTAGAGAAGATTTTGGTAATTTTTGGATAAGTTATGGATTTAGCATGAATATTTTTTTGGTTCATTGTGGTATAACATTACAGTTAACACTTTTTTTAACTGAATCAGCATTGGAACTAGGGATATAAAGATAAATGCATATTATTACAGATGTAGACCTGATCATCTGAGAATATTTTTGTATTTTTCGAATGAATATTGAATTTTTTATGAATTTATTTCTTTGGCTCTGTGTGGTATCAAATAGCAGTTAGCTTTTCCTCCCTGAGCTTTCTACACAAATTCTACCGTTACGTCTTACGAAGCGCCTTTGAGTAAGCACCGTACTAGTAAGTTTTGACTTGGCCCGCTCGCTGAGAGAGGCGGCGGAGCCACGCCGGCGGGACGTCGGGATTGGAGCGCGCGGATAGGGGCGGAGCGCGGGGGCTTGGAACCCATTGATAACTGCTTGCAGTTCTAGTTTTACTTGTGTTCTTATACTTTTTTGTATTTGTTACCTCCGTTGAGGTAATGTTGGTTCATTTGCCTGTCCGTCTGTCATTTGATTAGTTTTTAAGTATTCTTGCCAACAAATTTTGATGAAGTTTTCAGGAAATGTTGGGGTTGTCACAACAAACAACTGATAAAATTTTGCTGGTGATTTGGATACAATATGGATCCTACAATTTTTTAATGACTCTTTGGCCTTGGTGGATATCTGCACTCTCTGATGCTTCTTGTTTCTTTGTGCATTTAGGGATAAGGATACAACCAGATTGCTGACAATGTTTCTGCAAAAACTGGAGGCAATTTTCTGCATTCTTCAGTAATTCCTGTTAACAGTCACACAGCATTAAGCAGCCAAATGAGGCTCAAATTAACTACTCAGTTGTATATAGTGAGTTGGTTGCCAATTCACACCACTGTGTCAGGGTTTTTTTTTCATTTCAGTTTAGTGAAAGTACTAAGAAACATAATTCAGCACATGACTGCCTCAGACTATGATAAAACCTACAAAAGCCTAAGTCTACTGGACGGTGACAAAAATGTCAACCTCTGTCACATGATGATGTGCTTATGCATGCACTTCTTTTAATACATTTTTTTAAAAGAAGACTGTTCCACAGTCTAACTACCAAAGAGCACCAGAAAGCAATAAAAGGCTGTGCTGGTTCTTTGGAAAATGAATTATTTAAATTGGTTAATAATAAGTTCAAAAGAGAGATTAAGGCATAAAAACCCAACCACTGATGGCATACAATCAGGGGATCATAGATAGAGAAAATTGGTCAATAATTTTATGCTGACAGAGATGATATTGCATCATGTTTCACTGTTGTGGAACCATCCATCCATTCATCTACCTATCCATCCATCTATCTTGCTTGTTTCATGTCGAAGGGGAGCTGGTGCCAATTTTCAGTGACCATTGGGTTATAGGTGGTGTACACCCTGGGCAGGTTGCCACACTCAGTTGTGGAATCAAAAAAGCCAATACTTCTAAATTTTCATGGTGCAAAAAAATCTTGACACCAACTAAAACAAGCTGCAACCAATAAAGGTTGAAAACAGCAACAAAACACAACTTTAATAAAAGGCTTTATTGTGAGGATCTGGAATCTGCCTGGCCCGTGGGCGTTGCCTCTAACCTCCCTCTCCCCATCTGTGGCCGATTCCAGTTGACGAGCAGTTCCTGTATTTAAGCCTTTGGCTGGTTCCAAATCTTCGCTGGAGCATCTTGCCATTTTGGTTAGAATCTCAGCTGCCAGGTTCCAGTGTTTGAGCTCTCTAGCTACGTTTAAATTTGTATTTTTTGTGCTTTGCCTTTTGTCTCAGGTTTTTGCTGCTGGACCACTGCCTATTGGGACTTACCTTTGTACTGCTCGGATTAACTTACCCGTTGGGACTTCGGGACACTTTACCTCCTGGACTACATCTGGATAAACTCTGCTTTACCTCTGGGCCTCGTTCACTCTTCAAAACCTGTAAGGGAAACAAACAGTTAATCTTTGCACATCTCTGGAAATACGACAGAACAAACATTGGTACCCGAGACTCACCTTGCTCCTTCCCTGTTTTTTCAGATCCTCCTGACTGTTGCACTGTAAATAATATCACCTGTAAATAAATTACTTACTTTTAAATCCTGTCTTCATGTCTGGTCTCGGTTCCGCTCCTATGGCTGAAACTCTGGTTCTTCTCATTTATTACATTTTATTTGAATAATATTGAGTGGTATGAGAACTCCTTTAACAACTTTACAGTGACAAAAATGGAGTGACGGACCAAAATAGGGAAAGTACATGTACTGAGGGAGAGTGTGGGATGTAGACTCAGTTGTCAGCAGGTGAAATCATCCTCATCTTTTCAATTGTAGGCAATGCAGTCTGACAGGATGGCAGATCTTGAAGGATACAAGACAGTGACAGATTGCCTGTTCAGCCCTGTAGTACAGCATAACCAGCCATATGTGTAACAGACCATGCTTAGCTGTATCTGCCATCCCAACCTGCTCATTCCTGCCTTTCTGAGACTGACGGTAGAAGTTTCACAGGAGCAAGGAGTTAAAAGCAGGTGGCAAACGTGCTGAGCAAGTGGCACAAAAAGAACATTCTGTTTAATAGCACTAACCTACAGGCAGCAATTCAGTGACAGTGTTCTCTAACAGATGTCATTTCATCTTCTCTACACATCAAGCATGTTGCACAAGTAAGACCCTCTTCACACTTGATAATGTTAAAAATCAGTTAGATCATGAATGGACTTTGCAAGGTCTTGGCGAGGTCTTTAGGGGCATATTAAGAATGTAGTGGATATCAACTGCATATGATACTTTGTGGGGGATTTTGAGCATTTGTAACCTGGTTGTGGTGTAAGGGTGTCTAAGTCCTGTGGAGCATGGGGTAGTATAGTTGCAGCTTATCTAAGATGCCTGTGTACATTATTGCCTGGTCGTTGAGAATTACATGCAGGAATGATCGCAGTTGTCTCATACCTAGGCTTATTATCCCATTATGCCCACACCGGGCTGTCAGTGCTCCAGGTAAAATATTATAACTCTCAGCATCCAACCAGCTAAAATAAGAATCATGTCCCATCACCACTCTAGCTACAACCAATAGTATGACACCACACTGTCATCATATGACTGAAATGACCAATCCACTTGCTCTGCATGCCCCCTTCCTACAGTGGGTAAACAGTACCTTTCCCCCAGTCTTACAACCCTGAGTAAAGCTGAAACTGATGCTGAAGGCACAGAAACCTTTCAAATACATAGGACTATTCCACAGTTTGTGAAAAGGGCAAGGAAACAACATAGCCCAGATGTGTTACCCATGGTATCAAGGTTGTTCTAGGTTGATTTTGTAGTGTGAATCTGCATTCTGTTGTGGGCTGAAAGAGTCCTGCCTGGGTGGGGCCCACGGCGTGGTGTGATCATGTTGTTTGTGGTGGTATTGTCATGGGAACTGATGTACAGAATGTGGTGAAAGCACAGGAGAGCATCTTGAGGATGGAGAAAATAGCAGGGGAAATCTTTTTGATGGACTCAGAGTTTAATAGTGTCATGATTGTCTTCACACTGAAGGAGGTTTTCTAAATCTGCTGTGATACAGATATGTTCTTGAACAAACTCCATTCCTCGGGGGCCGCTGTCCTGCATGTTTTAGATGTGTACTTGCTTTAAAACACCTGGTTTAAATGGATGCCCTGTTGCCGTGCTCCTGGAGAACTTTATGATTTGGTGAAGAGCTAATCAAATCATTTGAATCAGGTGTATTGGAGCAGAAAAACCTAAAACCTCCAGGACAGCGGCACTCGAGGCCTGGAGTTTGACACCCCTGTCCTAGGAGGTCAAGAAGAGCATATCGGGGTCATCCCCCAGTGTGAAGGGGGGCAGATTTAGACAAAGGTTAGCACTGAACACTAGAAATTTGTATACAGACAAGTAAAATTTATAAAGAAATGATTTAATTTATTTTTTGGGGTCAAGCAAATCTGTTCTCAGCAAAATGTGAATGAAAAATGTGTACAGTTGATGTAAAACGTGATCAGTACTGTCGAGATATATCTACCTTTACCTCTCCGAGTTGGTTGTTGGGAAAGACCTTCAGGAGACGTTACCTTAAAGTTTAACATTTATTCAAGCACCCTTAGTCAATATTCATACAATAATAAAACCAGATGCATCTGGGAGACAATCAATGGGAATGAGATACAGATCATCTTGAAAACTAGTCAAGCCATCACCCCAGGTTTGTCTGAAGAAACAAAGTATGTCCGTCTGGTCTTATTACTAGGCCCCCCTCCTCCAGAGGGTGGGTCACTGCCTTCCTTATCTAGAGGTCAAAGGTCTCTCCTTCCCCTTTCCTGGCTGGCACGTCCGTTGCTCACATTCCAGGGTGTGTACCACCTATCTCTCTCTTTCCAGATAAACTGAACAACTCCTTGTTAAAGCTTTTAAAATGGTGGCTAAATAAAAAAATCGTGATAAACATTTCCACATTACCATTGCAGAAAAAAAATTGGTTAAGATTCTTGTTACAACCATCTGTCAAACCTGATGATGTCTGTAGGCTCTTCTCTGTCGCTACATGTTGTATTCTTTCATGTTTTAAACAAAAAAGATTCTCATAAAAGGCTCAGCACAAAGAAACTGACTCATATTCCCAATTTCATATTTAAATAAAAAAGAAACACTCATTACATTATTTTTTAATTGTTTATCAGTCAGGAAGCAAGTTATCAAGAAATATAATAATTCAAGAACTTTAGTCAGGTTCATCAAAAAGTTAGATAAACATATAATCTAACAGACATATAGAAGGTAAATAAGTTTTTTTTTGTCTTTTTCTAGAGCAAATGGGGCAGCTTTGACTCAGTTGGTGGAGCAGCAGAATAAAGCTGCTAAACATAACTTGTGTTCCTATTCCTGGCCCTTCCATCTGTCTCCTCAGTCAACCCACTAAACCACATGTTGCTCCAGGTGAGCACCTTGTGTGGTAAATCTGTTGACACCGACTTACAAATAGGTCAGTAACAACAGTGTTAAAAACTGTGTTCCAATGTCAGAATCAAAATTCAGTTCATTTCAGAGTTTGTTAAAAAAATTTCAGCCCTTAAATCTGAGGTGGGTGATGTTTATTGTGGAGGGTCAAGCCAACTCAGTTCTGCTGTGATAATTGGCTACAAAAACAATTTTTATTAGCTGCTAAAACTAAACATTGCATCATAAATGTGCATTAAAAATGTAAACCAGTCATATTTTAATTTAAACTTTATACAATTACTACACATAATGAACATTCACCAAAAAAAATGTAAACAGATGTACAGGATATTGCAGTATTTCGAACACCAGCAGTAACTTTATATAAAGTAGAATAGCTTTAGTTTTTGTTGGGCTTAAACAAGTCTACTGAAGCCAGGCGAGTGTTAGTGAGATATAATCTGGATTTGTAACAAATCAAGATCTGTAGCTGGATTTGTTGAACTTCGACAGTAGCAATGTTTGTTCACAAATGTAGGTAGATCCAAAAAATACTGTCTTCTGAGCATGCCTTCTTATGTGGAAAGTTTTTCTTTTGGCAAAAAGACTTGTCTTAAAAACTGAAGTAATCTGTTTAAAAAAAAAAGAAGCTAAAACATAAATTCTTTACATGACCTAGCAAAAATAGACCTGGTTCAATATTTCAGACACTACATCTGTGGTCAAACAAAACAGTTAGCCCAGTCACTGGTTGTCTTTATTCCTTTATAGGCTTGTCTCAAATTCACTTCAAAACACCACTTTTTCTTGTTGATGCATATTCTACAAATATTATATTGGAAGCACTTTGCTGTCATCTAGTGGTTTCGCCCTTAAGACTGTACAGTAAAGTGATTTTGCTGTATTAGGAACAGCAATAATTGTACAGAAATGTCTATTGTAAATAAATTTTAAAGCCCTATTTGAGCAACAGCACCATCAATAAATAATTTACACAACTGGGACTGGACATTTTATTTAAATACTACCATGCCCAATTATGCCTAATGTAGCAAAATTGCATCATACCTAAAACCTATATTGATAGTATGTGCAATATTCAGACTAACAATCTTTACTTAATTTTGCATCTTCTTGACAACAAAAACACAAATAATGATATCAATGATAATAATGATAACTAATTTTCTAAATAAGCTAAGCTAAACCAACAGATCTAAGCATGACTAAATGTACAGAACTAAGCTAAGCTAAAACTAAAACTAACGGTGCCAAACTATCTAAAAGTACCCCAGGCCCGCTATACAGCCGAAGTAAAACCAGACATATCTAAGCATGAGCTAAGACAGTCAAAAATAGTAGCTAAAATAAACAGATCTAAGCATGACTAAATGTACAGAACTAAACTAAGTGTACAGGAAGA
>NC_051448.1:21987415-21989102 GCF_001649575.2 Kryptolebias marmoratus | reverse complement strand
CAGAGGCCATTGTCTTTGATAATGATGGAATAATATCAGCGAGCTCTGGACGGACACAGAGATGTAGGCAGAGGGGGACATCTTGTTTACATAGTTCCAGGAGAAATTTGAAGATAGCTGACCAAGGTCAGCCTAGGGGAGCCGAATTCACAAACAAGCAGTAGTTGTTTTGGTTCAGGCAGACTGTTTTTGTCAGCCTTGAAAGTCTTGCTGATACTTCTCAAATGGCGAATCCAAACAGCCAAATTCCAGGACCATTCCGCCTGTTTCGAGCGAAGCAACTTTCTTCAAGATGTAACCCATATTATTCACGAGTTCCAGAAACGCAGTTCAGTCTGCGGTCCTGTAAAAGAGTCGCATCCAACTTGCGATTCAACTCCCGAATCCACACAGTTTGATTGCTGATCGCCGAACCCATCAAACGAATTTGACAATAAGTCAGGTAACTGCCTAATCCAAACAGCAGAAATCGTGTTATCAGAAATCCAAATATGTAAAGATCCTCCACGTCTTCCACAGACAGACTCGATAGACAAACAGGATTCCAACGTTTCCAGGAATCCAATGTGTATCCAGCGAAGAATGTCTTCTCAGGGCAAGCTGGCTCTCCTTTGGTCAGCCTTCCCGTCGAGAAAATTTGATCAATTGCATTGAGAAACCAGCTGACCAGATCCATAAGTCCAAAAATGTTTGGAGGAGTATGTAAAAAAGAAGTTCCCAAAAGCAAGGCGCGGGGGGGGCAGTACAGAAGTCAGAGAGACAGAGAGAAAAGAAACACGTCCGCCTTCCACCAGGAGCAGAGAGAAAAAGATCCTAAGGGTTAACTGTGAATAGACAGTGGGATTCTCATCTCGTCATTCTGTAAGTTTGTTTCAATGCAATTAGAAAACACGTAAAAATAAATAAACCGCTATCCTTTTGAGCCGAAAGTGAGTCTTTGTTTCAAGGGAATTATCAGGGCCTCATCTTCAGAAATGAGAGTGATGCTAAGCTGAAAAGCAAAACTCTAATTTTACTAGTCCATCAGTGTTCTGACCTTCATCTATTGTCAAGAATTATAGATCACAACTGAGAAAATAAGATTCTACATACACGCAGTTAAAATGAGCTTTCTCCATAGGGTGGTCAAGCTCAGCCTTAGAGATTGTGTGAGGCACTCTATCATTCAGTTGGAAACTCAGATTGGAGCTGCTGCTCCTTCATATTAAAGGGGACTTAATATGCTTCCTTGAACAAGTGAGGATAAGTCTGTGGGCTATACAAAACATGTTCATTACATTTAAGAACCAAAATCATTCTTAGATATTGAGATTTCACCTGGTCAGTTCGGCCTGTTTTGAGCTCATTTCAGAATGAGTGGTTTCAGGGCTACATCACTATTATGCTAAAAAGCTGCTGTTGGCCACACCCTCCCAACTCAGTGTTCCGTTTCAAAACATAAAACTTCTCTGAAGGATTAAACTGATGCACATTTACAGTCCTGCTCACCATTATTGGCACCCATGAAGTTTAAGTACATATAATGGAATATTTACTAAAGGAAATTCATCAAGTGAAACAACATTTTATTGCTGATAGCTTGTGCTTGATGCAAAACAGCAAATGATCAAAAACATTTAAAAAGATAAACATTATGAGGAAAACAAAGAAAAACATAATTTTTACCATGCCAATGGTATTGGCACCC
>NC_051448.1:21984270-21986474 GCF_001649575.2 Kryptolebias marmoratus | reverse complement strand
AGGACGAAAACCACACTGCTCTTCCTGAATGTGAGGTTCGACTATCCAACAAACCCTCCTCTACAGATCCCCAGAGATTCCCAGGGAGGCTTAAGAGTGTGATCCCTCTGTAATTGGAACACACCCTCCGGTCCCCCTTTTTGAATAAGGGGACCACCACCCCGGTCTGCCAATCCAGGGGAACTGCCCCCGATGTCCATGCGATATTGCACAGTCGCGTTAGCCAACACAACCCTACAACATCCAGAGCCTTAAGGAACTCTGGAAAAATCTCATCCCCCCCCGGAGCCTTGCCACCGAGGAGCTTTTTAACCACCTCAGTGACCTTAGAACCGGAGATTGGAGATCCTGACCCAAAGTCCCCAGGCTCCGCCTCCTCAATGGAAGATGTGCTGGTAGGATTGAGGAGGTCTTCCAAGTATTCTGCCAACCAACCCACAACATCCTGAGTCCAGGTATAATGGCATGAAGGTTAAACAGAAAGTCTGATCAAATCTAAGAGGTTAAGATTTTGAGGCAGAGAAGGTTTGAGAAATTAACTATAATGACTATAATTATAATTAATTTAGCCACCTGAGTGAAACTAACTCTTATTGACCATTACAGAGCACCACCAGAAGTTAGCCATCAAACGGTTCAGAGAGTTTGTCCTACCAAGAAAAGGATCTGTCTGGCCACTGTCTCTCGGTACCAGTCGGGAACCTTTAGGCCACGGCGGAAGGAAGGTGACCGGGAGGCTCCAGGGCACTTTCCGTCAGCGGGAGCTGAGTCGAACCTTTGGCCGGTTCCGTTGGTCCAACAGTCGGCAGCTCGTCTTTAGCAGGCAGGTGAACGACTCTGGGATGGCCATTCGTTGCTGGTTTTGATGGTTAGGCTGGGGTGAAGAGTCGGTCTCACGAAGACGACGCAGGGGAATTTAATAAAGGCTCGGACTGTTACTTATTTCACTGACTTACTAAATTAGCGTCAATGTTGACTGCTGAGATAAACTAAGAACTTATTAACGATAAAAATTTGGTTCAAAACGAAAAACATGATGAAGTCAGCAACGTGGAAAACGAGGAATAAAATTAAAAGCAGACGGGACAAGGAAAACGCACAGAAAACGAAAAACAAAGAAGAATCGAGGAACAGGAATGGGGGGCAAGCAGGAAGAGGGTCAAGCCAAAGCCGGGGAACTTTTTTAAACAAGGCTGGGGGTTTTACACTCAAGGGGAAACTAACGTAATTTGATCTTTGCATTCCCTTTCTGCCTCAAAATTAAATTTAGTTAGCGAAAGGGGAAGCAGACTCAATCAGTGATTAAATTAAGTCTTCTCACATGAAGTTAATCTCAATGAATCATGGTCATTGGCACTGTAAACACATAGAGTATATTGATACGCTTGCAACCTGAAGACAGGATCATGTTAATAATGTTTCGTCGGTCATGTGATATGCAAATGAATGAAAGCAAAACAGAAAATATATAGACAACTACAAACATTAAAAGATGAAACATGTGACTCCTGTAACTGAAAAGGGAAAAAAAAATATTGGTACAAATATCACATTTTAACATGAGGGTTGCAGTCCAGAAACTTATTTGGAACAGATTAGAAAGTTTACATTTGGTAGGTATAGTTTAAACTTATACTAAGCAGAGACCAGGATGTTGGGGTACTTGACATTAACTAGATTTGAAGGAATGTGATAATTCCTTTGATGTCAGTAGACTGAAGGCTTTATCTGTTCCTTGAGTTTAAACAGGTCCTTGGTTGTTCTTTTCTCAGAATGTAAATTTCTTCCAAAGTACTACTCTTGACACCTCGGTTCCAGTCTTTCAAGCGAGAGGTCTGAAAAGGAGGTGTAAATCCGGTTTAGAGTCAACAACAGTGATTAGTTTATGCATTCTTTTAGTCTGCTGAAAAAGGGGTCTGTTTCTCTCCTCCCGATAAGATCAGAGAGCCATCTGAGTTTTTAGTTTAGGTGAAACAGTCCATTTTTGCATTAGGCTATTAATGCAAAAATAATCCAAATTGACGTGTGACCCTACACCCGATAGGACTCCTTCTTCAGCCTGACAGCATTCCTCACCGCCGGTGTCCACCAGCGGGTTTGAGGGTTGCCGCCGCGACAGGCACCAACTACCTTGCGGCCACAGCTCCGATAAGCCGCCTCAACAATGGAGGCACGGAACATGGCCCACTCGGACTCAATGTCCC
>NC_051448.1:21973422-21983914 GCF_001649575.2 Kryptolebias marmoratus | reverse complement strand
TGACGAGCACAGAAGTCCAACAACAGAACACCGTTCGGGTTCAGATCAGGGGGCCGTTCCTCCCAACCACACCCCTCCAGGTCTCACTGTGCGTTGAAGTCCCCCATCAGAACAAGGGAGTCCCCAGGAGGGGCACTCTCCAGTAACCCTTCCAAGGACTCCAAAAAGGGTGGGTAATCTGAACTGCTGTTTGGCACATAAGCGCAAACAACAGTCAGGACCAGTCCCCCCACATGTAGATGGAGGGAGGCTAGCCTCTCGTTCACCGGGGTAAACCCCAACGTACAGGCACTCAGCCTCCTTCCCCACCAGAGAGGTGACTTTCCATGTCCCAAGAGCCAGCTTCTGTAGCCGAGGATCAGACCGCCAAGGTCCCCACCCTCGGCCACCACCCATTCCACATTGCACCCGACCCCTTTGGCCCACTGTGTCCAATAATTTTACTCATCATGAGGGGTCTTTGGGCTGCACTTTGTCTGGCCCCCTCACCTAGGACCTGTCTGCCTTGGATGACCCTACTAGGAGCGTTAAGCCCCTGACAGCATAGCTCCTAGGATCATTGGGACACTCAAACCCCTCCACCACAATAAGGTGGCAGCCCAGGGAGGGCTGAAACTAAACATATCTAAAACATGAGACACTAAATAAGACATAAAACTACAGAGTAAAATTTATCTAAACAAGACATACTACAGATAAACCAAAGATAAGCTGAGGAGAACCAAATTATGACGTAACATAAACTAAACTAGGTTTTAAAAACCTCAGCCGAACAGATCAGACATGATGAAAGTTAAGATAAACTAACTACTAAACTAAAATAAGTTTAAACAAGCAAAGGCATGATAAAATTCACCAAGTCAGTTTTAAAGTAAACTGGGGAAAAAACAAGCTAAGTTTCAACTTGTATTAGCTACGCTAATAATACAAAGTGGGAGGGAGGAAGGGAGGGAGCAACATTAAACATCAGAGGAGGAGGGAGGGATGGAGCTGGTGGAGGAACCAACGGATACTGATTCAGATAGGCCTCTGTCTGCCATAGTTCTGATAGTGATGGAAAGTTTTATCAGCCAGCCTTGGGACCTAGCCATCACAGATCCGCAGATGTCCTAGAAGAGGGAGGGGAACTGATGGGAGCGTCACGTTAACATAACATTCAGTAGAATTTTGAGATAGCCAGCCTTCCAAGGCTGACTCAGTGGAGCTAGATTCAGATATCAGAATTTTTCAGGTCATGCCAACGCTGTTAATTTCATGTCAGCCTTAAGAGTCTCACTGGTATATCTCAATGGTGAATCCAAACAGCCAAATTAATGTTGTCCTCCAAGCTGATGGAGAGAGAAGAAAAAGCGTCCATCCTTGTCAAGTGCAGGAAAAAAAAAAAAGATACCCAAATGGAAGTACAAAAACATGCAAAACGTGAATTTTGCAACACGTCTCCTTTAAAAGAAGTCAGTTGAGGTCGTTCAGGCATCTGATTAGGATTTCTCCTAGAGGCTCCGCTCTGAAGGTTTTTCAGTCACTTCCTACTAGGAGGAGACCCCAGTGAATATCCAGAATTTGTTGGAGGGATTATATATCCTCTCTTGATTGGGAATACCTTGGGATTCCCCAGGAGGAGCTGGAGAGTGTCGCCGGGGAGAGGTATGTCAGAGTTTCCCTCCTGGACCTGTTGCCCTCCTGACTCGACCATGGATAAGTGAAAGAAAATGAATAGATAAAGAAAGTAGTAGGATACATCTTTAATTATTTGCCTGTCCAAGTCATTACTTGTTCTTTTGAAATCCTGCAGAATCTCTGACCTTGTTGTCACTGTAGAAAACTACTGCCATAGTATAGATACAACAATCTGTACCAATGCTGACTCACCATGTTATTGTCACAGTTTGAAGAACTATGTGAGTTTAACTTCATGTGAGTCACATGGCATATTTCTGTCGAGCCTTCTTGCAGAAAAAGTTACAATATTCACAAGTGAACTTCAGTCCCATGCAGAGCAAGATAAAAATTGGCTCCCATCCTGTGATAAGTTAAAAAAACAGAGTTTTACTGACAAATATTAAGCTCCAGATGGCTGAGCACAATGTGCCAGAACCACAGGACAACAGCTCAATGTCATTTCACAGCCTTATTCAGGAAAGAGAAAAGAAACAGGATGACATGAGAAAGAGAACTATGGGAGGCGGAGGGTGGCTAATTTAAACACATCACAGCCAGTCTGTGCAAACACACACATTGATACACATTTAATGAAGGGTCAGAAGGTCAGCAGTGTCTGCCTGGTTTAATTATGAACCAATAAATGGCTGTGATGGAGATAGCACCCAGGTGAATCCTGGGAGGATCAGTTATCACTAACCTGTCTTTCTGTCTGCCAGAGTGTAGACAGAATAGATCACCTCTGCACACACACGCATGCACACACTTGCACAAGTGACCAAATCAGTGTTTGAACATGCAGTGGCACACCACATTTATCATTTTTGTGCTACATTACTATTTTCTCTTAGTTAATTCAGTACAAGACTCTGTCAGTAGTTATATTTTATTTGGCTATGGCTTCTGCATTCATTTAGCAACATGATGATGTGACTGAGTCCGGTGACTCACAATAATCAAATAATGTAAGATACTGGTAATCTATAAAATAAGCACCTGTACACATTTTGTATCTCTTTAACCAACCACAGGGCAGCCTGTAAGACATGAAGTTCTACAAAGGACTAGTTGGAAGATTTCAATGGCTTTAATGAAATGTCTGTGACATTTTTTCATCATAGCCTTTATTTATTAAAAAAGTGAAAACTTTATGAAAATAATAATGACAAAACAGAACTTGTTATTGACAGCCACATCCAAATTACATTCTGTTTGCTTTGAAAGGCTTTGAGAGCAGCATACAGACACTTTCCATAGTGTCGCATGGTTTTAGCTGCATCATGGTATGGGCGAGCTTCTTTGCCATAGACTGCAATGTTTCGTTAATGAGTGTTTAAACATGACTTTGCTAACAGTGAAGAAATCCTAAAGTTATTGACATAATTCGTGTCACCCTGGAGGCTTCAGAGTAATTTTTGGTGGTTGGGCATTTTTCTTTCTCTTTTCTTCTTTTTTTTTTTTAATCTTTACATAACATGTTTACATAACAGTTAAAAAAACAGAAGCTTAATAGATTAATATGTATGCAATATCCATTTGTGGAAGTATTTATAAAATTCAACAAAACACTTCAAACTAAAAATCTTGCAAATGTTACAATATATGAGAAATACTTGCAAGTCAAGCAGAAAAGTTGAAACTGCGTAGTTACATTTGCAATGAATTTTCTACATGACTTTTTCTAGTTCTGGTTTGTGGTATAGCAGTGGCTTTTTCTCCAAGTAGGCACTAACTAATTAGGAGGAAGAGTACATTCAGCTTAGTAAGCAGTAAAAATGGTAATGCTGATGTGGTCATATCACATTTTGCTTACGTAACAATCAATCCTGTGAGCATAGAAGTGGTTAAAATGAAGAGAAGGCTTATTGTAGACAATAAAAACCAGGTTTCTTTCAGTGCCAAAAACCTGATAAGAGAAAAAGAGAGAAAAATTAGGATATAAGTTTTGATTTTGCATAATATGGAAAGACTTAGACAATAGCATTAAAAGTCCAGTAAGATGTTCCACTGCATTCAAATATTATAAAAAAAGGAATTCCTCCCTCTATATATATTTTAATAACTTAAATCAATTACATGTTAGTCCTTCCTGAATAATTACTCAGGAGATTAAATGCCTCAGTATGTTATTTTTTTTCCTGGTCAGTTCACAAAACTTTACTCTATAGTTCCATAAACCACATATACTAATGTTTTCTGGGCATGTCCCACTGGTAGGAGAACCCAGGGCAGATCCAGAGCTCAGTGGTTGGATTATATATCCTCTCTGGCCTGGGAATGCATTGAGATCCCCCAGAAGGAGCTGGAGAGTGTTGCTGAGGAAAGAGATGTCCATGTTTTCCTCATGTACCTGTTACCTCTGAAACATATGTTATGTTATCATATTTAGAATATTGGCTGCTATATTTTATCTAGAGTTTTATTTTTTATTACTCCCTTTCATAAGTTTTATATCCTGGATCGCAAAATTTAACAGATACTACGTAATTTCAATAATCATGTGTCTTTTGTTAGTTATCTATTGTAATGTATGTTTTATCTGGTACTATGAACCTGCAAGAGACTACAGATGAAAATTAGTCTGTATGATTAAATCTGGCACATTTTGATACTGTGCTTATATTGTACTCATATTTCAACAATGTAAATTGTCTTATTTTCTGAATAAAAATTCAAATTCCGTCTGTCTTCAGAAATGCTTTCTCATTTTGGTTTCAATTTTCATGTTGCATTCCGTTTTCTGATTATTTATATTTGTCCATGGGACAAACAGATAATTTTAAATAAATGTCTACATGGGCCTTGGATGAAGGATGTGCTGCCGAATGCATGTGTAGCAAAATAAAGCAATCAGGTTTTTCGCTCATACCATTTCCTCAAAATAATTCTTGAATACATGACTTTCTGCCTTTGGTGGAACTTTGTTTAATTTAATATTTGATCTTGGAGGTCCTAGCAGTTTTACTGTCACTTTTATTCACTACTTTGTTGAAAAAAGGAAAATTCCACAGCCCACATTAATTGCTCTGAGTTTTTAGCCATATTAAGCCTGAATGTGAGCACTCAAAGTAACTGCGTAGTACATATGACAAAAGCATGCTTGGACAAGCTTTTCTAGAACCCACAGAAAAAAAAACAAAAATACAGCCTAAAATTTAAAATAAAAAGAAGAAAATTTCCAACCCGGTTGAAATGCCCTGAAAAGAGTCATACTCAATGAAGACAATGACATAGTGGTGAGACAAACTTTTCAGAAAGGTCAGTCATATACCAAATATATATACCATACCATACCATATATACCATACACCAGGGTTAGGCAATCCTGGTCCTCGAGTGCCACAATCCTGCATGTTTTCCTTGTTTCCCTGCTCCAACACACTTAATTCAGTGGTGAAATTACCTCTTCATGTTCTGAGACTAATGTGAAAGCATGTTTTGTTCTTACACTTCTCCTTGAGCAGCAGGTGCTGTTGTGGGTCTCTTTACATACCAAAGCACTCACGTGCGGTCCAATTCCAGCACAGCGTCCCTCCCAGCTGCAGCCAGAGCTGCAGGTGTTCAGCCCTCCATGTCCAGAATGCGAATAAATCGAGCATGCGCAAAGCTGCCAATGATTATTCCAGTGGTTCCCAAAGATTTTCTTCTGGGCCCCCCTATGGATTACAATAACCCCCCCCCAAAAAAAAAAATCAACTTTCTAATGGGTACACACATTGTTCAACCAGACATAAACCTATACACATATTTTGTTTTCAAACTCCACTTAAGTTTATTCCCCCCCCGCAATGACACTGTGCCCCACACCTTGGGAACCACTGGATTAATCCATAGTGCAAAACAAATGCAAAATTTTCTTTTTAAAACTAAATCATTGCACAAAAATAACTGAGTATCTCTTTTGGGTCACGTTTGCAGGTCCCAAGCCCAGATAAAAGAGGTTGGTTTGAAAAAACATAAAAACGACAGAAGAAAGTTCTAACAACTGTAGAGTGCTTTTAAATGACTATTTGTTCTTCATGGTCATTATTCCTCTATGATCAATGAGACAAATTAGGTGATGGCATCATTTAGTGATTTCTAGCAACTTTTAGGACACCTAATAGCTATTTTCTTTACTTACGAGTTAGCAACATTGGTTCCAAGCTTTTAAAGTGCAAAGAGTCGTGTAGTACAGGAGAAACTTTACATTGATTAAGCTCCTAAGATGAGTGGTAAAATGTCTTACATTTAAATACATTTAAAAAATCTGTTTACTTTGCTTTACAACTTCTAGGGTTTCATTAGTTGAACAAGTTTTATAAATAAATATATAAATAAAATACAAGGATGCCATCAGTTGTTTGATTTTGTATTAGATTATTGATTAATGGTAGGAGTGCAAGATCATGATGAAAAAGAGAATACCACACAAACAGATGCGATAAAGAATCCTGCTGGAAAGTCTTATTGGAGTACATCAGCACAAACCCGCTCACAAGTGTAAAAAAAATGTGCACATGTGCAACCAAAATGCACTAAAAAGACCAATGAGGAAATTTTTAGATTTTAAAATACTTTATTTCATAAACAATATCTAAAGTCAGTCTGGTTGGTCATATGGGTACAGCGTTAGGCTAGAAAATGCTCAAATCAGATTTGATTTTCCAAGGATAAGAGGAACAAAAACAAAAAATGGGCATTCTTATCTGCTCTGTCAGCTACAGCTTTCAAAGTAACATTAATTAAGTGAAGATTGTATTTAAGGTTCAGAGAGAGGCCTGACGGTTAGAAAATGATGCTACATGTGGAGAATGCAGGATCAAGCCCTCCCCCTCCTGCTAAGAGTTCATTTCAGCCACAAGCCATGTTTATCTGTGACTAAATCTGGGGGAATCATGACAGCATCTTTAAATTTCCCATTTGTATCATTTTCTTCCTTACTCACTCATAAAAGAACATTTAGGATAAAATGTTGAAGTAAGCCATTAAAATCTCTATAAATAGACATAAATTAGTTCATTTAAATAGTGAAAATACATTTTGGTCCATAGTTGAAAGAGCTAGAAAAGATTCACATTTCCCCATTTTTAAACACAGCTTAGTTTCTTACATGTTGGAAGACCTTCACTTTTGGAACTGGACTGTGATAACTTATCTCTGTTATTTACCTAAATGCTGTGAAAGAACATGGACTCCGTTTGTGCAAAGAAAGTGTGCTATTTTACAACAAAAGCTTTTGATGAGTTCCAGTTTTTTGTCTGAGTTTTGAAAAAGTTTCACACAACAGAACGATACTAGGACAACACTGAGAAGGCATTTGTTGTATAGAATACCTTTTTGCTTTGAATCAAATAGAAATGCCTTTTATTTAAAGAATACACCAAAATTCACACATCAAAAAAAGCCCGTCATGTTATATTAGAAAGAAAACGCCACGCTCCATGGACTATATGTGTGTGTGTTTTAGGGGAAAATACAGGAAACCTTTCCCTCTGGTAATTTGCTCCAGAGCTACTGCTTCTTCTCTGTACAGTGGAATCCGTCTGCCATTTTGTGCACCTCACTGTGGACTCACCGGTGAAGCTACGGTCGGTGAGGTGTTCAGGAGGAGTGTATCGGGCAGGACAGTGCTTCATTGTGCTGTGCCTGAGACAAACTGTGCAAACGCTACTGTGCTCTACGTCCTCCAAGCTACCACCACCATTACTCTACAGAGAGCACTCCAGAGGAGGGTGTGTGCATTTATCTGTGTGTGTGTGTGATAGGTATTGGTCAGGCAGTGTACAACTTGAGTCTTGCTATGAGCAAACTGTAAACAGCAGATTTAGTCCCCAGGTTATATAGTCAAGAATAAAATGAGTCTTTTCTTCTTTGTGGGGTAAAAGACAAAAAGCTCCAATCCCAGCAGAGTTCGTGTTCATTGTTTGGCTTCACAGCAAAAACTAAATTTCTTTTAAATTTTTGTTTTTATGTTTAATCTTCTCTCTGTACCATCGGTATATGGTACCATATGTATCCAAGGCGTTTGTGTTTCTCCCTGGTTGCTGAGAGAGCAGCTGTTATGAGGTAACCAAGGAGTGGATCATACTGAAACACAAGAAGAAGAAAGAAAACTCAAAGTAAGTCAAAATGTTGTGACTGGAAAAGCAGAAAAAAGGGAGACCAACTTTTAATGACATTTACAGTTTGACTTATCTAATGACCTCTAAGAAACATTTACATTCAGCATTCAGAGATTCAAATGTGTGTTTGATCTAATTATTCAAGAAAGCATTTGATCTCAATAAGTATTTACTATAAAAGTATTGAGACTGTTTTCTTTACTGCCTTTTACAGATTAATTCTGTGTTTAGAGATACAACCCCAAATCAAAAAAAGTTGGAACAATAAAAAACAACAGTGATTCGTGCATTTTACTTTGTTCTGTATGCCATCACAGGAAATAATGTTTTATTTTTAACTTTATTACATTTGTTCATGTACTTCTAGTCTTGGATTTCGGCCTTGCAACTTATTTAAAAAGAAGTAGAGGTAATTTAAAAAAATACTCAAAGCAGGTCATACAGATGATTTGAAATATGGGTAACTGATTATATTTTAAAATGTGGGACCTAAATTGGTAATATCTAGGTCTAATTATTAATTTACTGCAGACATATGTGACAACATTTTATGATGCAATAATGCCAATAACAGGTTGTGTTTGTTTAGTGGAGTGGGAAATGCAAAGTCCTTGTTAAACAGAAGACCTGGGTTTGAGTCTTAAAAGATTACAGCTTTTAGGTATTTATTTTTCAACTAATTTGAAGGCCCTGTCCATAATATTTTGGATATTTTTAAAAACAGATATTTTCTGCTGCATTTGCAACTCCCGACCACAAATGTAATTTTTGTTAAGACAAAGGAATGTTAAAAATCTCAGTTTCTAGTGTATGTAGACAGGATTTACGGAGCTTTTCTGAAAAGATGATGCAGACACACACACGTCCACACAATCATTTTGTGAAATAGAAACACAAACGTGGACCTGTTTTTACTATTTTTTTCTGCATTGATCTCTTATTATCTTAATCCTTTCAGCCTCAAACTTGTATTGTGTGCTGAAATAGTTAATAATGGAAAGGGAACTAAATGGAATCAAAGAAAAAAAAAAGATTTTAGGAGAATCTTTTTCCAAGCTAAAAATTGTTTTTCTCTGTATTTTGACATGTCAACAATGTAAGCGTTCTCTCAGTTTTTCAAAATATCCAGAGTTGTGTTGACTGGGCCTTGAATATTTAGTCTGAATGTGTTTTTAACTCAAAAATGCTCATAAGGGGTCTCACACATTAGCTCCAGGCATAACTCAAGAGCAGCTTAAAAAAATGTGCATTCCAATTTTTATGATTTCGATAGTTTCTTCTCCTAAAAAAACTCCCATTACAGACCAACTCAACTAGTACATTGTTAGCCACTAGTTAGACATCATTCAGCTGTAGTGATGGAAAAAAAGCCAAAGCAGTTTTTTTAAGTATTAAAACCATTTTTTTCTAACTGAACTGGACAGAATGAAGTAAAAAGAAAATAAATTAAATAAAATAGTAATTTCACACTTTTTTTGAGAAGAAAATATCAAAATACTTTTACTCTAGAGTAAAAAAAAAAAAAAAAAACGGTGGTAGTAGAAAGCTGGGTCATCTGAGTTTTCTTCTGAACTTTTTTTTTTTCCATAGTTCAACACGGTCAGTAAAACGTGTAAGTTTTAACATCCACTTACTTCTGACGGTAGACCACGACCGTGATCACTGGGCTGAATCCGTGTATCATTCATTCTTTCCATTTTCAATTGACTATCAAAAATCAAATAATGAAAAACGGACTGGTCATTTTATTTTTTGTTTTTAATATGACACCAAAAACAAACAAATGCCTGTTTTTTTTGTATTTTACTTTTTGACTAAGATCGGAAACACAAAATCGAAAAACGGGCAGCAGGACAGAATTTGATTTTAATATTTATTTGGTCGGGTTTAGGTGACCCGGAAGTGACTTTATGCGGCAGTTCAGGTCATATAGTGGCTACTATGGCAGCGCTAGAACCACTGATAGAAGACTCGTTTAAGCGGTTTGAGCCTCAAAACAATTCGTAAGTCTCCATGACTGATGGGTCAGTCTGGATTATCTGGTCCTGATTGATCAATATTGAACAAACGTAAATATGTAGACGCCTCATTACGTCCCCGAGCGCATCTGCCGTCGCCGCCATGTTGGACAGATCTGTCCTCTCTCTAAGAGCCAACAGGAGGAACCACAGAGCGAGCAGCTATGGACGGATTTTATATCACGAGGGATTAACTTTCACAAGTAAGACTGAACAATAATTTTGGTTATTTGACCATTTATTATATTATATTATTGTAGCTAATGTAATTAGGTAAACAACAAAATGCTAACAGGAGGAACTGGTCCTCCTCTCTCATTAGCTCTTTCTGGGTTTTTTTCTTCACATTTTGAAGGTTTCCCAGTAACACAGATTTAAGGAGGCAATGAGAAGCTGCAGTAAGAAGGGAGGGTTTTGTTGCTACAGTTGTCTCAGCTCTGTAATGAACATTTCAAACCAGAGGACTAACAGGACCAGTTTAGAGATGCTGTGACCCCACCTGTCTTCAGCTTCCCATCTCATCTCCAAAGAGAAGGTGATTTTTTATTTACTGTACATGTTATTTACTGGAACCAGTCTCCTTGAGAGGGGTTGGACACTCTTTCACTCTGGAGTTGTCCCCGGTGAGAGGCGCCAAGCAGGAGTGGGCATACTTGTTGCCCCCCATCTTGGTGCCTGTACGTTGGGGTTTACCCCGGTGAACGAGAGGGT
>NC_051448.1:21966480-21970582 GCF_001649575.2 Kryptolebias marmoratus | reverse complement strand
GAGGGAAGTCTGGGTCTCCCTGCTTAGGCTGCTGCCCCCGCGACCCGACCCCGGATAAGAGGAAGACAATGGATGGATGGATGGATGGATGGATGGATGTACATGTTAACAGAAATGGCTATGATTCATGAGTAAAACTAAAGTTAATATTATACTTTGTTAATCCTGTTTTTACCTGTTAGTTCTTGCATGTTTAGGAATTAATGATGTATTGTGTGTGTATTACAATATACTGTGGGATACTAAAACCTTTTCAAGTGGTTTTCAGTTAAATTATTTTTAACTATTATGTGTCTTATATTTTAGGAACACAGAAACCTGAAGACCATATAGTATGGCATATTAATAAATGTATATTTCAATACATTTCATATTTTAATAAAGAAACAAGTTTGATTGTTCATTCAAATTTATTTAACTCTCTCACACACATACACACACAACCCTGAGCCTTCTGTAGACACCACATCCATAATTTCTTTAGATTTTTCTGTGCTGTGTATGCACACACATATGCAGTTTTTTAAAGGCCTGGAAAAGTAATCTTTAAAAACTCCAGGTCATTCCAGGGTCTCATACTGCCCTGGTTTAACTGGGGCTGGAGAGCTGAGCTTCACTGGAAGCTCTCTGCAGCTTTCCTTCAGGTTTCTGTGTTCCTAAAATATAAGACAATAAATGTGAAGTTTGTCAAAATTGGTTTATTCATTTGTTAAATGAATTTTCTTTAGTCAAAAAGTTGTTTCTCTTGACATTTATTGCTATACAAATTCTGTTATGCTGCTCTTGACAGTTGATGGTTACCATAGCAACCAGTAACTGACAGCTCGTCCCCTTTTTCTGTTGCTGTTTGTAACTGTGGTATGTATTAGGATCAGATCTGTGTTCTCTTTACAATTATTATATTTTAACCTAAATTTTGGACAAATGTTATAATGTACAGGGTTTTGTGTGTCATTTTGCTATGTTTTGTATATGTTTATAACTATTATCATAATTAATATTGTGTATTTTAGTTGTGTTTAATTTTACAACTGTCAACTGCTGTCAACTGTTCATTGGGAGCTTTTGCTCTGTAGTTTGTTTAGGGGCAGAAGCCGCTGTGGATTGATGTTAACCACCAACTCCATTCTTTTTTGATATGTATGTTGTTTTTTTTGATACAAAGTAATGTTTCAGTTAATAATTGTGTGATAGTGTTTTAATCTTACATGTGTGATTTTATTTCCTGTACTAAAAATATATATTAATTGTTATTTATGTTTAAGATGAGAATAGTTATGCGGATTAACAATGTGAATTTATGTTAAAAACCACTATACGATCACAGGGCCCCCTTTTTCTGTTAACCACCAACTCGATTCTTTTCTGATAGAATAAATACAGTGAACCTGAGTGTGTCTGTTGTGAAGTCAACCAGTTGGATCCGAGACGAACAAGAAGGGTTACACATGGATTTCATGAGTTGTTTAAAGATCTACTTGGCTCTTGGCACTGTCTGAACGAGCTAACTAGGTAGCTTGATTGGAGTGAGGTACTGTTATCTACCTACTGTTGATCGCTCTTTGAATAACCTCAACTTAGAGAGTTTATGTCCTGCATTACTGACAAGTTAACAGCCAATCTGAGGGGGATTAAGACCAAAGTGGTTTGCTGTTGTTTTAAAACAGCTCTAATTTTGAGTAATAAAAAAGGGGTTTATGCAAATACTACTATATACACCTTTACACGGCTGTCAGTTTGGGATTTCAGCTATTTAGTACATAAATTTCTTTGGTAATTTGGAAACAGAAATACCACCAGCAGGGACAACCAACATTTCAGCAGGAAGTGACCCCAGGCTGCACCTGAAGTGTGACTATTTGCTGGCTCACTGTTTGCAAATAACAACAAAATTCTGTGGAAATAAATGTGTTAAAAATTGAGGGTGTTGTAAAGGTTTAAATAACAGTATCTGCATGAACTAATAAAAGTTATTTTAAAATGGTAAAAATCTACTTAGGTCTTGTACATGTTCAGACTTAGTTAGCTAGTCATCCTTGATAAATTATAACAATATTTCTCCAAACTGACATAATTTTAGGAATTGTTGCAGGCCGGAAATCCAGCAATAAATGGATTAAAAAAAACAAAATTTATGTAATGTTGCAAATTCATAGAACCCAGTAAAATACAATTCAAAGTGAATTTAGAATTCACTGTTTCACTGTTGTTTTTCTTCATTCATTTTTCATGTCATTCTTTTTTATCTGAATTGGAATAACATTGTGACTTAGAAGTGCTAATACCAAAAAATATTTATTGTTGTAAATGTGAAATTTTAACTGTTTACATTAAAACTGAAGTAGAATAACAATGTTCAAAGCAAGCAAGGTTTTTTGTTTGTTTTTAAAGTAGAGGAATTAAATTATGTAATTCATCATACAAATGTTTACATTTTTAGGTTTTTACCACAACCTAAAAATGTAAGAACAAATATCCTTCCTGGCAGGTTTGTGCGTGTGTATGTGTGAGTTGTTTTTATCATTATTTGTGTTTCTGAAACGTCTGTGGAAAACTTGCAAAAGAAAAAGCAACAAGCTGATGAGCATCATGTTATGCAATGAGCATGTGCAAAAGAAGCTGTCAAACACACATTTGCAGCCAAGTGGCAAAGCGATTTAACCAGGTTTTGGTTCTGTAAGCCAACCACTGACACTGATGGGCGTCTGACCCAGTGTGATGGATGAACAGTACAACTGGGCATTCTGAGCACAAAGAAGATCTGTGGTGTTATCCTGGAAAACAGAGAGTGATGAAGGATTGCATGAAACAGCACAAATCACAGCTTGGGGATGTGACACTTGTCTCGCTGAGCTGTGACTTGACATGAACAGATCAGCACCTCGCTAAGCACTCATTTTGTGTCGTCCTGGAAGCTTCTGCCAGCTCATGACACCTCTGCTCATCTCTACTGCAAGTTCACCCAGCTGACTAATGAATATTCGTCGGACAGACTTAATTAGATAGATCAAAGTGAACGGCCTGGTTCCCCCTAAGGGGCTCCACCTCCTCCCATTAAAACCTCAGTGTACTGGCACCATCATTAGTAAGCCAACTTGTAGCCTTTTAAATTATAGCTTCTTCAGTTTCACAGCGTAACTAAGCATCAGTTGAACACACATGAGATTCTGCAGCAATGACACAAGTTCAGGACCTGAGCATTGTGAGGAAATAAACTGAGAATAGGTTTGAATCTTGTAAACATTTTAGAAGTTTTACTTATGCTTAAACTACCTGGCTGTCTGTATTAATTTGTTTTTAGACGGCTTTAAACAGAGCTGGAATATAAAGTGGACTGGTGATAAAGATATGCTTGTCACATGATAGGAAAAATCTGTGAGGTCCCCTTCACACTATATGACTATTTTCTCCACAACTTATTAGAATGTGGCTGGATTGAAGTAAAATTCAAAACCCTCCTTAAGTGTGAAGGCACTAATGATGCTGCTATGCTGACCTGCAGCCTCATCATGCTCTATCTATCAGCAGCATATTCCCACAACAATATTACCATGTACACCCTATAGACATTCAAAAAAGTTAAAAAACAAAAACAACTGGACTTCTATTCTGTAGTTGAAGACGTTTCGCTTCTCATCCGAGGAGCTTTCTCAGTTCAGAAATACAGAGTGTGGAGTGGAGCTTTTAAAGCTGAGATGTGATGTAAGCTGGATTGCTTGCAAATTGTTCTCACTCTCCTAACAATAGAGGGTCATTAGGGTCCTTGTTTGTCTGACTCACTGATGGCCCCTCTGGTCACATGAGTGCAGGTGTTGATTGGAGTGAAACTGACTGGGGATCAGGCCTAAAGCTGGAATCTGAGACCTCTTCCTCTAATTAATGTTGGTTTCTCCTTTTTGACATAAATGGCTTCTTTTACCCCCCTCTCAAACCATCTGTCTTCTCGGTCCAAAATATGAACATTTTGGTCCTCAAAGGAGTGTCCCTTATCCTTGAGGTGTAGGTGAACCGCTGAGTCCTGTCCAGAAGAGGTGGCTCTCCTGTGTTGAGCCATGTGTCTGTGGAGAGGTTGTTTGGTCTCTCCAATATAAAGGTCTGAACA
>NC_051448.1:21946276-21965549 GCF_001649575.2 Kryptolebias marmoratus | reverse complement strand
CTTGTAAGAGTCGTTTTCTGACGGTTTCCACTGCTTCTGATGTAGGTATGCAAGTGAAAAGAGAAGTAACATCAAATGATACCAGAGTTTCTCCTGGAGCTAGCTTCAAATGTTGAATTTTGTTGGCAAAGTCAACAGAGTTCTTTATGTGATTTCTGAATTGAGAAAGCTCCTCGGATGAGAAGCGAAACATCTTCAACTACAGAATAGAAGTCCAGTTGTTTTTGTTTTTTAACTTTTTTGAATTTACTATGGCCTGGATGACTGAGAATCTACACCACCCTATAGACATGTATTATAAAACTAGACCAAATGACCAAGTTACTTTAAAGGGGGTGGATATTTAAGCAGTCACCTATTTTACATTACATATTTTTATTTAATTGTTATTATCCTGTAGAAATTTGATTTCACTTTAATATTGAATTTTTTAAAATACTTTTCATAGGCATTGTATATAAGAGGTTTTTAGGACCTCCAACATCAGTTTTAGTCTTGCTGTGGAGGAGGAAACACCATGAGTAGTTTCGTACCCAGCAAACTCAATGCTGCAATATGAATAATTAAGCTGTAATATATGGTACTACTTCAGTGTCAACAAGCCATCCTCCTAGCTCAGATAGCAGTGGTCCTGCTGGGGAGACGGAGAAGACAGATAAAGGAGATCTGGGACTATTTGTGTCATACAAGTAAAAGGTGTTTTCATTGCAGAACATTGTCCATGTCTACCATTCTTCCTTTCTTGAACAGCCAGACCGATTATTAAAGAACCAGTGTCTAAAAGACAAAAGAACAATGGCAGAGTGTGGTGTGATATTTTTTAGCATGTGGACAAGAGTGGACTTGTTGTTGTAGCTGCATAGAGAGAGAGAGAGTGTGATTCTGTTGGTTGTAGCGAGAGCAGCGATGGAACATGATGAGCACACTTCTAATGGCATTGCAGTAATTTACTTGAAGTGCTGCCAGTGGTGAGTGGGATGGTGTTGTAGCCTTGGCGTGAGGCCCGCGTGCCAATCTTGCTTCAAACTTTTGATGACCAAACCACATCGGTACTCATGGGCTCTACATTATGAATACATTGCTGCCAAGATAAATCACTGCAATCTCACTGTCATAGGCGTAAATCCCGGGGGTTGGGGGGGTCCGGACCCCCCCCAATCTTGGGGAAGTGTGGATTTGTCCCCCCCCAATAATTTACTGAAGGAAACTGTGTATTCAAACATTATAAGTATAAAAAGGCAAAAAAAAAGGAGAGAAATCCGCCAATAATCTAAGAAAAACAAAGGAATTTTTTGCCATACCCCCCCCCCCCTTCCCTGTTGGAAAATGGTTTAGTCCAATGTGTAGGAGGAGCAACAGCAGTGCCGGTAACAGGCTCTGGCTGAGCCGCTTGAGGTGGGAAGCGAACTGTGTGTCACTCACTGCGGCACGAAGTACTAACTTCGGTTAAGTCATAATAAACTAGCTATGAAGCTATTTTTTATTTACTTGGTATAACAGGGCTATCTTAACTTCTCTGAGTCCAGCACGTCCAAGTCACATGACCGATTTAAAATGCTCTAGTGGGAAAGATCCGCCCTCTTAGAGACTTTGTTTGAACTCTTCAGATTTGACGGACGCGCCGGCGCGTCCAAGTCACATGACCGATTTAAAACGCTCTAGCCTTTTTTGTGATATTTATCGTGTTTGGATTTTATAGTTAGGGTGTAGTGTGGTGTGTTTAGTGTTAAATTTATTCAGTTTTTATTCAATTTAGTTTTTAATTTATTCAGTCAAAAAAATTTTGACTGAATAAATTTTTGAATGTAGAGCTCCAGCTTCTGTTGGAGGTTCAGACCCAGAGATGATGGAAGGAGAAGCTCAGAGGCAGAGATGGAGATAAAAATATTAATAATAATAATAAAAAGAGTCTTGGACAGACAGTGAGGACTTTGTTGATGAACTAGGTTATCCATTATTTTTTAGAAAAGGATTACTGGAAACAGAATCACGTTTTGTCTGTCTCCCTTCCAGCCAAAAATAATAACAAGAGACAGATTCAGATCCATATTTTGGAAGCATATTTTGAGCATGCATCAGGATATATTTTATAACATTTACCTGAATGATCCTGCATGAACAGGACATAGAAAATAACCAAAATTAAGAATGTGATGTGCCCCTCTGCCTTGTTTTGGACAGAAACTGTTTATATGAGTAGCCCAAAGGATTTATGGCAATTTTTAGAGCTCCTGATTGTTTTGTCTAAAAAACGCCTAAGAAATTGTCAACATTTGTTTGCTCAATTTGTTCACATGTTTATGAATATTACTGATTATATTTGCATTCTAAGTTGTAAAAACATTTCATTAAGTATGTTTGTGGTTTTTACAGTAAAAAAACTAAGAATTTTCCACTCAGATTTTGTTTTTTGTGTGATTTTAGGTCTGTTGTGTAATACAGTAGGTCAGAAATATTACTTGAAATTCACACTTGGGAGGTTGTGCTGAAAAAATTAACTCCAAAAATGGCAGCATACATATTTCACTTATAGGGTGAAATATGTAGGAAATTTAAAATAGTGCAAAAATGTCCAGTTTCCCCCTAGACCCCAGAGGGTTAATAGCTAATTTTGATTTGCCTGGTGTAACACAGCAGTTTATCAGATTCCAGCATTTTAAGTGCCTTAATTCATAAAAAAATTACTGACACTATTGTACTGATTAATATTACTATTAAGACTACTAAACACATGCCGTTTAAATCAATATTATTACTAATTATTCTGTATAGTATATGCATGCAGTTCGGATAAGCTTCCCTCTGTACATTTTGCATTACATTTTACTGTAACTTTGCCGACCCCCCCAAAATTTTCTTGTTTATTGTCTCCTCCCCCCCCTCAATAATGAGATAGGATTTACGCCCTTGCTCACTGTGGAACGTTTGTAAATGCCAAAACCATAATGGACCCATCATGTGTAATGGAGATCAACTTTGTTCAAAATGCACCACTAAAGACCTCACCAAGATCCTGCAAAGACCATCTATGTTGTCGCTGATTTTGTCCGTCCTAGAGGGGTCTTCATCCAGTATAAAGGGGACCTTATAATGAGCTATTGTCCCATTATTAGAATTTTCAACAGAGTGCAGCACAGCGTTGTAACCAGACTAGTCTGGCTTTGCAAGTGCTAAATTTGCCACTGAACAATATCCAGCATCCACAGTAAAATATATTAAAATTGAATAAAAGGTCTTAACACTGATTTGTTTTATTTCATTAAATTTTGTTCAAATCATTGAAATAAAACATACTTTTTAACCATGTTTTTTCATCAACTTACCCTGTTGAAGCAAAACAACATGCTTTATAAATAAATAACATAAGGCTATTATTTCATATTTAGCTTTGTGTCTCCTAAAATTACATTTTTGTGCCATTAGTCACTGCATGATAGTTAGACTTGTGACTCCACTTTCTTTTTTTTTCATTTCTAAAAGTTTTATTTCCACAATGGTGTGATTAGCTGATTGGCATAGTGTTGAAAAGTTGCTGACACAAAGAAATCTTCCTGTATCTGAGAAAAACAGTTGGACCACAGATTATAAAATGAGGCACCTGCCTAAAAACATTTTTGAGCCAGTGATGACCCTGTCTGTACCCCAACCCCAGTGATTCCCAACCCTGGTTCTCAAAGGTCACTATCCTGCATGTTTTAGTTGTTTCCTTGCTTTGACACACTTGATTTAAATGAGCGAGTGATTAACAGGCTTTTTTCAGAACTTGAAGACCTGCTGAAGAGTAGGGAAACAATGGAAATATGCAGAATAGTGTTCCTCAAGGACCAGGATTGGGAACCATTGGTCTAACCTATAATCAAGCCGCTGTGTGAACCAAACTAACAAACCAATGACAGAGCCAGAGCTGGGGGGTCATGCTTTTAATGACCTTTGAAAAGAAATAGAAAAAGAATTGCAGCATACAACTAAATGTGCTGCTATTCTTTTATCTACACATTTGTCCCTTTATATCCACTGTTTTATCTAAACCTGTTTTCACTGAGGCATACAGACATGGATAAATTTGTTGGTACCCTTCCACATTAACTAAAAAAAACAACTGATGTGACTGGCCAAAAAGCCCTCAGCTTTGTCTCATCTGAAACTTTAGTTCTTGTCAACATGCATTTCCATGAATTCCTGTTTGGCTTTTTGAATGTCATGCTATAGGAGCAAAAGACAAAAGGGTTAATCCTGAACTGTACATCACACAGCAAGTTGCATCTACAAACATGCATTGGACTGCACAAACACAGAAATCTTATTTTCATGTTGCAACGAGGGAAGGAATTTGCAGCTGGAGAGCAGCACATTCCACGCAGCATCCCTGTGACAAAAAGGATAGGAAGAGAAAAGGAGGGTGAGAGGTTGGTGGGTGGAGGTCACACTTCGAGAGGGACTCCATTAGTCAGGCAGATCATTATTATCTGGGAGGAGGTGCATCTGAGGCGGGAGAGACAGCACAGAGCTCACCTGAGTGGAGTTGGGGCTGAGCAGAACAGAAGCTGCCCAGGCATGAGCATACTACCAAGAAAGTTGTTTGTTTATTTGTTTGAAAGGTTGCTAAAACTAAGTGAGTGCTGGTTAATTCATACTTTTGCCACTTTATATCCTTGCTTTACACTTAGCAGTTGCTATTTCATATTGTGTTTACCATTACAAACCCATGTATTACTGTTGGTCCACAGTTCAGGTTAGAGGTGAGAAGTTAACGTTTTGTCAGGTTTTATCTTTTTCTCTTGATGTTCGATAGCTGCTCAAGGTTTGATATGAAGCTGAACCGAGAGCACAATCAACTCGCTTGTTAGGTGATAGGGCTAGGGATCTGGCATCAGCCTACCCTCAAACTATATAACCTATTAATAATAACACTCCAGTAAGTTAAATCAAACCTGGGACAGCTGACAAGGCAAGTATGAAGTATGAAGTAACTCGTGGTAGGTATTATTTTAAACTTATGAAAATATGAGTGCAGAGTGACCAAAATTTCAAAGGTACAAAACAGTAAAAAGTAAAAAAAATAACCTGGTGTCTCCTTGAGTTTCATACAAAATGAAATTTAGATTGACATGGAAAATATGACCTGATTGTCAGCGGTTCTGCTCTGTAGAGCCCGAACTGATAAAATTACAAGCTCCATTGTAAATATCATCATCTGCACCATAAAAGTTCTGTCAAGCAGGAAAGATTCATCTGGGTGTGGAGGTGGGTAATCAGGTAGAGCCCTGAGTACTTCTCTATATGTGAAGGTGTGCACAACTATGTCCAGAATATAGGGTTTGGTGTCAGTCAGGGCGCATTTGTGTGCCAGTGAGATATTTCATAAAGATGCAAAGGATCTCTGGGTGGAGGCAAGTTAGGTTTTGGAATCAACTGTCAAAAAAAGGGGTTAAGAAAATAGACACAAGCCCCACAGAGCAGGTTTCCGGTTGCTTCACTTCAAGTTCAATCACATTCTTCTATTTTTTTTTTATCCTGATCAACACTAAGGCTACAGACAAGTCCATTTCTCAAAATGATCATTTACTTTTTTCATACTTATTAGAAAAACTTTTTCTTTAGGTTTGATGTGATTTTGACAGTTTGGATCAGCATGTAAAAGATAACATTTTATTGCTATAGTGTTTTAGGTATGTTAGAACAGCTTTGAATCGTGTTGTATAACAGTAACTGAAAGGACAGTTCTGGTGTTGTAGGCAAAAATAATAATATGTTGACTCTTCCTACCACTGTAGCAGAAACAGCTATAAAAACCACGGTGATGAAAAATACATTTTTTTGAAAAACTGGTCCAAACCTGTTAATCTTCATTTCAAAAGTTTTCTCTAGTAGAATAAATCATAAACAAGGTGGCAGCTGCCAAGGTGGGTACGATATAGACAATAAAATAGTTTGCATGTCCAAGAATGAAGTTTTGCAAGCCGTTCATACAAAAATAGTCTGTGATTTAAAAAAAAAAACTGGCTGTTCAAAACCTGGCCACATGGCTTTCTGGATGTTTGATTACAAACACTCAGATCTCAGTGAGACTGCAACAGAAAATTAGCTTTTTTCCTAGTAATTTTGAGTCGTCAAACCCCTAACCCTAACCCCTCAGTTACAGCTTAGTGAAATGCTACCTTTAGCGTACAGTCTTGTATTACAAGCCCAAACACATGTAACATTGAATATCGTTTTGTGAGAAAATACAGAACACTGAAGAAAACAATTAATAATGGCCTTTGTTAATCACTAGGAAATACTGCTTTATAACTGATGTAGTTTAACAGCTGAACCTAATAATATGAAAGCAAACTGTCATTCATAAATCTCCAGTGTTGATAAATTTGCAATTTTAATTTCAAAATTACATTTGACCATGATTTTACAGAAACTGATCATCAAAGTTTAATGGTCAAAGAACATGACTGTAAAAATCACACCATGTCAAGAATATGGTGAAAAAGAATCTATAAAGTTATACTGTATTGAACCTGGTGGAACCAGAGCACGATGAGATGGAGTGAGATGGAGAAGCAAGATGATTTCAGGTCAAGCTGAAAGCTCAGTTCATGTGTCGACACTGGGTTCCATGACATAAATACTGAACAGGATGGGCTTTTGCGCTGTTAAACTTCAACAATAACTTGCCAACTTTGACAATAACATGACTGTTTAACCTGCAGTTTTATATTGGTCTACAAACCACGATATTTTGCTATGTGCTGATGGTAAGGCCTGACATTGCAAACATAATAATTAATACAATATTTTTTTTACTGCCATGCATAATTTAGCACCCACAAGGATGATGTAAATGTTTAAAAAATTATCTTAATTGATGAAAATGAATGTAATACAAATGAGCTTGACACATTAGCTCTTTTTTGATATTTTTCTCTAAACCTATACTACCATACCATGCCAGGAGGGAGCGCTAACTCTCATTATCTTTGTGATATCAAAAATAAAATATACTTTACCAAGTATTTAATTATAATAAGGCATTTTTTTTCTAGACATCAAACTAAACATATGAAGTGGTGTCATCAATTTAATATTGCTAGCAAAATTCACCACACAGGCTAGTGTTTGCTGGAGTCATGTTTTCAAACTTTAAACATTTTTTTTTAAATCTCTAGATTCTACCATTTAAGTCATGTCAAAGTCCCACCCCGACACACACAATTCTTTTTTCCTAAAATGTAGCAATTACAATATGCAGGGGTGCCTAATTCTTTTTTTTTCCTCAATAAAATGGGGGTGTAAAATAATAAATATATACAAATTTAATAAATTGCAACTAAACTACAAACAGTATTAACAAAGTCTGATAATGCAATAGTGCCTATGAAAGTGTGCAACTGTTTGGTATAGTGAAATACACAGAGCACCTGAAATCAAAAACCCTAAATTCAAACCCTGGTACCATTGGTACTACTTTTTTGTAACCACTTTGGCTAAATGCAAACTTTTCATTATAGGTCAAATTTAGCTCGATGAAGGGACAACCATATGTTGACATATTTTGGAGAAATTTTAAACTGCATTCATTTTAAAGAATAATATGACAATGTTTACTGCCATGTTTTGTTTTGTCAACAAATAATCCTTGTCTGAGCCACTAAAAACAAATTTTAAGAACTATTACAATTTTTTGCCAGGTCACCTAAATAATTCTAAATTTTATACAATCACAACACCCTTTTATGGCAAAATCCTAAATAAGGGTCACCAGTTTTTTGACCAGTCAAACACTGTTAATAATGTTATTCTGCTTAAATTTATTATCACATAATAAAATCAGCAAAAAATATGAGGATTGTACCTTTAAGTGTTTCCACTGATAAGACCTAATAGAGGGATATTTCCAGGTTCCACACACTGCAGCACCCATATGACACATGGAACAGGAACCCAGAGTGATTAATAAGAGCATTGTTAGACATGAACAGGAAAACTGTGAACATTATTATCACATAAGCGTGGACGATTTTAGTAGAAACATTAGTACACTTATCTTATTTAGCATTAATAATACAGCATATTATTCATCTTTTGCATAAAACATAGAATCAAGAACAATTTAACAAATACTGTATGTAGCAAAGTTGACTTCACTTTAAAGTGGTGCTTGTCAATGAAGTAAAGAATCAAATTCTCATCGCATCACATGGATTAGAAGAAGTAGGCCAATGAGTACCCTATGACTACCCTGAATAAATATGTAGTACATTGATGAACTAGCATGCAAATGCCAGAGAAATGGTTACTTTATTCAGTGATTTGCACACACTTTGCTTCAAAGCTGAGGAATCAAACCAAAGTCGATTAACAGTGTTGTTGTAAAAGCCAGACCATTCTTTTCAAAACTGGAAATATGCAACAATTTTCCAACATGAATTTAGTATTTTTGGTTAAGTATGAATATATATATATATATATATATATATATATATATATATATATATATATACTCTAGTGCTAGTCTATCTGCTGTGGTGTTTTTACAGGTGACATCACCTGATCTTTGCTCACCAGTAGAGATAGTAGAAGAAGGACAGGACAAAGAAGGACAGCTTGCACCAGGCCTCCTTCTGGCAGAACTTGAGCGTGTCACCATTCATCACGGATGCTGGGTCGTAGAGCAGCTCCTTAGTATCCGTTGGGGAATGGAAGTACCTGCCACAGAGGGCAAAAACCACACCCCGGGTAGTTGACCCGTTCCAGACCACAAGGAAAGGAGAGGGGAAGTAGGCGGGAGAGATGATGGGAGAAAATGTAAAAGGCAATGGAATGGAAGAACTGGCATAATGAATCTGATGTAACGTGAATCATGCGGGAGACTCTGATGAAAGGGTGGAAGTGGAAAGTAATGTTTAAAATCATGTCTAAACAGTGATGGTGCATGGTTTAGGAGTCAGTGTATAACTGGCAGGTAAAACTCTAGATTATAAAATATTTAGAAGTCAGATGTATGACAAAAGTATGAAATTTTGATTAACCCTTCCTTATCTGCTCTATCTTGGGCTAAAAGTGTTGTGTTGCATAACTCAACTGGTTCTCAAACTGTTATACAAATGCCACTGATGATATTCAGGATCCCTCTAGTGGTACTCAGAAGAAATTTTGGTATGAACGATTTAAAAGTTAAACAACAAGCTAATTAACCTTCATAAACTGAAGTGTGATGGAATTCTAAAATGTAGAGATAGCCCAATGAATTAGTGGTTAAAGCAAATTATTATCTTGGCTCTAAATGGAAACAAGTCAAAAAAGTGCTATGGAGAATATTTCCAGAACCCCTGTGGAAATTGAAGTGGACAGTGGTTAACCAATCTCTTAGTGGGTTTTAACGCAGGACCTGTGAAGTCGCTATAGGACCTGCTAGCAACAAAAGGTGCAAAACAGCAAGGACATTTTATTCAGTGTATCTTTAGTATGTTTTCAGTTGTGTGCCAGAAGAGCTAAAACTGCATGTATGTGGTGCTTTTCTCAGCAATTAATGTATGCAAGCATCACATGTGAAACTGTAGGCTTAGTAAGTTTGGTTTTTAAGTATATTGTAGTCAAGTAGATTAGTCAGTTTGCTTGTTTATATTGTACATGAATAGAAGTCTATACTACTGGTTTTTAATAATGTGCTAAATGATTTACATAGCAGTGCCTAAATCTAAGCTAATCAGCTCAGGATGATAAAACAGACTGAATATAATTTTCTTAATAATAAAGAGCTATAATCTATAGTTTAAGACAACAGTAACTTTGAGACATATTTATCTTTTGAACCTACCTATATTTGCATTGGTTGTTCTAAAAAATGACTAGGGATAATACAAATTGGCTCCCTAGAGGCATCTTAAAACTACCCCTAACAGCTGTCTTTTTTGTGACACAAATGATCACCAGCTCTTAAAATATAATATCCAGTTAGTTTTTCTCTGGGTGAAATCATGAACATATATAATGTCTGAATGTTCACTGGTGGCATAAAAGTTACTAGGCTTTTTCATAAAGCATCTCAAGCAAGGACTTTGACAACTTTTGGCTGCCTCAATGTGATTTCTATATGAACCAAAGTAGCAAGGATGGTTGAAGCCAACCCACCCCGATTCTCTTTTGTGCCATGAAGTGAGGTAGTAACAGAGCCGAAATGGTCAACGTGTGAAAAGGTAAGCCAAACTTTGTGGCTAAATAATGTGATGAGGTGATGATTAATGGTCTTTCCAACAACAAACAAATTTATTACAAAGGGAAGATAAATAATGACACACAGCAACTTTGAATTTAGTTTAAGCCCCCATAAGGGAGCGCGCACAGGTGTGAGCGGTATTAAAGCGCGCCTTCTCTGCGCTCTGGAGCAGTGGCAGCTGGCCAATAGAGGGCACAAGGTCACTGCCCCACCACTCACTTTACCTTGAATAAGAAGTAAAAAAATTAAATAAAATAAAATAATAAAATAAAAAAATTTCAAAATATATGTGTAAGATAAATATTTGTGTAAGATAAATATTTTATAGATAATGATGAGTAAAGTTGTTTAGTTCTTCGACGTTGTCTGATTGGTGACGTATTTCCGTCCCGGGGCACAAAAATCTTTGTCCATAGACTCCCGTTAAAAGTTGTACATGCGCAGTAGCTCCTCTTCAGTACCTTTGGACCGTTCTGGGCGCACCTCTCCTGCGCCCAGAGCTGAATGCAGCTGTGTTTAGATTTCACCGCCTCCCGCCGCCGGAGCGTGGGACTCCCGCCACGGGCTGACATCACATCTGTCTGTCATAAAGTTCGCCTGATTGAAAAGTCGAGCCGCGGGTGAGCTGCTTTTTATTCAAAGACAACAATAAGTTCATTACGTGACTAAGTTACATAAACAAGGTAATAAATAAGTTCATAGTTAATAATTAGTTTAGGAAAATCTATGCTAAAAACTGTTAAAATGTTTGGTTTTGAATTCTAATCGGAGTGAGACATCTGATCTTCATTATATTGTACAGTAAAGTTTTGAAAAATAAGGGAGAAAACAGGTCTTATAAACGCTAAATGTGTCCTACAGGCTTGTGCCTTGGGAGACCTCCGTCTTTGTAAGTATTGGTGTTCAGGAAGCACTTGTGCATATGTGCATTTATAAGTTCATTATAACGTTGCTTTTGTTGTTTTGATTCATGTAAATACACTGGTGTGATACCTTAGTATATGTTTTGGTATATGTCTATTTTGGACTTATAGCAACCCCCTGGAGAAAACTCCACCAGCCGCCACTGCTCTGGGGCTTTGGAAAGGGAAACAATAAATAGTCATTACTGATTGTATTGCTTTCAACTAAGCTAGCAACGTGCCTTAACTCTTCTGCAGCTGTCTGAGACTCTGCTATGAGTTCACTTCCTCTCAAATGAGGCGTTCTCCTGAAACAGCCAAAAGCGCAGGCACGAACAATCAATCTGCACATAGATCCTGCTCCTCCTCATTTGCATATTGGGGCAGAAATGCACTAGGTAAAGTAAAAAGATGAGACGAGGAAATGTCAAAAGAACAAACGCTTGTATAAGGAAAAAGCAAAACAAAATATAAACATTACTTGATGAAAACGTATGTGTAAGGAAAAGGAAAAGCAAAATATAAAGATGGACAACTTTTACCAAATGGCTTTTATATTGTATGTGGATGATTTTGTACAGTGCCCTGAGATGACTTTAGTTGTGAATTGGTGCTGTGGATAAAATAGCACAAAGTATGCAGAAGTAGTTTGAGTCTAAAAGTATACTGAAAAAAAATTATATTAATATTAATTAATTAGTATTAATAATATTAATACTGTGAATGTTGACTCAGCACAGAATAAAATAAACAGCCCTGTTGACTTTGGTGTTTTACTTGACACTAGATTACGGTCAATACTTGGGATTAAATTGAATTTCAGACTTGACTTTAAATATCATCACAAATAAAAATGTTAGAAATCAGAAAGTCGATTACAAAGTGGTTTCAATACTGTCCTGAGTTCAGGAAAAAAACTGACACACTCAATTGAACAGTGACTGCCGACAGGTTCACTTGTGTTCTGTCTCTTTATTTATAGCTTTGCATTAAATTAAAAAACAGAAACTTCTTACTATTATCCTCATAAAATATATAATAACTGCAGTTTTGATTTTAAGCGAAGGCAAACAAATTATGTGATGCATTTTTAAGTTTTTGCTGTAATATTGCGAAACTGGGGTATTTTTGCTTAAGGTTATCATACCATCAGAATCTCATCCCAGCTTATTGTGCCCTTGATCACACTGACAAACTTTCCAAAATCAGCTGCATCAGTAGAAACTTTTCTTGTCCACTCTCTAGAAACATCTTTAAACTCTGCACATAGACAAAGTGAAGGTAAACTTACACACACACAACCAGCTATCCTCCCGATCTCCCAATCACCTTGTCAAAGTTAAATATCTCACTCAGCAGTCAGGAGGTTTTTCTCTCCATCTCCTGCCTCCTGCTGTTCTCTCCCTGGTATTATACTCTCCTCTATCTCTGTCTTCCACTCTCCATTTTCCCTTGTCCTCTCATCTCCCAGCTGCTGCATCTGTAGCCGGTGGGCATCTGGCACAGTTTGCAGTTAATGAGACAGCAAGATGTTTTCCTCTCCTCTTCTCTAAGCCTTACCCTGCTGAGCACATGAGCTTAAATCAATCAGACTGCCAGGAGTCCACGTCTAACTCAATGACCAGCAGACAGGAGCAAAAGCTGAGACAACAGATAAAAAAGGAGCAATAAAAGAAGACTGAGCATCACTTACTAGTGACCTATTTTCAAAACTTCCTTTAGGAGACTCTAGAAGTGTTAGTTGCATTAATAATGCTTGCTTTAACCCTAAAATTGTTTCAGATAATCAGATGTCTTCAAAGTTTAAGTCGTAGGTGAATCGCAGGAAAGAGAAAGTTCACCCTCTTCTAACTTTTGAGTTTTATGTATCAGCCCATAATACAAAGGATCTGGTCTTTAGCAGGTTCTAAAATTATTCAAATCTAACCCCAATAGTATGAAAACACATCAAATTGCTTCATATCATTACTTTACTAAAATGAAGTGAAAATTAAATGTGTGTGAAAAGCCAGGTACACTCCATGATTCAGCAGTTTGTGAAACCTCGTATCACTGTAAAACCTCTGTAGTGTTTTTCTATTTTACATTATTAGTCTCTCACATTGTTGTTTCCAGATATTTGTTTCTGCTACCTCTCTTAAGCCAAAAGCAAACGGAATGCTGCAGCACGACATGACATTGGAACCAACAATTAACGCCACTTAAACATATAGGACTTGGCACGCTGAAGTGGCTGTAATAACACAGATCAGCTTTAAAATAAATTAGAACTTAGGCAAATATTTTTCTTTGTCTCCAAAGTTTTGACAAATAAAAATGTGTTTTATGAGGAAATCTGGGGTCCTAATTCTGTAAAATTTTCAACAGGAAAACCTAATCTCTCCGTGTCCAGTTTTAAATTTCTGATGTGAAACGGTGATACAACTAAACAAAAGAGGAACTGTTCATTAAAGCACAAAAAAATAGCTGCTATGGGAACCTGGATGTTCACACAAAAAGTGTTTAGGAGCATATAACAGTGCTGAGAAATATCACCGTACACCTGGCTTGGAGGCCAGCTGCAGCCAGAGTGGGAGTCATAACTAAAAATAATGAAGGTGTCATACGCCACCTGTGAGTTTTGCCTTTAAAGGTCCAGCCACAGCATCAGTCAGGTTCAGGTCTGGACATTGAATGGACCACTGCAAAACCTTGATTTTTTTTTTTCTTTTTCAGTTGTTCTGCAGTGTTTGGGATCATTGTCTTGATACTTCAAGAGCTAGTTACAGCCAAGCTTCAGCTGTCGAACAAATGGCCCCACGTTTGACTTTGGAATCCTTTTGTTATCCAGAGGAGTTCATGGTCGATTCAATCATTACAAGGAGCCCAAACCATCAACTCTCTGCTTCCATACTTGAAAGTTGCTATGACGTGTTTATGCTCATATGCTGTTTGATTTCATATGGCATTGTGCATTATGAGAAAACATCTCTACTTTGGTCTCATCTGTTCAGATGAAACTTTTAAAACCTAAGACATGCTGTCATGTTCTTTCAGAGAGACGAGGCTATCTCCTGGTAACTCGTACAAATACATACTTGTTCAGTCTTTTTCTATTTGTCCTGTCATGAACTTTAACCTTTAACCTGCTAAGATGGAGTCTGCGATAGGGTTCATTTACCTTTTCTATTACCTTGGGGTGGATTTACTGGGACACCCACTCTTGGGAAGATTGACAGCTGTCTTAAATGTTCTTTACCTGTGAATAATCTTTCACTCTCTAGAACAACAGACTTCAAATTGTTTTGAAATGAACTTTAACCATTCCCAGACTGATGGGCACAACAGTTGCTTTTCTAAGGTCATTGCTGATGTCTTTCCAGCTTGCCATTGTGTTAACACACACGTGTATGCTTCAGAGCAGCAAACCAACAAAACATCTGCTTTTTTAAAAGGTGGTCATATTAATCAGCAACACCTAGATGATTCTTTCCCTCTTAAATCCTATGGAAGCAGCAAGAGTAGGTTTAGTTTTCACACAGTATTTCCAGTTTGGCTTCACTTTAGTTTAATAAATAATAACAAGGTTGTGTTTTCTACTTGTTTTACCTTATTTGCTTGTTGTATTTAACCTGTTTTAATTGAAGGTGTTCTTGAATGTTTTAAAAGATACCATGAATAAAGTGTATTATAATAAACTTCTAATGAGATTTTCCAAACTAAAGTTTAGTCTATTTTATCCAAAGTGAAACTATTTTTATCTTCTAATGATTTTGAACGGGTGATTCACACTTTTATTAGCTCCCGACTTGATTACTGCAATTCCCTGTATGTTGGTGTCAGCCAGGCTAGCCTCTCACGACTGCAGCTGGTTCAGATTGCTGCAGCTCGTCTCTTAACACGAACAAAAAAGCATGAACGTATCTCACCAGTTCTTGCTTCTCTTTACTGGCTCCCCGTTTGTTTTAGAATTGATTTTAAAGTTTTATTGTTGACTTATAAGGCCCTAAATGGGCAGGCACCTGTATATTTGTCTGATCTTCTGCAGCCTTGTGTACCCTCTAGATCACTTAGATCAAAAGTCCATTTGTATTTAGTTGTCCCAAAATCCAGGCTGGTCCACAGAGGTGATCGAGCATTTTCAGTTGTAGGTCTTAAACTGTGGAATCAGCTTAAAACACATTTACATTCACTGGCTTTTAATACATTGTGAGAATTGTAATGATATTGTATTTTGTATACTGTTTGTATTGAATGTTTATGTGTGCAGCATTTTGGCCAATGACAGTTGTTTTTAAATGTGCTATATAAATTTGATTTGATTTGATTCCAATAAATCTATCCTATGCAATGCATTTGAATAGGATGATTGGTTAAAAAGTACTGATAGGAATGGGTTGGAAGATATGTAGCAGTTAGGTCTAAGTGTCCAAGTGTTTTAAAGATGAAGGGACACTCCTTTCCCGGTTTCCTCATTAACTTTTACCACATCACACCACTAGATATTTGAGGTTTAAAGGTTGGTGGGGATGTCCATGAATGTACACACAACAGCAATAAAATGCTTCTGAATACCAAATTCTAAAAGACAGTCAAGAACTGCAATATACTGCATATTGGAAACTATTAATTTCTAAAATTATGGTTGATACATTGCCAGAAAATGTTAAAATTATAAATAGTTTACCTGGCATTTTGGATACAGAGAGCAGAAAGGCTCAATAACTTGTTATAGCAACCAGTCATTGGAGTTGGTAGCACATTGTATAGACTTGAGTATTTACGGCTGCATATTATGATACTGACTCCTATTAAACCTGTCTCATCTTTGCAGGAGAAAAATATGTTCAGTGTGTTTGTTCATTGCAAGTAACTGGTTTGGGTCTTTTGTGAATCAGAATTTAATACTAAGAAAAAACCGAATTTTTCCAGCTTTATCTTAACCCTAAATAAAATTATGTTAACAAAAAGAAAGTCTATATATAAAAACTCAGACATAGACATGTAAACACAAACATGTGAATTTATTATTTACCTCCAAGTGTTGTAGAAAAGCAAGGGAATGTTAAGGCCCACAGTCAGCCACTCCTGGGCACACAGGAACATTATGCAGAACAGGCCATGGATGGAGTACTCTGGCAGCACCAACTGAACGGCACAAACAGAATGAGCAGTGTTAGATAATTTACAAAGAAAAAAAATAGTTCAGTGTGACAGTTGTTTTAGATTGTTCTTTTCCCTTCTCACTACCTTATAGCGAGTTTGTGATGAGCGTAACCAATCTCTTAACAAAGACAAAGCATAGAAACATGGTGAAAAGCTTTGGGAAGCCTTCACCTCTCTGAGGTTCACATTTAGTTCTACCTATAACCTGGTCATTTAACAATCATTATCATCATCATCATCATCAGCTTCCTTTTGAAACAATTCATCATAACTCAAGTTTGGGACTCTGTTGAAAAAACACAAAAATGGCTATGATTCAGTCAATTGTTACACTGTAGATGAGGTTGACTTCATCCACCTTCAGTATTTCTACTGCTCGCAGCTTCAGGTGCACCTGTCTCCCTCTCATTCACACACATGAATTCTGTCTTGCTTCTGCTTGCTTTTATTCTTCAGAACATACATCCACTTGTCCAGGCTGGTCTCTTCCACCTGCTGTGCTTGCTCTCCACTTCCAAACACCATGCACTACTCTCAAGGTTTATTTATGGTCATCTTAGGTTAGAATGCTGTACAAACAATACTGGAGGAGTTGGTATGCAATCCTTAAAGCTAATCCTACACTCTACATAAATGTTTTGCTTATCAGGTTGAGCAAAAGTTGCTCACGTTATAAATCCCAATGAACATATGAAAAATCCAGTGTCCACAGAACTCTGCAGTAGTTTCTAAACTCTACAGTTAATACAATTCACAGAGTGATGTACTTCTCTCCTCATGTATATTTAACAAAATACAGGACGATGCATTATGTTGCCATTCTTGACTGCTTGGCCTTGAACATCATCGTGTATGCTGCCATAAAGAGGCAGCATTTTAGATGCATAATTCAGTTGGTTACACAGTCCCTAACAACAAAAGACTGCAGGAGAGCAGAACACTGCAAATGTGACAAAACCTGTCGCATTTAGAGGATGACAAAAGAAGGATAACACTTTTTCATCAACTTGCCATATGTTTAAGTTCTCATTAAAGCAGGAGCTACCAGGTCAGTTTATCGACCAATAACGCATTGATTATGTTTTATTCAATCATTGGATTACTTAATCTATTCACCTCTATTATTAGAACTTAACAGATGAAGCAGAATTTGTCATTACAGGGAACTCTTTCTCATAATATGTACACCAAATGAGAAGGAGAGACTGAATTTGTCTTTTAAAATGGTATTGCAATGATAATCTAAATCAAAATTTAGAATCAACACCGAACAACAATAGAATCACCACAATACAAAATAAACTAACACTAAGAATGTGGGGAGTAATAGTCTGGGGATTGACTGTTAAGTAATTAGAATGATAATTTAACAAAACAAAATAAAGTAATGGTCTAAAGTAAAATAGTGATTATTAGTTTATCTAAACCAAAAGCAATTCCTTGTACAGGAGGTTGACTCGGGATTTACCCATGCAAGAGACCATCTGATTTGATAATGTCTTAGTTTGGGAATTTTTATGAGGAAAATGAGATTCTTAAATTAACCAGGAAATATCAGGCTGGAAATGAACATTTTTTTTTTCATTTTGGTCACCTTAGATTAGACTTAAAACAAAACAAAAACAAGACCTCTCTCTCTTTTCACCCTGGGTCGAAGATGGCTTACTGGATCAGAACCTGTGTGGGACCAGTTGTCACTCCATCTTTTGGGGGACTTCAGAGGCTGACTAGACCTCTATAGAGCCACATAAGAAAGCAGGTTAAGGCTCAAAGCCCATTAAGGGGCAGTGGTCAGTGTTCATTCCAAGGTCACCTAAAATTGTGGTGATGTTTTGAAGATGGTCGGCAGGAGTCAGGCAATGTGCAAGCTGAAGCAGTTCTCTGAAAATGGTAAAACAAAAGGTAATTGAGAAATAAAAGTTACTTCTCAGCTTGGTAAATTTCTCTCTCACTGTTTTTACTCTTTCTTTCTCTGCTGGACTAAAAGCAAACAAACAAACCAAAAAACACTTAGCAAAAATGTTTTTTTACTTGGGTTACAAAAAGTAAACATTAGGGGGGTGTGGTGATCGGGGAGTTTACTTCCCGGGTGGCCGTGTCCTGCGACTCCTGTTGGTCGACTCGACGGTCCCTTCACACCTGCAGAGGATCAGCACTATCAGGGAAGCTGGGTACTTAAGGCCGTGGCTTGGATCAGACCAGCGCTGGAGCATTGTTTGCCTTGCGGTAACGTCTTGCAGCCTTCTCATTCTTCGAGAAAAACCTTTAAGAAAAGATTTAACTTATCTTCTTGTTCGTGCCTCCTCAGAGCAACCAGCTTTCCCGAGAACCTGGCTGATTTGGACACTGTGCCGCCGCCTAAGGACAATAATCTGAGTCTCTACCCTGTGCCTGTCTGCCAAACTGGTCCGGAGACACTGAGAGCAACTCTCCGACCCCGACCTCCTGGAACTCGCTCATCTGGAATCTACACCTGGAGCCCCCCGTTCACCTCACCTCCCTCCCACAAAGGACTCACCCTCACAAACTGTAAGCCCTGAGCCTATTACCTCCTCACTTATCTCTGAAAGGATTTTTTCCAGTCCACGAAAACTCACTATCCGTCTTCTCTTTCAGATCCGGTTCCCTGTAGTTACCCGCAGTGTAAATAAATCACTTGCAATTTTCTATTACCCGAGTCTGTCTGTTCCGTCGCTGTGCTGCTCTCATTAGGCCTAGCTATAGAGTCCTGACAGGGGGACACAAACAAACACAAACTGGGAACTAAAAAACACATGATTGACTACAATCTGGAGTCAAGGAGTAATCAGCAATTGACAAGGTATTTTCTGAGACTGCCTTGTGTCTCCAACTTTTAGGAAAATGCCCTGCGATATCAGGCATTTTAGCCCGCAACAATCACAAAAAATGCCCGCGAAATCCTGGAGGGACTGACAAATGGCGCCAAGTTTCGGTAGCACAACCGAAACTTGCACCTCCACCGCCTCCCCTTCCCCCAGCATCTCCCCCCCCCCCC
>NC_051448.1:21940503-21946224 GCF_001649575.2 Kryptolebias marmoratus | reverse complement strand
CCCCCCCCCCCAACACAAGGAGGAGGCGTTCCTCTGCTACAGACCAAACTGGCCAGTGGAAATGCGATGCATTTTTTATAGAGCCAAGCAAAGTAGAGCGGGATTTCTGAAATAGAGCCGGTGGAAAAGCGGCATGACTGATTAAGTGTTTGCGAATAGTACATGTATCCAAACAATCAAGATTCAGTGAGATCAGATTAATCTTTAGAGAGGGAACAGTTAGTGAAAGATGACAGTAGGTCAGAGGTCATGAAGGGGTAGGTCTCTTATGCTACACTTGAATATATCTGTTTTCTTTCATACATGCAGCAAGACAGAAGAGCATGGTATCGCTCTGCTGTCTTGCTGCATCAGTCGCCCTTTTCATGGAATCTGAAAGTATTCTGATGATGATACAAACAGACTGTCAACCCAGTAACGACACAGCTCCAAGAAAAAGACAAATGCTTCATGGCTTCAGCATAAACATTTGATATGATCACATTCTTTAGCAGCAGTGCTGGAAAATTATGTGGCCTTCCAGAACCAGGACTGGACACCATTGACTTAAAACTGCTTGTGAGGGGCAAATTTGAAAGCTGAGAGAGCCAGCTGCAAAACACCAATGCTTAAAGCCTAATTTGTTTGTTAAAAATAAATACAATATTACATTATGTCAATTAGATTTATATGATGAAATGGCTATGAAATTTTGTCAGTCAACTTTGATTTTCAAAGCTTTTGTTAGTTTGTTGTTATTTAAACTTTTACCATTTCAATAGTGGAAATTTCATGATCCAAACTGGAAGCTAATTCACTTTGTACAAAGCAAAGAGCTATTTTGGAGCTGAAAGAGCTGTCTCTTTTTGGTAAACTAAGCCAAATGATCCAGCTCCTAGAAAGAAGTTGTGATTTACATCATTATTTAACCAGTTCATTATCAAAAATGCATAACAGCGTTACGAACATGTTCAAAATTCAAGCAACAAGACTGCAACCTGAGAAAAACTGCAAATGTTTTAAGACATTTTGGAGACTACCTCACGGACACTGTATTCAAACTACTCTCCAGCGGTCACAGCCCAGTAAGGTACTACCTCAAGACTGACTATCTGTGGCAGCCATCTTGAACTGGGTTGTCTCTAAAAAAAGTAATCACTGGATGTACATTTATACATGAATAACTTTGAAAGTTTAAATAAAATCTGTCCTGTAATTCATGAGATATTCTGCTAACTATGAGAGGCCCCGTGGGACAAAACTTACAATTGCGCTTACATGCTTACATATACTCTCACACAAACACAACTATGCCCTCGCATAAAGACAACCAAACCCTCTGATAAACACTACTATGATCTCTATATCTCCACTAAACTCTCTCACATATACCATCAAACTCTCTTACATATACACATATGAGAAGAATTACCCTGTTTTAACAAAAGAAGTTACTTTGATCAAACAGGAAGGTTGTTTAAATTCCCCTTTCCTCATTGGTCTGCAGCTATCATACTGCTACTAGCTAAATTTGTGCTACAGAAGGTCAGGCAGCATCACTTCAGTAACCTCTTCAGCTTCAGGGGAAATGAGGGAACACTGGATTCCACAGATGAACATCTGTTTTGTCACCACTTCATCTACTTGCCAAGAGTTCAAAGAGCAACTGCAGAGTTCCAGAATCAATGGGAAAACCTGGTTTATCTACCCAGAGGCATGGAGGAGTTTTTACCAATTCCTGCTCAGGTGCAATTCAAGACATTTTTGCTGTGAATGACACAATGGAAATAAATGAAATCCCCTCACATTCAGAGACTGAAAACAACATTGTTGTTCCTGTGAACATGTTTAATGTTAATTCAACAATAATAAACACAATTCAGCACAATATTGACCCATTAGGAGAAGATGGCAACCATGGTATTGAACTGTTTTTAGATCTGTTCAATTTCTTGAAAAAACAGTAAGATGCTTTGGTTATAATGTCAAAAATGCTCTGATTTTCAGACATATGCATGTGTGTGAAACATTTATTTACAAAAAGAAAAAGTTCCTAGTTTTGTTTTTAAAAGCCGGAACTCACAATTACTCAGAACTGCTCCAGTTTTTAAATTTTCTTTGTTAAATGTGCTGGACATGGTAGTATACCATAATACATTTGTTGACAAACATTCTCAACTAACTTGTGTGTTGAATATTGTAGTACAAAAACATTTAATGTGACAACAGTCCAAGAATGTGAGATTAAAATCCCAGTACAAATAATCAGAACCCAAGAACCTGAAAAATCTGCAGAAGAGGTAGTTGACAATTTAACTGTTTTGCTGATGAACAAGGATCGTAACAATAAAATATACAAACCACTAAGAACCAGTATAAAATAAGGTCTTAAGATTGTGAATGATTTTTTGACAAAACAACTTATACATTACCAAAAAAACAGAATCATATTGTGTTATGAATAAAAAGCTCTCAAAAAATTAGGCCTTATTACAGACTTTCTCTCCTTCTATGTAGTGTATTAAAAGCACAAACTTCAAACCCTTAAATAAAAAAAATAATCTCAGTTTGACCTGAATCATCCTCAACACATGCTTTGGAAAATGTCTTCTCATTATTCTCTCCCAAAACTCTGTGTTTGCTAATGCAAAGTCCATACTTTCTTTGAAATGGTCATACATATCTAGCGCTGGCAGCTTAAGGCAGTTGATGCAGGTGTTTGCTTTTGGCAATTGACAACTTGGATGGATGGACTGCTCATGCAAAAATACAAATGAAGGGTGCAGAGAAAACCCAACTGGAGGAATGACAGTTGCACCTGTAGCAAAGCCAAGTATTTAGGTCTGTCTTCTTCTACCAAACAAGCAAAAAAGCAAGCATTTGCAATGTTACAGTTTTTAGTAATTCTATGAGAAAGTAAAAGAAAAAGGAACAAACAAAAGTATAAAACAAATGGAAAACATATAAAACAGTAGGACAATCAATCATGCATGAGACTATAAAAAGGAGAGTAAGAAGAGAACAAGAACAAATAAATACTCCAAACATAACCTGAATTTGAGCCAAAAATAATAAATAGTCCCCAAAGACACAAGGTAAAGACTGACTTTTTGGAGTAGCTAGTTAACATACAGCATAAAAACATATCAATTTTACAAACACACCCCTCCAACTTCACAAAAAATAAAAATTCTTGCAACTATCTGTTAAAGTATTCTCAGGGCTCTCAAATTTTAATCTGAGCTTGAAGTGAGAGGTAAAGGGGGTAAAGGGGGAGAAGGAGCGGAGGGGCGCCTGATCAGTGACGTGACAGCTGGTAAATACAGAAAATGCTGACCAGATTTTTTTTTTCCCGTCATCTTTGGCACCCCCTCTAACACGCCCCTATGAGCCACATATACTGCATACCCACTTTCTGCGCCACTGTGGACACAGAGAGGAGCGGGTCTCCTCCATTGAAGGAAAACGCACCCCAAATCATGATGGCGCCCCCACCACTGTGCCGTGTAGAAAACATCTCAGGTGGGATATCCTTGTCATGCCAGTAACGTTGGAAGCCATCAGGACCATCAAGGTTAAATTCTTTTGGGTCTACCACTTGACTATTTTGTTCCATAACCCTCAGGATCATTTAAAAAATGCAAAATGACTGTCTTACTGCGTCCAACCTCAGCAGCGATGGCACATTGTGAGAGGCCTTGCTTATGCAGCTCAACAATCCTACCACGTTCAAAGTCAGTGAGCTTTTTTGCTTTTGCCATCAGGAGGTCTTGACAGTGTAAAGACTTGACNTTTTAAAGACTATGGTCTTAAACTTTTGATCAGCTGAAAAAAATCATGTTTGAGTGTAAATGCAGTTTGCAGAAAATTCCCTGCTCAAAAGTTCTTGTCTCTTGCACTGATTTTTTCCTTTAACATTGTGAAGCTCTACTTAAAACCTTCTTAAGATCCAATTGTGCAAAATGCAAATTCTTGCAATTTTTTGACTGGTCTTTTGATCAGGAGTGTATGTGTTTTAGCGTGATAAATGCAAAGTGTGGCGTGTGAGCCTGTGCACTTCACGAAATGCGTGAAACTTGAGAGCCCTGGCCGTGACACTGCTTGTGTCATGTTGCATTCCCAGACATATATAGTTTACCTACTTTAATGATAATGTCTTGATGTCTGCTTCTTTATTCCAAGGCTATGCTGGGTCAGAAATTTAAGCAACTTTCTACGGCAAACTGAACTGCATAACTCACCTCTTCCTCAATTTGGAGGTCCATCTACCAAAATCTAGCTGATTTTGAAACCGTGGCCGCCTTTCTTGGCTTGGGTGGGGGTTAGCTTTGGCTGTATTGCGGCTAGCAGTATAGGATGTACCTGGTCTGAAGACCTATTTAACCTCAGCATTGACCACAACGACAGATGGCGTGTCCGATGCTGGCTGTCAGCTTTTATTTAACATTTCAGATAGTGCTGATACTACTGTAGGAGCATTAATGATGTTATTTAAAATATTCATTGCCTCCGTGAGTTGCTCCCGCTTAGCCATTTTCCTGTCCCTGAAAATGGACTTTTCCTTCTGTATTACAGGCTTCCAATCAAACATTGAGAATTCAAGTTAACTTTTGTTTTAATCAAGTTAACTTTCATTTTAATCAAACTCTCTCACACAGACCATTAAACTCTCTTACATTTACTGTCCATGTTAAATATACGGAGCTACATGAATGAGCAAATGTTTTAGGGACAATCCTTCAGCCTTCCATGTGAAAACTCTTTACCAAAAAAGTAAACTAAAAGAAGTATAAAGATTTTTAAAGTAGAACAAAAAATAAAAAGGATTATTCAAAAATAAAAGTCTGATCATATAAAAATATATATTTCTAACATTTTAATTTATACATTTAACATAAAAAATATACACAGCCCAAATAAAATATATTTTATTGTATTTTACATTTTTATCAACTATTTTGAAAAGCCAATATTTTGGCTTTTCAAAGGTAATCCCCAAAAACTGTCCTTGAGAAAATAAAGCCTTTTTTTTCATGGAGTGTTAAAGGATGATGTTTGAAATTATATTTCCCCACTGTGGAACTAAAAAGAATATTTCTATTTTATTCTATTACGGTATATGTAAAAGTGTTTGAAAAAGTGTTTGACAGTATTTCAAGCAAAATTTGATGGTATATGTGAGAGAGTTTGATAGTGTATATGACAGAGTTTAGTGGTATATGTGAGAGAGTTTAGTGGTATATGTGAGAGAGTTTGATGGTATATGTGAGAGAGTTTAGTGGTATATGTGAGAGAGTTTAGTGGTATATGTGAGAGAGTTTAGTGGTATATATGAGAGAGTTTAGTGGTATATATGAGAGAGTTTAGTGGTATGTGTGAGATAGTTTAGTGGTGTTTGTGTGACATAGAGATGATAGCAGTGTTTGTGAGAGGGTTTGGTTGTCTTTATACGAGGGAATAGTTGTGTTTGTGTGAGAGTATATGTAGGCATGTAAGCGCAATTTTGTCACAAGTTTTGTACCAAGGGGCCTCTCATAGATAACAGACAAGTAAACACACAAACACACATGTACACACATTTACAGGATTGTCCATGTTTTACAATTGTGCACGCTATTGAGTTGAGAGCTATTTTTAAAAAAGAGTTCACTACTTTCTGATTGATTTCAAAAACCATTATTGCCACACACAGTCTTTCAAACATGTGTATATATATATATATATATATATATATATATATAT
>NC_051448.1:21934619-21939448 GCF_001649575.2 Kryptolebias marmoratus | reverse complement strand
TATATGAGAGAGTTTAGTGGTATATGTGAGAGAGTTTAGTGGTATATGTGAGAGAGTTTAGTGGTATATATGAGAGAGTTTAGTGGTATATGTTAGAGAGTTTAGTGGTATATGTGAGAGAGTTTGATAGTGTATATGAGAGAGTTTAGTGGTATATGTGAGAGAGTTTAGTGGTATATGTTAGAGAGTTTAGTGGTATATATGAGAGAGTTTAGTGGTATATATGAGAGAGTTTAGTGGTATGTGTGAGATAGTTTAGTGGTGTTTGTGTGACATAGAGATGATAGCAGTGTTTGTGAGAGGGTTTGGTTGTCTTTATACGAGGGAATAGTTGTGTTTGTGTGAGAGTATATGTAGGCATGTAAGCGCAATTTTGTCACAAGTTTTGTACCAAGGGGCCTCTCATAGATAACAGACAAGTAAACACACAAACACACATGTACACACATTTACAGGATTGTCCATGTTTTACAATTGTGCACGCTATTGAGTTGAGAGCTATTTTTAAAAAAGAGTTCACTACTTTCTGATTGATTTCAAAAACCATTATTGCCACACACAGTCTTTCAAACATGTGTATATATATATATATATATATATATATATATATATATATTCAGAAAACTCTGTACACAAGGGACTTGGCTAAAAATCAACACAGAATAGAATTGACATTAGGACCACTGGGGCAGTTGCACTAAAACACCATCAGACTGAGAAATATGTCTGCCTGTGGTGCACTTTTGGTGGTAAATTTCAATTCAGTCAGAACTAAAATTCTGGTTTTACATGATTTCCATTCAGCTATTTTCCTCTTCTTATTCAAGATTGGGTTGCATGGCTAAAGGGTTGAGGAGGGGAAACCCAAATATCTCCAACCACAGCGCCTCCTGGCAAATCTTAAAGGTTTCCCAAGTCAGAAAGGCCACACAATCACTCCAGCAAGTTCTGGGTCTGGCCTGTGTTCTCTTCCTCGGTGTGACAAACCTGGAAAACCTACAGAGAGACATTCTAACCAGATGGCTGAATCACATCACCTGACACCTTTTGATGCTCAGGAGCAATGTCTCTACTCGGAGCGCTCCCTGGAAAACTGAGATTGTCATCCTATCTCTAAGGCTGAGCCCAGCCACCCTACAGCGGAAATCTATTTCAGCTGTTTTCTTTCTGGGATCTTGTTCTGCCAGTCATAACCAGCCCCTCATAACCATAAAGTTGTGTAAATGTCTGTTTAGGTTGTTTGTGTGATCATACATAAATTAGGTAAACAAGGGCCAGACATGGTTTAAATAGAGCTGAAAATAATCAGGACTAATTGATGTCAACAACTAGACTGCAATCACATCATCTTGCAGAGGAAAAATGAAAAAGAAAAAAAAAATAGGCGCAAGCTTTGTTGCAACATGTTGCAATGGAAATTTTTCTAAAGCCAGTATGTCACTTGGCTTGAACAGTTGGGGACCAGTTGTAAACATAAATCTGCAAGAAACTAAGCAAATGTTCAGTGTTTGTGACCAACGAGCAGTGCAGCCAATTTTTGAAAATCACAACCTATTTTCCTGTGCACATCTTGCAAAATAGATTTTTTGGTTGTGCACATTACTTTGTTGCTGATCTCCGATCACATCATATCCACCAAGGCAGCTGCCCCCACATTTTTCTCTAGGGAAATGAAAAGATGTTTCCAGAAAATTTGAAGGATCAATTGCCATTCACAAACTAGTCTCCACCACCCACATCCAGTGAGATACTGTCTTAAGGTGAGTCTAGATTTTACTGCAGGGAATTTACCTGGCCTTCCTGAAACCTTTTTTGCAATACAAAATAAAAAATGGCAAAAAGGGGCCTCAGAACTTCAAGACTTAGTTTTAGTTACCAGTCTTAGGAGTGTTGTTAACAGAGCAGAAGACTGCAGCACAGAGATAAACAAGCTCTTGTTCAATCTTTACTGACACAGGTTGTTGGAATCAAATTTTAAAATAAAGCATATATCTTTTTTTTTTCCCTGTTAGATATGTTGCCTTTATATTTGATTAAAGTAGATTATGAAGTTTTAAAAAATAAAAATGTGCAGAATCTGCAGAATAATGTATGCAAGACAATATATTACAGTTCACCTTTCCTTTCCTTTCCTTTCTCTTCCATCCAACCTGTATTTTTATTCGACATTCCTCTCTTTAGAAAATTGACTGCTTGTTTCCTTCCACTGGTTGTTTTTCTCTCTAATTACCCCTGTGCCATGGAAAACAGCTCCCAGACCTCTGACTGCATATCACCATCCAACGTGGTAAATGAGAACTCCTGCCCACGCTCCTTTCAGAGCCCAAGTGCAACCTGACAGTTCCGCTGCGACTCGCCTTCAACCTCTTCAGGTCCAATTAGCAAGGCCACCCACCATGGAGCGTATTCACTCACAGCTGAGAGGAAGCCAGAGAGCGTTTCAAACAGGACTTTATCCAGTGTGTTTCGCTCTGAGGGATGCTGGGTAAGACCACGAGGTCACTGAGCAAATCTAAACAGCTAAGGGTGGACATAAACAAACGGGGAATAAAAGAAGGAAGGGTGAGATGGGGAAGAATGCAGCTGAACAATTACATCACCAATCTTCACGCATCTGACTGCTGCTCGGTCTCCCACCTGGCTGTGCAGCTTGCAGAGTGGCAGCAGATATAAAAGCTAAGAGATTTCCTCCCTGACTGCACTCTCAAGACTGATTTGGTCGACTGGTGTTCTTTAACCCTTTGAAAACCAAAGGCCCCGGTACCGGCTGCACTTCCGCGATTCAGATCAATCAAAACAAATGCTATACATGAATAAATACACTTTTTGACTGGTCTTAAGATTTTGATCAGGAGTGTATATGCATATTGGATATCAATGTAACAGGCAAAAGCTACTCTAAATGATAGAAACATTATTTTCCACCTCAACAACACCCAGCTTTAGCACTAAGCAGCTAAACACAAAACATGAAAAAGACGCTAAACAAGCTAATCTGGTAAAACACACAGCAATGTCAGCAAATGATGATCCAACACACACAAACTGAGTATCAGAGTAAACACGAAGCTCTGCTCTTTCCAACAATATAAGCTTTGTCACGCTACGTGCAAAATTCACCGAACCAGCAGCCATAGAAAATGAATAACAAGACTCAATTCACGAAGCCAAAAACAAAATTTCAGTTCTACCTTTGTTGTGAAATGGTTATAATCCCTGTTAGAAAAAATATTTCCACTCAGGTCCTGTAATCCATGGTCCCCGCATCACGTTTACATTCATTTTGACTCTTTTTTGGTCGCTTCTGTGTTCTGTATTCCGTGTACAAAACTCCGCCGCAACACTCGCTTGTTTCACCTGGCGTGCAGTTCCCTCGCTGTGATTGGTGAATGATGTTAGCTTCCATATTTATGTAAATATTTCTGGATTCTATTGGCTCTGGTGGTTCGATTGACATGTCAATCATCCAAATCGGCCAACAGGCTGCTGAGAAATTAGCCCGCGTAAATTTACAATGCCGAATAGGCCGCTCTATGATTTTACGCACAGAGCGCAGAGGGTTTTTTTTTTTCAAAGAACCCCAAAAACCCTTGTTATTAGATGGAATTACTTATCAATGATGAGATATGGGTGATTAAAAAAGAACCTACAGAAAAAAAACTGAGAAATTTCAAATGGAACACATTGTGCCAAATTGTGCCAAAATGTGCCAAAATGGCTGATTTGGAAGGTCCGCCTGGACTTTTATTAAATAATGCCTTTCTAAAAACCTTTATGATTCACTCATATGCATGAAACCTGGTACAACAAAAGGTCAGATTCTGTACTATTGTTTACAACAAATTTTTGGATTTCAACTGTATGCTTTCAAAGGGATATTTACATCAGAAAATGATTTTATTTAGGCGGAAATGATTTTATTCTTTATTTCTGCTGTATTTTATATTCATTTACTCCTCATCAGTAACAAAAGAGTTGGTTTTTAGACCTCTAGAGTATTTTCTGGAATCTTGCCTTTATTCTGATACCATAAGTGTTCAAATAAACTCTGTCAATATATCTCTGGAACTCAGAGATATAGTCAATTCATTTGGGGCACGTTATTTTCAAGCATACTTCTCAAAAATAGGCTTGGGGCCGAAGGGGTTAAAAAAGCTTCTCCTCCAGGTGGGTTGAAAACAGCTAGTGTCGCTCATCTTTATGTCACTTGTCACTAGAACAAACAAGCCAAACATGTAGTGGTGAGAAGCAAAACATGAGCAGGGAGAGGAAAAACATTACATTTTAAGGTTTATGGCCACATTTATGAACTTTGATCTCAGTCATGTCAAAACTCTGGAACATGTACACACACAGAGATACTCACCAAAAACATGGCAGTCATGCTTCAATCCTAGTTACTGTATCAATTATTCGGTCATAACTTTGATGTGAATGTGTAAATGAAAGCGAGAGAGTGTAAGAGAAAGTTTTAGCTGTTGTCTGTCTCAACCACAAAGGGCCAGAAAAAGGAGGGCTTCTTGGAGCATCAAGGAATGTTTCCAGATTTACAGACATGAACAAGTTTGTTTGTACCATTTTGGTAGGAAAGAAGAAAACACAAAGGTCACTGACATAGCTCGAAGCCAAAAAGTCATAAAAAGGACTAAAAATCTAACTCCAAAATTATTTAAAATAAAAACTACTAATGAAACTTGTCATGACTCGGGAGGTACTGTCCAGAAGAGCGAAACCAAGACCAAACACGGAGACGGAAGTAAAGGTAAGTGAATTTATTTACAGGGTGAGACTATATACAGTGGGCGGTGTCCGGAGTGGTCTGCAAGAGA